>NW_026517064.1:0-330046 GCF_026229845.1 Diaporthe amygdali | reverse complement strand
GTCTCAACATCGCTGGTAGCCACGTTTCTGGCCTCGACGTCGCTGGTCGCAACATTACGGGCCTCAACATCGCTAGTCGCAACATTGCGGGCCTCTACATCGCTGGTAGCCACATTCCTCTTGTCTGAGGTGGCAACGTTCCTCTTGTCTGAGGTAGCGACGTTCCTCTTGTCCGAGGTAGCTACATTGCGAGCCTCGACATCGCTGGTAGCAACATTGCGCTTGTCGGATGTGGCAACGTTCCTCTTGTCCGAGGTAGCCACATTGCGAGCCTCGACATCGCTGGTAGCAACATTGCGCTTGTCGGATGTGGCAACGTTCCTCTTGTCCGAGGTAGCCACATTGCGAGCCTCGACATCGCTGGTAGCAACATTGCGCTTGTCGGATGTGGCAACATTTCGAGCCTCGACATCGCTAGTAGCGACATTCCTCTTGTCAGAGGTAGCGACGTTCCGGGCCTCGACGTCGCTGGTAGCAACATTGCGCTTGTCAGATGTGGCAACGTTTCGAGCCTCAACATCAGAGGTGGCTACATTCCTCTTGTCAGAGGTAGCAACATTGCGCTTATCGGATGTAGCAACGTTCCGGGCCTCAACATCGCTAGTAGCCTATTTACTGTTTAGAACTCATTTTCATTGTCGGAATTTGGGGGACAGGAGCGATTATCTCCCCGAACTTACAACATTGCGCTTCTCGGCCTCGCTCGTGGCGACATTGCGCTTGATCAGGGGCAAGACGTTGTGGGAAGCCACGTAGCGCTTCGCCGGGAGACCATCGCTGGTGGATATATCTCCAGAAGTCGCAACGTTCCTCTTCTCAGTGGGAAGGGAGTAGCCAAGGCTAGCGGCCAAGGTTGCGTAAGCAACAACGGAGTTGAACTTCATGGTGGCGGTTGCTGGGTTGTTGCAAAGATGTAGAAAGAGCGCAGGTGGCCGAGTAGACTGTGGTTCTCGAATGGTTGACTAGCTATTGAGGAGGCAATAGTAAGGCTGGTCCTCTCCTTTATGTTATACTGGCCCGTCATGGTCGGTTTCTATGAAACTGCTTGGATAAAGAGATGGTATCCTACCGGCTGGGTGATCACAACAACGGATTCGGGAGCACGCAAGCACAATACCGAGCTATCTTGACGGCTGAGGAATCATGAGCAGCGATTTAGGAGCACGCAAGCACATTACCGAGCTGGGTGAACGGTTGAGCGAGCATGACCAGGAATTCCCAGAGTACTCAACAGCATTACCGAGCTGCCTCAACGGCGGATAGTACACATGCATATGGCTCCGGTTGATAGAGGCTGCGAAAAGTCGCCACTAGGATGGAGTACGGACTTGCGTATGCATCGAACTGGAGGCCGATCTGAAGTTCGGGTTGACCCTTTGACCTGGTACACTGATCGTTGCGAAGAGATGCTCGGTTCAGTGCCTTGAGCATTGATTTCGGTACAATGATGGCCACGTATAATTCGGTTTTGATTATGTTGCGGTTCCGAGGCGTGCTCTGCCTGCAGAACCTTTTGTGTCCAAGGCTGTATTAGACTCCGTACCATTTCGGAATTTTCTAGCAGACGCATCTCAATTGCATCTCATTCGGATTCAAGCTTCGCAAAACAAGCATTGAACCGAGCGTGCCAGGGTCACGATCCATCGAATGAAGTTTGGCCGATGTCGGTGACAGAGTTGGGATCTGGCACAAGTCCGAGGGATCAACATTGCTGCATCGATGGGGGCATGGGGGTAAAAGAGAACCGGGGAATGGATTCCGAGATATGGCCTGGCAATTTTGGGTGACCAAGACGGATATGGTGCGGATATGTATGGATCAGTCCCCAGTTCTGTGCATATACTCCATACCGGTAAAGCGGCTGCAGGAGGTTCGGCGCAGTGTTTCGATTTTAGACTAGGGCTCACACTATAGCGCGGGATGTGACAGACGGGCCGCTGTGCCACAAGTAGCGCGAGCAGGTAGTAGCCTTGTGGTTGTGATAACAAATGGATTGACCCTGTAGATGTTAGATACCGCATAGGGGAAAGCGGGTGTAGGGACCTTTGGGCGGCCAGGGTGGCTGGCACCTTGTTGGTTGAAGGGTGGGTTTGTTGGTTTGTAATACTCTGTTTTTGAAAATATTCCCGAGCTGCTCTGCTCCCACTGAGTCACCTTGCTACACCATCTCTACCACGCACTAGTCACACATGTAGACTAGAATCATTTTCTCAGCATCATACGCTCGTCGGTTTGCTCGACATCAATCTCAATCCCATCCTCCTCCAGTCGTACCAGAGCATTTTCTGCGCCCGTCATGGCTCTCACGACACAGCCTACCGATCTCGTCACGCCCAAAACCAATAACAATGGCAGTGCCACTGCCACCAATATTCCAGATTTCGAAAAGACGGCCGAAAGAGATGAGGAAAATGTCTACGACGCATCCACCTCGACTAGCAAGACCATGGGCGAATCCACTCTCATGACCCTACCAGTACCAGGTGAACCCGAGCAGCCATCATCAGATGTCGAGAGTGGCGGTAGTGCGACCAAAGTTGTGCCAGGCCCTCCGCCGGATGGGGGTCTTCAGGCCTGGCTGCAAGTGCTCATCGCCCACCTGGTCATCTTCAACACCTGGGGGTACATCAATTCGTTTGGTGTGTTCCAGACCTACTACCTTAGCACTCTCGACCAGTCGCCCTCGCAAATCTCGTGGATTGGCTCCGTCCAGGTCTTTCTGCTCTTCTTCATAGGAACCTTTTCCGGTCGCGCAACCGACGCTGGCTACTTCCGGCACACATTCGTCATCGGAACGGTGCTCATCCTGCTCGGCGTCTTCATGACATCGATATGTACCGAGTACTGGCAGCTTTTTCTTGCCCAGGGAATCTGCACTGGTATTGGCAATGGCCTCCTGTTCTGCCCCACCCTGGCTATCCTCCCTACATACTTCAGCAAGAGGAGGGCCATGGCGGTCGGGCTTGCTGCCTCGGGAACCACCACGGGGGGCATGATCATCCCTGGTATCTTTGAGGCCCTGCTGCCCCGCGTAGGATTCGGATGGACCCTGCGCGTGCTCGGCTTCATCATGCTGGTCTTCCAGGTGCTTTGCTTGGTTCTGTCGCGGACTCGGGTCCCTCCCCGGACCGTTGGGCCTCTGGTGGAATTCTCAGCCTTCACGGAGATGCCCTATCTGTTCTTCGCCATTGGCGTCTTCTTCTGCTTCTGGGGTATATATCCTGCCTACTACTATGTCGGCGAGTACGCAAGCAGCGTCATTGGTGTCTCCCAGGGCGACTCGATCAACCTACTCATCATCATGAATGGCATTGGCATCGTCGGCCGGCTGCTGCCCCCTTACCTGTCTGACCGGTGGACCGGCCCAACCAACATGATGATCCCCTTCGTGGTGCTCTCTGCCATCTCGCTCTACTGCTGGGCAGCCATCTATACCCAGAGCGGGCTATGGGCCTTCGCCACCATCTACGGGCTCTTCAGCTCGGGTGTCAACAGCCTTTTCCCCACCGCCCTTTCTGCGTTGACTACCGACATGACCAAGATGGGGGTGCGCATGGGTATGGTCTATACCGTCATCAGCTTCGCCACCCTGACCGGTACGCCCATCGCCGGCGCGCTGATTAGTTCTAACGGTGGCCGCTACCTGAGCATGGAGATGTTTGCTGCCTCGTTGCTGATGATCGGAGGGATCATGCTGGTTGCGGCGAGGATCTCAAGAACAGGGTGGAAGCTGAAGGCGAGGATGTAGATTTGTATATAATGCTTGATCTATGTAGGGCTAAATATCTAATACTACATTTACTGATAGGTCTGGGCTTTTGGAATCACATTGTGTGGGTGATGGAGGATAGCACAATTCTGATGTACATAGATGACTGAGAATTCTTCCCAGTAGATTGAGGAATGTGCATGAGAGATTCTCATGGAGTTCCCTGCAAGTAAACATTCAAGTAGAGTGATCCTTCCACACAATTAAAGCTTCATACTTTGCACTGCTGCTGCGCCAGTGCAATCAGCTCCATGATCTTGTTGAAGGCGATGCCATGGGCACTATCTCTGTTCGCGGTGGCAAGGCGGCCGAGCCACCCGCTCGCCATTCCAAGAAAGGCCATGTTGCTCCTGAAATCCTCCGACCGGTCCTTGCTAAAGATGTCGATGAGGAGCACACAGCAGGCCATAATCGGTACTTGCACAATCAGCCTGCAAGGATTGGGAGGTGGGAGGTCAGCAGTAGTATTATGACGGCGGTGTGAGCTTGACTGGGGTCTTGGATCTCACCAGTCTGAGTACGTCGCGCTGGGCTCCAACAAGTGGGCTTGAGAGAGGACTTCGCGTGCCGACTGCACGCATGGCTTGCCTCTGTGTTTTCGGTCAGCGAAGGTACCATGTTTGCCAAGGGGGATTTCCATTACTTGTGAAAAATGGTGACTTTTAATTCGTGCCATCGTAGGTACAATTCAACGTTATTTTCGGACTGGGAACTCTGTAGTGTCGTTCTGTCAGGCACAGAAAAATCGGCGTCCGTCGGGATCGGCCCACTTTGATCCTTCCATGATTGTAGGAGCGTGTCCAGCGAGTGAAACATGTCCTGGATCTCGTTGCGTCGTGCTCTGGACTTTGTAATTCCGTAGAGCTGTTTGACGACCATGGAGCATAACTTTGCATACTCGCAAAAATGAAGAAAAAGGCCCGACTGGCCGTTGGTGTCATCTTCAGAGAGAGGTTGAGCCATTCGCGGAGAATAGTCAATTAAATCATCATCAATAGACTGGGGGTTCAATTAGCAGCTGCCAGCGAATCTAGACTCATCTGTAGACCTTACTGAGAACCGTCCTAGTCTCATTGTCAGAGGCTTTTCTAAAGAGTAAACCACCCAGAATAACCGTAACAGAAGCTGGTACTCCTGTTGCGAGCTTGCTAAAGCTCGAACACTACTGATTCGGTTTAATTTCAGTGTCAAGCAGTGTTGCACTGCTGTTGAGATTAAAGATAGAGCCAGTGTGGCTGTCTGAAGGCCCCCGGCCTGGAGATAAATGGTCTACGAAATACTTAGTTCACCATCTTTTAAATGCCCGCATCAGGTCGACTTTACCATTGTAACGAGGGCCTAAATATTGGTTACATTAGCAGTGAATGTGTCGGCCCCCTGGAACTGATACTACCTACCTGCACTGCAGTAATTGAAGCTTGAGCTTGTGCTCCTGCTAAATTGCCACGGGCTCTGAGAGCCACCGCGAAGTAATTCCGAGCTTCTTGATCAGCTGAATTGGAATCGCCTATTCCGCGCTTTTGGACGAGACGGCACCCAAGAGCGAGAACTGCATTAATTAGAGGGACTGCAGGGTTATTCTCTGGAAGCTTTCCTGTGAGCAACGCCTCCGTTGAAGATTGTAACTGATCTTTGAGCATGAATGGAAACCTCCTACGACTATCAGCATGCACACTGTGAGTATTTCGGCCACGATGTACATACTGATAAAATCGATCAAAGTATGCTGCACTTGGGCGTCAGTGACAATCTCGAAACAGAAATTTGAAGGCAGTACATACTATTGACATATTCCTGGACAACGTGGCGCTCGTAGCATGGTTGATGCAAAGCTGGTACCGAAACATCTTCATTTGAAATGATCGGGAAGACTGTAGCATCAAGTGCTTTGGCAGCAACTTCCTGCAAAAGCGTACGGATTGAAGACTGATGCAGATTGTCGGCGATATCGTGCAGATTGGAACACACAATACTCGCCAATGTTGATGATTCATCTGCAACCTTCAGTCAAATGTTACCCCTTTTACTCAAGCCATGATGCATGGGAAGTCTCACTAGCATACGTATCTCCTTCCTTAAAAATCAGTTAGCACATTAATGTTGCTCTTTTCTACTTTCCTTGAGTATTCTTTCTCTTGCACATGAATGCAAGATAGATTTCTCGGAATTGATGGTTGGATGGCCTAACCTCTTGAACGGTAACAGTTTCGGTTGGATCTCCTTTCAATGCTTGATCTGCGTACGGAAACAAGCTTTCTAATGGACTCAGTACTTCTCGATAGGAGCTGGGAAGACTGAGTTGACGTGGCCAACGCTGATTCTGGTTGTCTGTTGGATCTTTTATCCAATTTGGACCCTCTCCAAAAAGACTCATGTCCAGGGGAAGGACCCCTGAGAGGTTGATATCATCAACGATGGAAAGAGGATAAGAAGGGAACCCGTAGTCAAGTTCATCTACAGTACTCTGCGCATCCAAGAACTGATAGTGTCCAGAGACGTTGGCGACAGTGTCCGTACTCGAAACGGGAAGGGAGCATTGACTTGATGGTGGAGATCCGACTGATGGATGAATGGGCACACATCAGAAAAGAATGTTCAATTTTCAAGTAGTAGTAATACTCACCACTTGCATCGTTGACTGAGCTGTGCTTTCTTTTCGCATCTGAGTACAGACATCTTGTACCTTGCTTCTGCATCGTGCCCAAAGTGTCAGCTATTTTGTTCAATATCATGGTAGTAATGTTTTTTATTACCTCACAAACAGAGCAGGTGGGCGTTTTGCCGTCACCTACTTAGTCAACGATCTGTTTTAATCAGGCATGTATACGTGTAAATATAAAAAGAGGAGGGAATCTGGGCGGGAGTGCGCATACATCGGACTTTCCTCGCCTTGCAACTTCCACATGCGCCTCTCCGTCTAACTATCTTCCGGCTTGTTCGAGCTTGATCCTTCTCCATCGTTTACGAAGATATGGGCTATACGGAGTTTGGATTCCGGATGTAGGTCTAACATAAGCTTGATTTACTTGAAAGGTAATGTTTTCTCATATCATTCGAAATATGAGGACCTCAAGTTCAAAGTAGAAAGATAAAGAGATGGCGAGTATTTGGCAGTTTGATCCGTCATAGGGATCTCAGGCCAGCCTTCTTGAAATGGTGCCATACTGCCCTGGAGACGAAGGATTCGTTGCTGCATACTGCATAAATTGATAACACACGGCGAAATACAGTGACAGATCAGACACTTCAGACATCACAGCAATACAAGCCGCTACACTCTTCGTACTTGAAGCTAGCCCTTGATAGGATGCGTTACGGACTCAGGTCGCTTGGGGATATGCCGGAACTGGACTCCCTATGGAGCCTTCGCTGCAGCGGCATTTGAGGGACAACGCCGTCCAGAAACGGTTCACCGATAGGGAAGAGATCAACGGAGGGACAGACATCGTATGCAGGTCAGCAAGTTAGCCAAGATCGTGGCGGTGGGTCGGGACAACTCTCGTCGATTCCATCCCGTTTCGATTCCCGGTACTGGGAAGCCGATAATGACTCTCAATCCCTTTGTAGTCTGAATTTAGCTCGAATTTTCTAAAGTTTTGTTCAGAGTGCTTTTATATGCTATCTGGATATTTAGATCTTGAGTTACTTGAGGGCTGTACGGATGGTAAGCATGAACTGTAATGACGCGCTGTGGCAGAACCTAACAGTAGACCCCGACTACACCGAATCGCTGTCTACTCCGCGTATACCAACATGCTGCTGGTGTGACACAAGAAGGATTCAAGTGCAGTAGTGGATATAAATTTTCGGCCTCGCGCCCTATATGGCAACGGCTGGGGCGGCTAATTACGCAATCAGGTCTAGTCCGGGAATATTGTGCCAGCTCAGGAGGGGTACAGCCTTTCTGGAGGGCTATCAGTAGACTGCTCATGTAGATAACGGCATGACGAATAGATACTGGACACAATCAATTTAATACACTCTTTACAAATCTCAGTCTCAGGTGGAGACTCAAGCAAATTGATCTGTGCACTTCACCTGCCTGTGTAACAATGACCTCGGTTTCAACCCGAATTCTTTCTATTCTCTTCTTTTTTCCCTCCCTTTTTTTTCTTCAGAAAGCAAATCCTTGAAGCTTTTGAAGCTGTAGCCATCCTTTATGAGCCACGCTTGCAATAAATGCAAATACCGCTTGGCACTATCAGAAAGATCAATACTACGTTGCTTTTCAAACATAGATGCTTGATTGGCACAGATATGGCTGCTGTCTTGTTAGGGGATGAGTGATCTCGTGCGAGGGGGCCAGATGATTCTATCGGATGATGCACTCAACCCGCCATAGACTCTGGCCGGAGACGTCCAAAAAGTCTCAATTTTGCCCACGCTGCCTGCATACTCTCGTTGGCGGCTAGTTCTTCGGTGTGCGCCAGCATCCTACGATGGAACTGCAGTATCAAAGACGGCTTGGCAGTTCGCGCTAAAAGACGCAGGGTGCATTACCCCTGGTTCCCCCGGGGATCCACAGATTAGTGCCCGCCGTATGGTGGATACGAATGCCAAAGCTTGAATGATCCATTCGAGACCCTGGAAGTATTTACTTTACCTTTGTCTGCACGCAAACGCACAGGGGAAGTAAGTAGATCTCCTTGAGGACACTAAGGTGCTGGGTCCTTGGAGACTCGGCATATAGGCTGCAGTACAGTACACATTTGGCTGGCTACCTGCCCACTTAACTTGATGCCACGAATCTCTGGGCTCCACGTCCGATACCTGCGTGTTGGTTACGACGCTGCGATGCTGACTGCAGCCAAACACTGCCTGAGAATGTGGTCCAAAAAAAGGGGAAAATCAAGGAAGAGGAATAGACCCCGGTCGTACCTCACCGAAGTCCATCGGATAAGCTCATCCAAGATCCCTGCCCGAAGATCATACCGGACGGCCTTGAACTTTCATCAGTCGCCTTGGAATGCGTTGATAGTCGCCAATGTGACATCGGTCAGATATTGTTGCAAAATCTGAACAAGCTGGAGTAGCTGTAGCTGAGGCATATAAAATCTGTTGATGATGGCTGATGTGAGAACTGCAAGTGCATACAACAGACAACACATTCTACACCGCATATATCAGACAGACCTTTTACACCTGGCCGTCCTCAACTCCCGGGCTCAGGGGTGCACTCCTTCACGGCAGTAGCCCCCGCAAGCTCCTGCGGGAATCGGAGGGCCGCGCCGCAGCATCACGCCACAAAATGGCTCCCCAGAATCCGCATGAGTAAACCCTGGCACGCTTCGGCAGACAGTCGCAGCCTACCGGGCACATTCACGCCTGAAGCCATCGTTCTCCGTCCAAGGATTGCCGTATTTTCACCGATGGATCTGAATCCTTGCCTCGTGACCCCTCTCGACCATCCAACCATCATCGGTGACATGGAATTACATACCTTGTTAAGATGCCGGAGCGGTAGTCAGGTGCACCTTGGCGTGGGGAGGATTTGCAATAACTTCAACCAGCTAGTGGGATCATCGTCTATCGAGCTCGCCGAGGTATCTGAACACAGGTTTTGAAGACGTCGAAGCAAGGCTACGAAGACTTGAGTCAGCTTCAAATAATTGGTGCTCGATATAGACTATCTAAGCAGACTAAACGTTGCAAGTTGCGGCTCAGCAGCGGTCTGCTGTTCGAACATTGGGCTGGTGGGTCGGTGTGACCGCAACCCAAATCTAGCATTCGCCCGTTACGCAATCAAAGTGGCGGACTTAGGATTCAGGGTGTGCGCTCAACGACTCAAAGAATTTCGACAGCCTTCCATGTTGTGTCTCCGTCATGACAGTCTCACCATTGCACAACGTCAAAATGCAGGCACCGACATTGTGTCACACATCATGCCTAGAAACGCTCTGCCCCATTCGGCAGCGCAGGCAAGACTTGGCTATCATCTTAGCACTTTCCACAATCGACTTGGCTTTACGTAGGCACTTACATCTTCATTGCTTGTTTTGGACCATGTGGAGATGGCTTAGTCCTTGGTTATTTGGCTGCGAAGTTTCCTCAGATCCGTCGTTTGTTCCACGAAGCTGATCAAGCATGGCTGACGTCGAGATATTCGGCTTCAACATTCTAATAATTCCATGACACTGTTACTTCTAGCTCTCTTTCGAGAGGTTCTCTTTCGAGAGGCCAAGATTAATAAGGAGGTGAGGCTTTCACAAACACTGAGATGCATTTGGACCTGATGGGCAACGACCGGTTAACAACCGACACCTTCTGTGTCTTCCCTGTTAACACCATGCATGCTGAACTCGCTTGGAATGAAAGACCAACAGTAATTGATCTTTGAGGTTACGTCTTGGTCTTATTCATCGTCTAAACCAAATACGGTGCCTCAGAGAGTGAAGTCATATCGCACCAGCCTCTGATCATTAATCAATCGTCTTTGTCGCTTTGATGTATCCAGGAACACACGATCGCGTACCCATGCCGCCAATTCCTGTGCTCTATGTTCTAGGCGCCGGGTTGGGAGTATCGAGAGCTGAGGTTCAGCCATATGATCATGGTGTTCCCTACCGATAACTACTGGGTCAAATTGGCAATGCCTTGCTCCGGCTCTGATGGGTTGTAATTATAACATAAGCGTGGTAATGTGATCTAGTCAGGCTCGAACCAAAGGGAAATATAAACAAAGGCCCGCCCTCACTCGGAAGGAGAGGTATGTTACATCAACCGGCAATTCGGGAAGTGATGACTCAGTGAGAAGAAAGATGGGTTCACCTCGCCACAGGACTGGAACCTTCGTCTCTCTGTCCAAGAAAGAGAAGAACTCAAGCGTGGACGGCAGTGGAACGGTGGCAAGAGCTTGTTCGAGCTAATAGGCCGCTAGAGAGCGCTATCTTGCGTATTGCCGGCCACACACCTGACACTGTTACTTGTGATACGTAGTCGCATAGCAACCGTCTACTTGTGAGCTGCCTTGATTTATGATATTCCTTTCGAGATTGAATGAAGGGGCGAGCATCTTCACACTTTCTGCCATCTATTCAATAGTTCCGAATGCTTATACACAATTAGAGTCGGATCCGTAGGGTACCAAGCCTCAATTCAAGTAGTTTCTTTGCTCACTAAGAGATGGGCTAGCCGTCTGGCCTTATGACTTGCCATTATAGTGTGAATGCTGATACTGTTTCTCAACAGCTCTTGTTATATTGCTTGATCCTTTATCGATTGTGTTGCTATCTCCCTGATTCTAGGACCTAGTATGAGGTAGCAGTAACGTTTCGCATATTTGGAGATGGCTCTTCCTTCATCTATCTCACTTCCAAGCTCCTCTTAGATTATCACAGATCGTGTTGCTCCATTTACATCGGAAAGCGCGGTTCACGGACTAGGCCACACTAAGCCCTCGGCCTGAACCGTGTCTAGTATCGTACCACGCACACGCCTCTGGCTCGACCAGGTCCCAATACACGACCCCGTAAAATTATCAACCCAAAACTGGCCCGCTTCTAGCATGGATCCTGCAGTGGTGTTGGAGTAAGTTGACGCAATTCCGAAAGCATTCCCTCCAAGTCCTGGATCCACACGAATGAATTCTGAAGTCCTCGATTTGCATGTCCAGTAATCTCCGTTAAATCCACTAGTGGCTGTCCAAGTGCCACATGGTGTCTTTCGCGTCTCGACGCTGGAGACGGCAATAAGACCCAGCATCAGACCCATCACTGTCACGGAATAGATTTTATACCAGGTGGCGGAAATGCAAGGGATGATAGTGGTAGTCGTCATTCCTCGTGCGAAGTAGTAGCCAATGATTACTAAAGAAGGCGCAAGGATGAGATGGTATAAAATGTTGCAAATCAAGAAGCTGAAACTTTGCGTGCTTGTTATTGGGGACCCAAATGTATGGAACAGTAGCAGCAACCAGAGGATTAACATAGGAAGGGAAAATATCGACCGAAATACTCTGCTGGGCAGATACGATGTAGCCCGGTAATAGTGTACAGGAGTGGGCGGCTTTTCGGGTTCTTCGAGCAGACTGTCCAGGGACAGCCTCCGCGTGAAGCCTAGAGCCAGAACCTGGCTTCGCGGTGCGAAATTGAAATGGGTTGTTAACCACAATGCTGCAGAGAGCCGATAGAGACCAAGGATGGCAAGGGGGCTGAAGATGGTGTTGACCGCGACTCTCATAGGTCCATTCAGGGAGGGATTGCCTCCTAGGTCATAGATAGCTTGAACTCCCTGTAGCGTGGTGATCAACGTCTTGGCCATATCCCAGGACAGCATCTCAACCCTCGCAGTTTCAGGGAGATAAGTACAGTACTCGAGGCTGCAAGCCGCCATCTGTTCGGACCCATCCCATCCTCGAGGCGTCCAGAACAAGGCGTTGGCGGCGGCTATGGTTTGGATGTCCCAGCCGAAAGACCTGATTCTTCGATCAGTGATGGCCGCGTAGCGCCACATGATTGACGTCGGAATGTAGTGGCAGAGGCGGTCATGCCACCGGGGAGAGACGGGCGTCAGATATGAAGGTTGCGGCGCACCAGCTGCAAGGTGTGCGATCAGGGGCGCAAGACAAAGGGTGATAAGCGAGACCCAGTCCGTGAAATCGGTGGACTGGCTTTGGAGCAGTGGAGGGAGAACTGTGAAAAGCATCTCTTATCCCGCAGCTGACAGGAATTCAATTGTTATTGAATATAAAGAAATCAGAGTATATTTGCCACGATTGTATAGGCAGAGCAAATGGAACATTTAAGGTCGGTCGCATCTATTTGAGAGCTGATTGTTCTATGTCTCATCTTGAGATACAACAAAGTCTTCGCGAGCTGCTTAAAAGTAATGAGTTCGATCTGTAATTCGAGTGTGCTGGTGAATTGTTGAAGGCAACTTGGGGGCGGCTCCGACGGCCCCTACGCAATGTTCACTCAATGTTTTGAGAGGATGGCCAGCTCTGATTTTGTGTGGCAGCCCATAGTCTAATTTGTTTCTCAAGGGACAAGTCATAAACACATATACATAAAACGCCACGACAGGCAAAGTGCACGCGTGGCTGGCGCTCAGCCACACTTTTCACCAAAGGGACGTTTCTCTGCTACCCAAGACGATGGAAACTTTGCACCACCTGGTTTCGCTGACCAGCCCCCGCGCTCGTTCTGAGGGGCGATAATCAGCCGCTCAGGGTGTGCATCTAAAAATAACAAGACTGCGATGAGGCACTCCAGACGTTGTGCGAGGCTGAGCTCAGGGGACTATTGACGAGCTGAATAAAACGCCGAACCTTTATTTGAAACATGCCCACTCGCCTAGGAAATTCAACACCTTGTATACAGCGAGTAAAACAGAATCAAAGACAGTGTTCAGCGCGATATTTACCGACCCATACATTAGCAGACTGAAGTGCTGTACGTATTTAGGTAGGGTATACAAGCATCCTCATACTACCACGCGTGCTTCTCTTGCTGTTGACAGACTGGAACTGTCACGATTCATCCTTGAAAATTTACTCCACCTTTTAATCTTTTGCATATTTATCTTGGTCCATGGTACAACATGTTCATTAGAATTCGTCCCCTACCCACTGTATCTGCGAATATTCGCGGTATTTATCTGACTTATTAGCCCATTTTCATCAGCTAGACCGGCTTCCTTGATTCGTGCTCAAATTTGCCATGCTTTATTTCCTCGACATTAGCATTACCTATTTGCACAGCCGAGACTTCGAGGATGGTGACTGCCTTTTCATAGTCGCTTATATTTCTGAGGGAGATGTGTTCAGTCAGTAATCGACGAAGATGAGAAAGTGCGCTGTATGCGTCGTTTGGAAGTAGAGAGTACTCAAGAGACGGTTTCCTGGATAATTATTAGCCTATATAAATGATCGGATTTCGGGGAAACACCCCACGGATCTGGTTGATTGGTGTTGTTGAGCTAGGGTATAAATGGCAATAGAATTGCGTTAACCCCTTCCGTGACAGAGATTAGTTCTGAGCGAGAGGGATAGCAGATATTGGGTTATATGTTGAAACCTGAGGAGATGAATGGCTACGTTGATAGCTGCTTGATCGACTTGGTGCTCAGGAATGTGATTATTGGCTTAAATCTCACGACGATAATCGAGGCTGGGAGCGCTTTGGCTCTTCAATGAGTAAATACTCAGTAGCTTCTCGGAGCATGTTTATTCACACCGACCTTGACATGACATCAAGACAGCTTTGTTGGCGATCTACAACACAATACTAAGAGTCGAGAGAGTTTTAGGTGTGTTATCTGATAAGTAAGCCATTAAAGAGTAACACACCCGAAACTGGCCGTATTAACAGGCCTAAAGTACTTTTATACCACTCCTTTAATACCCCATCCATGATTCAGGCACAGTGAAACAAGGCAACTTATAGTAGCTAAGCTATTAGACAATATAGAATAGGAAGAGGCATTTATAAATATCAACCCCTTACATTTTAAAAGTAATACTATTAACTCATTTGATAACTTTTCCTTCATAAACGCTATTCCGCCACATTAGATCTTATTCTCTTATTACTACGATAAAGGCCCATATCACACTGTACTAGATGAACTAGGCTCAGGTACTCAATGGTTATATACTTAAGACTATCACCTCCAGCAAACTCTAACAGCTAATATCACATAATAATTAGCAAAAGCTCCTGGTTTCTAAGCTTTCCAATAGGCATAAGGGCTATCTTAAAAGCATGAAGAAACGGTGGGTATGTTTCTGCGAGAAGTTATCTGATAGTCATTGGAAAAGATTTCTAGTGTCCCTCTCTTATAAGATAAGGGGTCTTGCTGGCAGCTCCTTAGGTTCAGCTTGAAATACTCGTATCTAGTAAGGACGACCAATGCCGAGCTCAGGAAGAATCTGTGGGCCCTTAATCAGTGGGAAATAGTACCGACATTACTACGTGATAATGGAGACCGTAGCACAGTCACTCCTTTATGATCAAATCATACGTATGCTTGAATGAGCCACAGCATGGCTCAGCTGGTGGCCGAGGGATCAACACTTTGAAGATATTTGAGTTGTCTGATGGCCAAAGATGTTGAGGAAGTAGTAACAAGGACTTATCATTGGTTTTATGTGCAAACCCGTGTTGCGTCAATCGGTAACTAAGGCTCAGCAGACGTGCCCTCCGTTACTCATTAACAGAAAGTGAAAATGCTGAGGACTTGGCCTTCAAAATACCCCAAATGGACAATTTCAAAGCTAGGATATCCCAGAGTACAAGATATGGCTTTGCAAATAGTAAACAATTACAGCCTTATCACTCTGCGTTGCAAGACTATTCAAGAATAGTCATTCGGCCTGTCGTGGTTGCCACCGAGACCGACATCACAATACAGCTCGACCCAGTGTACGCGTTTGACGCCCTATTGAGCGTTTTCCAGCTGCAACCAGAACAGACAACCTGATAAGATAATCACGCCCCCATTGCTTTGAGCGGCTGTGGATAAGCTGGGCTGACAAGCTGCAGCCACAGAAATGGACTTCGACTACAACAAGCAAGTCAAAAGCCCATCAGTAGCCCAAATGATTAACGCGTTTGTGATTACGCTCGAAAGACATGAGATCTATGCCAGGCAAATTGAAATCTGGTTAGATCTCAAATCAAGGATAAACAACAAGACTACACAGATCACAAAGCAGGACAAGAAGACCATTAGAAAGCTCCCTAGGAGGATTCACCCAGTCGACTATTACAATGGGTTCTGCACACAGATGGTAGCAGAATAGCCTTAGTTTAACAAACTCAGTTGAAAGCTCACAGTGACAGGTCTTTGGTGACCCTCATACCCAGGAGGGGAATTTCAGGCTTGATATAGGCAATATGTCATCTTGTCATCGCGCTGGGAAAATAGGAAGCGAAACCTCACAGGCTTGTCGAACCTCTGATGTCTTGAAGTTTTACTGAATAAGGATATGTTGCATGTTTGTAGAATATTCGATGTTTGATTATAGCTGGCAGCTAGCTGGCGCCACCCACGGCTTGTTGCAGTACCTGCGTAAAGAAAACACGCTAAGCGTACGGGCGATACAGCCAACTCGCCCCACGCTCATTTATTTACGCGGAGTTTACTGGCTTGGCTATAAACGAGGTGGCATGCTATGGAGACTGCGGAGATAGGAACGCCAAGGCAAGACTTCCCTGCCTCTTAAGGAAGGTCACCTCTGCTATCTATGTGCCAAGCCGCTGTTTGCTGGCTGCCGTATAGACTAGCTGCTGCCAGCTGTAACCAAATATCTGATGCTTCTTTAGACCTCTGATGTTCGGGCAAACATTAGATGTTCTCCGTCTAGATGCCCGCTACTGATGTGACTCTTAATACTTCAACACCTCCACCACTCCCCTTCTTACCTCCCTTTTCCAGCAAGCTTCATCACACCCCCTCCTGTCTCTTTGACGGTCTTGGCTCTGAGCTCGCTGAGACTAATGTGACCCTTTCCACATCGGCTGACCTGACAGGTCCCTCCATGATGCTAATAAAGGAAGTTGCGCAAACCTGCCAATGTGCCGGCCTTGAGTTGCACCACCTTATCTATCAAAAGCTTCCGTCTAGTCCCTTGGCTCCCTCTTCCTCCTTCCCATTAGGCTATATACCGTCTTGTCGCGCAGGGAGTATACGATATCTTCAAAGGTTCCTTTCAAGGACTGCCATACCTACTGTGCTGTTACATCGCCGGGTGGATTTCTTTTGTAGTGCTTCAGACGATCCTCGCCGATGCTATCGAAACCTGGGTAACATCGCGGTGAGCGGATTGGGGCAGATTGGGAAGGAGAAATTTGGCGGCAGCCAGATTGATGTAGGGCCCTGCTTTAGACAGCGACAACACGAGCGTAATGCCAGTCACGATACTGGAGTCGGGATAAGTATAAAAGCGTACGCATGTCCTCGTCTTGTCTGGTATGTCTAGTAGTTTGCAGCAGCAGCATAGACTCATCTTGCCTACTACCTACTAGTAGCCTCTGCAAAATCGACGCCTCTTTCCCCTACGTGTTGTCTTCAAAACGCTAGACATGGAGCTTCTCGGATTCCTCGCCTTCCTGGCAGCCGTCCTGCCCGTCGCCTACGGTGCCCCCACGCAAGCCGCGAACAGCGTCCACCCGGAAATCCTAGCCGCCATGAAGCGCGACTTGGGGCTGGACGCCGAGCAGGCCACTGCTCGTGTCGCCAGGGACGTCTCGGCCGCCACTGTCATCGAGCAGCTGCGCACCTCCACGGGTAACTCGTTCGGCGGCGCTTGGATCGCCGAGGACGGCACCACGCTCAACGTCGGCGTCACTGACGAAGCCTTGGCCGCCGAGGTGACCGCTGCTGGCGCCACACCGGCTATCGTGGCCAACAGCATCTCCAAGCTTGAAGAGGCTAAGCTGGCGCTTGACAACATCGAAATCGAGCAACCCAGCACCCTCGCCACGGACTCGGCCGACACGGGCATCGCGGCGTATTACGTCGACGTCGCCGCCAACAAGCTCGTCCTCGAGGCGCTCGCCGGCAGTACCGCCCACGCCGAGGAGCTGGCTGCGCAGGTCGGGCTCGTGGCATCCGAGTTCGAGGTGCGGACTGTTGAGACGATGCCGACCACCTTCGCCACGGTCCTTGGCGGTGACGCCTACTATATCAACCGTGCTGCTCGGTGCTCCATTGGCTTCTCGGTCACAACTGGCTTCGTTTCGGCTGGCCACTGTGGCACCGCAGGCAGTTCTGCCACCACCAGCAGCGGTGCATCGCTGGGAACCTTCTCGAGCTCGGTCTTCCCAGGCAGCGCCGACATGAGCTACATCCGCACTGTCAGCGGAACTACCCTCTCGGGCTACATCGACGGATACGGCTCGGGTAACCTGCCCGTGTCAGGCAGCACCGCGTCAGCCACCGGCGCTAGTATCTGCCGCTCCGGCTCCACCACCGGTGTCCACTGCGGCACAGTCCGCGCCCTAGGGGCCACTGTCAACTACTCCGAAGGACGTGTCACCGGTCTCACCCAGACCAATGTGTGCGCCGAGCCCGGCGACTCGGGCGGCTCCTTTTACACCGGCGCCCAGGCCCAGGGCGTCACCTCGGGAGGATCCGGCGACTGCAGCTCCGGCGGCACGACCTACTTCCAGCCCGTCAATGAGATTCTGTCGACCTACGGCCTCACCTTGGTCAAGGCTTAATCTGCTAGTTGTCACGGCCGTCAGCACCACCTGAGCTGTGTCAGATCTTTGAAGTGTTTGGACTTTGCAGAGAGACAAGCAGGAATGCGTTTGATACGTGCTGGCACAGGGTAGAGATTGAATATGTATATTTAGACACGCCTACCAAGCACGTATATAGGTATATAGCAAATACGCGTATGCGTAATCGAAAAACGCACTAGGTTGCGAGTTCGAGCTCACCTTAGACCGAATTTGTGTTGCATCCTTTATAAGTGACTTTGCAGTGCATGCGCCAAGTTAAAATATATAATATGTATAATGTTAATTATTTATCTTAATAGTCGATTAAAGTACCAATTTATCAAACTTATGAGGCTACTAGCGTGGCACAGTAGAAATCACAAAAGCATCAGTGCGAACTGCATTACAGGCATTACAGATGAAGCAAATAGCATGAAGAGGCAGAGCACTGCAGTTTGTGAACTAAGAGCAAAAGAGATCCAAGTGCGCATTTTCTTGGTGCGCTCACAATTCTAGTTGGCGATTATGGCCCTTTCACCTCGTTTCGTCTCACCCTCCGCCCTAGGCTAATTACTTAAGTACTGAAGTGTCACATACGCAATGCGTAATCGCGTATAGGTTATCAGCATGCGAGGTGGCGATAGCAGATGGGCTCTCCATGTAGTGGAAATCGTCTTCAGCACATCGCTACCAGATACAGCGAAGAAACACATCTCAATACGTACAAAAAAGCTTTTGCAGATTTTTCGCTAGTTGATGTGCAGCTCAGCCAAAATTGCGGCTGAATGTGAATCCCCTGGTGCGCTAAGATGCGTGGCAAGGGAGACGCGGGATTCGGAGCCTGCGACAAATGAGAGGTCCCAAGCACGTAATGTAAACATACTTCAAGTACTATTGTTGAATCCAGGAAGACACTGTATGAGGGCCAAATCCACACCGAGGGGTGCGGGTGCATCCATTTTCCCTCAGTTGATTTCCCTCGGTGTTCTAGAACTATGCAGGTTTCGAGCAGTGCAACGACGACCTGCAAATAGCCGCCGTTATGTGAAGATTGCCTGATCCAATTGTGCGGGCGATCAAGCAGGCATGACTTTTGGCTTTGTGACATGTTGAGATAACTCAAATTCAGATATCCCCCCTCAATATCAAGTGAACAGAATAAGGCATTTCGGTTTATCAGATAATTGAAAATAAAATTAAATCTCACTCTAAGCTTAGTGATATTATTTTTAAGCTGTGTTGAATTCTTCAAGGCGGTTTTGCGAGCCGCTGCAGCTGCGTTATAGCGGAACCCCTTGTGCAAAGCGGAGAATTGAATCCTTCAGGAAACATCAACTAAGCACTGTCACCAATCGATCAACTCTGGGCGGGCCAGTTTCTCGATTTTGACAAATCAGATCAATGCTCTGCTCTAACAAGAGCCGAGACCCCCAATCAACCATGTCTCACGACGTTTCGGTGTAGCATTATGGTTGCCTCGCCATGGCACTGTGGGTCGCCACAACCAGCTGAATATCTAGCTGTTAATTCGTAGGCCGATCGATCAAGAGCCTTCTCTTAATCATTCTCACAGCTGGCTCATCCTATCGCATTCAAATTGAATATGCAGCCGGCGATACATGACACTGCATCGCTACGTAGCAGCAGATCAGGGCTGCAATCCCAGCAGCCATACCATCCTATCCAGCACCTCGAACAACCCGATGGCGACGAGCATCAGCACCAACGGTCTGAGTTACTAGCTCCTTCACGGAGCCCTTCGCCGATAGAGGACAACGACTCTGATCATGTGTCCGATTTAAGTCGCAGCCCAAGCCCCATTCCTGAATCAAGTCCCAGTCATCCAGCACATCACGAGTCGGAGCCCAGATGGTTGCCTTACACATTACGCTGGCCATGGCTATCACTTATCATAGCTTTTCCCTTGGGGCTTGAGCTTGTAATTGTGATTCTCCATGCGATTTCGGTACAAAATTCCGGCCTGGTCGACTTGGATGGGTCTAATAGCATCCTGCTCCCATCGAAATTCCTCCCAACCCTACTGGCAGTCCTTTACGTGCTGTCTCTCTCCGTGCTTCTCGACGATGTCAAGCGCACTGAGCCCTTCGCTCGTCTCGCCTCAGCAGCAGGTGCACCAGCCAACAAGTCCTTGACGTGGAAAGCTGGCCCATGGTGGACTGCACTTAGCAGGAGCTTTCCAGGTCGACATGGTGGTCTCAGGACGAGCTGGGCTATGTTCTGGAGTGCCTTCGCTTTTATGCTGGGATCTCTAGTTGTATCACCTCTCTCTTCAACCTTGTTGGTGCCCCAGAACGTCGTCTTCACTCAGAGGACCGATTTCTCCCTGCTGGACATCAATGACAGCTTGCCATTGCAGGTCAACCCGCTGTCAACGACGTACTTCAGAACAGTCAGCAACATCCTACAGAATGTTTCGACCTCGGCATGGATTACTGATAAGTATGCAATCTTACCTGCATGGCCCGAGGGGCTCGGAGTGGCACCTCTGGGACCAGTACTCTCTAGCGACAGCGCGACGTGGAGATCTGCGGCCACAGTATTCGGCATAGAGCTTTACTGCGAGCCATTAACTTTTGAACACTTTGCTTATGGCAATTTCACGAACCACCTACAAGATGAGACCGTGGAAGCCAGTATCATCACACTCTCGTCGCCTTCCGGCTGTACTGCGGAATATCGGCTTATACTTGGTAACTCAGATTTTTACACCACGGGGGCCTCAGCCTGGACCACAGTAGTTGACCAGACCTTGAGTCAACGTTTCGACATCGCTGCCGGAGCAGCGCAATACGTGGTTGGCAACGTCAGTTTTGTGTCATGCGAATCTCAGGATGAAATCATCGTCATGATGAGCGCCTTGCCTTCCCAAGTGTCTGAGCCCCTGGCTGAGAACTTCACAGCAGGCGGTCAAGTGTGCCAGACAACCCCCTACATGGCTGAGTCTGTCCCCGTGGAGGTCACCCTCGAGGCGGAGGAATCCATTGTCAGCATAGATGAGGCGAAGTATAACTCATCCCGCGCGCCTTTATCCAATGACACAGCAGATATGCATCGTTTTCGGGAAGTCTTCTTCAGCATGGACTGGCCAACCTATGTCGCCACCTTCGATTCGACTGGATCCTTGTCTACCAGTTTTCTGGGGCCGATGAATCTGCTCAATCCCTTATACGGAACCTCGCCCACTGAGGCGCTGGGCAGCCCAAACTTGGCGGAGAACATGCAGAGAACGGAGAATCGCTTCTTCGCAGAACTACTCCGAGATGCGTTCAACAACAACACGGACACAGTCCCACAACGAATATCAGGAGATGTCATCACGAACAGGCGTCGACTCGTAGTTGTGCAAGCAGTCGCAATTACTCTCGAGGTTGTCATAGGCATCCAGCTTATCCTGCTGGCTACTATTCTAAGAATCACAAGACTATCACGGCGGCCAATGGGACTATACACAAATCCCGCGCCTGCAGTGGATGTGGCCGGACTTCTGGCAAACGACCGGGCCGCCTTGCAGTCTATCAGGGACGGGAGCGCAGGTGGTGCTCCCAAGACTCTCGAGAAAAGTCTATCGGACCAGACATACCGACTAATCGAGGGTGACATTATTCTGGTCAGTAAGGGAGCTGGAGTCGCGCCAGAGAGTGAGGGAAAAGAAAAGCCAGACGTCTATGATGGTCGAAAGCAAGCCAAACCCGTTGTGTTCTCAATCCTTGGCCTGCTAGCGTTGGTTGTGCTGCTGCTGTCAATTCTAGCTGCCATTGCTACTTTGTACGCCTACTCGAGGAAACGCAGCCTTTACCAATCAGCATTTGTCTTCGCTCTCGACATCGAGGTCAACGGCAAGAGCTACGGGCAGGTCAATCCAGCTTCTATCATCACCACGCTCCTGGGTGTATGTGTGAGCTTATGGTGGGGGTCATTGGATTCAACATTTCGTCGGTATCAGCCTTTTCTCGCCCTTGCAAGCGAGCCTGTACGTGGATGGAAGGGGATTTTCGTGTCGTATGGGTCATCATATCTGCTCTGGGCTGCTCAGAGGGCCGCCAGGAGGGGACATTGGGTGTTATCGTCGGTGTGTACCGGCGCTTTCTTCACGCAGATTTGTCAGTACCAAATACCCCAACGCTTGCTCTACGCTGCTGCTAAGATAACTCAATAGTCACCGTCGCCATGTCATCCTTATGGACAAGAGAGCCTGGCGAGCTACCATCGACAGCCAAACTGCTCGCAGAACTAGAACTCCGCCACGTCCCGCGCGTAGAGCCGGGTCGATTGAGGCAGTCGACTGGTGCCTCTGACCCCGCGACCTTTCCCCTGTGGCAGGCTTTTGGTGATACGGGCACTTCGTGGATGTATAGCGCTACTGTACAGCTCTCGCTCAATGGATCTGAGCCCTCTTGGAGCTCGGATGGCTGGAGCTTGGTACCAAGGGATCTCTCGGCACTCCCAGATTCCGAGGCACAGCAACAGAGGTGCGGAAACGACACGGCCTGTTTGTCGGTACAGTCTGTCAACGTCACAATGCACACGTCGGCTGTTCGAGCTCGTCTACAATGCACACCATACGACTTTCTTGATGAGACTCCATTGTGGTTGACAGAGTGGAATCTCACGGACGAGACATACTGGAACATATCAGAAAGTCCCAGTACTCTCGATCACGGGTACGAGCTCGGCTACGCGACTTACAACATGACCGATTCCTGTAGTACAGCTCTGTTCTTGGACAGTCATGAGCAGTTGCTTAAGGACGCAGGTAACTACAACGGTAGCTGGCTTCCAGGACCCATGACCCCATTCTTTGTCGACACAGACCGGCTCATCTGCTGCCAAAACACCAGCTCGGACGGTCAGATACACTCAGCCTCCATTGGGTATTGGTCCCCTAACATCCGGTGCGACTCCTCATACACCTACCCCTACATCTCAGATACCTGGCCCAACAACTTCACCATCAAGTGGATCCACGGAAGGCCCGTAGAAGGTTACCGCCGCAACACGACAAATCCATTGTACACGGGCAAGTCGGACAACGACAAGCGGCTCATCTGGGCCGAGCAGCCGCAAATTGCCGCGATGAGCTGTCTCCCGACCATCGAGAGCGCCAACGCGAGCGTCACCGTCGAAGCCCCCTCGGGCCGTGTCATCAGTCTGCGCATCCTGGACGAGCCCCAGCCCGACGCTGCGGCGTGGTCTGATAACTTCGCTGTGCACCAGTACTACCCGTCGAGCGACTTGGCGCACAATATGTACGGGTACGCCAATATCACGGTCAGCTACGGCGTGCTCTTCATGACGGCCCTATTGGGGGCTGCGAGCATAAGAAACTTTGAGGTCAACGGCAAGTCCAGTGTCCAAGGAATCTTTAATGAGGACCTTCATGACCAGGCGTTCAATATGCGGGGCCCAGGGCTCAATGTTGACTACATGAGCTATGCCATGTTGTCACTGGCGAACGGCAGTCATGAGGCGCTGCTCGATCCCCTATTGCTGGAGAGTACGGCACAGAGGACTTTCGAGGTCATGTTCCAACATTTTGCCCAGAGTGACCTCGACAAGAAGAGCGGCGGCAATGTTTATCAGAGCCCCAGCGAGTCCCTTCCGGCCGACATCGATGGGCCCACCGCGACAGCAACGTCGAAGACTCGTGGCCGTCGCCAAGAAGATTCGGAGATGGCCTCTGCTGCTACTACAACTGATATTCCTGACACGGCCACAGTGGAGGTGAGGAGCGAGGTCGAGATTCTGCGGATGAGCACGACCGCTGCCATTGTTTGCATGAGCATCCTGGCTTATCTAATTGTCACCTCCGTAATCCTGGTCATCGCGGCGCGCAGGTACAATAAGCTGCTGCCCGTTGAAATCAGTAGCATCGCCGACGTGGCCGTACTGGTTGCCGGGAGCGAGAGACTTCTCGAGCTGGCGAGGCAGAGGGACCTACGGCATGACAGGCAGCTCAAGAGCGGCCCTGAGAGTCTTGCCAAGCTGGGTTGGTTTAATGGAGCCGATGGAGAGCTCAGATGGGGCATTGAGCTCGTCGAGACTAATAACCCGACGGGCCCAATGGGGCAGAGCAGTACCTAGGACTAGTGTGAGGGCATGTAGTCCGGCTATAGCTATAACAGTGCTTCAAATACCGATTTAGTCATAGTTGAAGTCCAAATACCATATAAACCTATTGTTGCACACGATTAAATAAAAATATACGAACTATAACGATAGTTATTTAACATAATCATGATAAAGTCTTTAATACTTTTGTACGCGGATATATGACGGGTTGGAAGTCTATAACTCAAAGGGTGGCTCACCCCCGCCTCCCACCCACCGGTTGAAAATGCGACAGGACACGGCTGGGCGGCAGAGGGAGGGGAGGGGAGAAGAAATGAGGGTTGGGGCTCGGCTTAGTAGTCCGTAGTCGCCACATTTAGACTTCTTAATTTGGAAGAAGGGGGACAGGCGAGCCAGAAGAGTCGCAAGGTCTAAGAGCTTGGATTCTTCAAGCCATTAACGTATCGGCATTACGATATTTACTTGTTGGGGAAATTTTGGGCGATGATTTGTGGAGCCACAGACTCCGGGCGGAGGGGACTAGGTGCACCTTTGCCAATAAAAGTGGTTTCGAATATACACCTGTGGCCCGTTCAATACTAATAGTCACGAGCTTGATCCTCCACCCCTCTAACATATTGGTGGGGATGGGCGGTGATTTATATCTACGCATCCTCTTCATACTTTCACTTCCTCTTCTCATAGTATCAATTCGTACCCGCGAACTCTATCCAGCGCTTACACCCCCCGGACTCTGCGGCATGAAGGGAGTTCAATCGACCATTGGCGTCGTCCTTGCCACGCTCGTCGGCCTGGCCCAAGCGAACTCCGACATTGTCACTCTTTACACCAATGGCGGCGCGTACATCCAGGAGGCTAGCGCCACCCTTGTTCTCCCCAAACTTCCTAGCTCAGTGTCTGGAGATGTTGCCATCTGGAGCGCTATATACATGGAGAATCAGTCATCGTTCCTGCAAGGAGTTACTTCGAACTCCCCTACTGGGTACAGTGCCTGAAATTACGTAGTAGTCACAGCGCGATTCATGACTAACATTCTTTTCGCAGATCGTACTGCAACGATGGTGGGAAGAACTGGTGCAACTTTGCATACACTTTAGTTGGTTAGTTGTGGGCTTGGTGCTATTGTTGAATCAATTAATTGCTTAACGATCGCTGATTCATTTATGTCACTCCAGGCTCAGACCCCACTGTCGGCAAGGCTGTAACCGCTTCGCCTGGGTCTACAGTCCGGACAAACTGTAAGTCGAGCCATTGTCTCATTATTCCAGGGATATCTTGACTAATAGACCATCCAGACAAGCTGAATTCCTCAACTCAGCTTTGGGACCAGAACGTCTATATCGATGACAAACTAGTCTCTTCCGTTTCAACTAGTGCGTTTTAAAGACTATATTTCACCATTCAACAGCTCGGAATCTAATGACACGTGTGTAGGCAAGGGAGAGCATGGAGATATCTTCTATATCTCCATCGAGTGCGCTTCCGGTTCATGCGCCCAGCATCCGGCCCACAGTATGTTGCCTCAATGACACCTTCGACACAATGAGCGAGATTTAACATGACAAACAGGCTGGGAGGATGTCTCTGTCGTACTTAGTGAGGCAGATGAGAGCTTTAAGCATAGTGGCAGCTGGGCACACGGTGCCACTGGTGGAGCCATGACGTCCCCCGACGGTGGCAAGACCTGGAACTTCAGCACCATCAACATCCCGGCCCAGCAGGCTCAGTAAATATTCTTGAAGGTGAGAGACTCTGTCTGGATAGCATCAATTGATTGTACATATGGCCTCAGTATATAGTGAACTCATTTTCAGTTCAACCCTAAACCAAGTATCGAAAACAATTTATTGATTCCGCTCAGTCTGGTGAGCTTCCGATAGACAAGCCGGTGAGATCAGCCTGCCCATATCTCATAAGTTGGGGGACACTGTTGACGCAGTGTTTCAAGGACATGCATAATGTGGCGACCTCAGATCACATTTATTTGACCTGTGCTGTCAGCAACTATGAAGGTCCTGTTAATGACGGTCCTAGTGGATATTGTCAAAAAGACTTACAATGACTTACCCACTGTCGAGGAGCGGGAAGTTCAGATACAATATCACCAATGTAGACCCAAGAAAGTGGAAAATAGGATGGTGGATCGGGTATTTCTTCCTCAGCTGGTCATCTAAATAGACTCTCGTACAGCTCAAATCATTCGGATAACCAGGCACAAGCACTAAGTAAGCATATATTGACTGGTTTCTCACCCAGGGAAAATTTCGGTCCTGCTTAGCTAGTTACTAAGTGAGCGCCCGCGGCGTCTCCACGTTCTTTGGACTAGTTGCATACGCCAGAGGCTCCTGAACCTCGCAGTCGGTGAGATGAACGGGCGACTTGGCAGCTGTGTCCGGGTCAAGGGCCACAGACAGGTGGGTGGCAGCGTCTCGGGTCAAATTTCTCTGCGCAGACGACTCGAAATACCATTCGATACCCGACCCGCGAATAGCGATCTCAGACACGTGTCCAGAATTTTCTCGCTTGAGATAGTTCGATAGGCCGGTCGCGAAGTCTTTTCCCAGTTGCAGCGAGGAGCTAGTCACGCCACGGCCCCGGAATTTGTTGATGAGCGCGATGTTGAACAGGAGCTGGACTGTAGTTGCGTGGCTAAAGGCGATCTAGGGGTGTTTTATCTTGCCAATCCCGAAGTTCCAGTTGTCGAGCGTAAGGGGAAGACGCGGGAGCCGTGGCTAGAGACACTGACGACGTGCAAGTCCGGAGCCGCTGCCAAGAGGCCCGGAATGAGCAGGTTGGTCAGCAGGGGAAATCTCCAAGGCACCGTGGTCGACATCGGTGGAGGCAGCGGGCACATCTCGATGGCTCTAGCCCGCCTGTTTCCCCACCTGAGCTTCGTCGTGCAGGATTTGGGCAGCGGAATGCTGGATGAGGGTCAGAAACTGCTGACGGATGACGTGCGCGATCGCGTCTCGTTCGTACAGCAGAGCTTCTTCGAACCCCAGCCTTACCGCGGCGCCGCGGCATTCCTGCTTCGGCAGTGTACGCACAACTGGGCCGACAAGGACGTTGTGAACATGTTCAAGGCCGTAGTACCGGGCCTCGAGGGCTCGAAACCGTCGACACCTCTTCTGGTCAACGACATCGTCATGCCTGAGCCAAATACTTGGGGACGCCTCGACGAGCGCGAAGTCCGCGAGATCGATATGATTATGATGATCAGCTTCGGGGCGAAGCAGCGCACACTGGCTGAATTCAAAGTCTTGCTAGCGGAGGCCGACTTACGTTACGAGGTCAGCCAGGTCCACGCCACCGGTCCTGTCGGTCTCCTGGAAATATACTTGAGACGCTAGGCTAAACTGTTTCATGCTTGTCTGGTCCTTTAACTGGGAGCCTCATCCTCCGGTATGCTTTTCATGACTAGCGTGAAAAGCCTCATTGAATACCATGGGAGATTCTCATATTTCAGGCCATCATGGTTATACTCATATGAAACAGCCAATGGTTTGGGGCCAACTGAGTCCTTGGGACTGTGGATAGGCAGAGGTTTGTTATCAAGAGCACACATGAATAAGCTAGCTGGTCAATTCCTCACGGCTTTATGTTCCATCCAATCATTACCTCATCGCTCTGTCCCTTTGGTTATTTATATTTCTGGCTTGCGATCATCAACTCCGCTTGCAGAAAGCAGCTATTAAGACAGATATGGTCTCTGCCAAAAACGTCGTCATGCATCTAGTAAAACACGTTCATACCTGTTCTTCTGCTTTCTACGATGAGTCCCACATAGCAAAACTCATCCTATCGCTTGCTTGAATAAAGCTTTCACAAGGTTAGATGGAGTTGTGATCACTTGAAGCGTAGCATGTGTGCCCTTGCTTAGGTAGATTTCTTGATGCAAACTTCTTTTCCCGTGTTCCGATGTAGAAAGTTCAAAACGACTGGGATGGGGTATATTCGAGAAAACATAACCATACTGCAAATCAAAACTGCATCAGTGGGCCTTAACACAATCTTGCCACAGTAATATGTTGGTCTTTTTCTGCTTGGCTCGGAAGAGTCAAGCAAATCAGGCAGACGCCACCTGATGGTAAGCGGTTGAACTTTTTGAACTCTCCGATCTTGTCACACAACTGTACTCCTTCACTCAAGCCCCGAAATGTGCTTTGCCTGCGACCGTCTGGGAATACCTCGATTGTATGAGGAATGGTCAGATGAACAGAAAAATGATGATGAAGAAGAGGAAGAGGCCTCAGGGCCACAGCTACCCTACCAGCAAATGGCAAGCATTGCCCCGAAGAGAATGACGGTGGTCGAGTCCGCACCAAGCCACGACGACAGGCCTACTTTTGCCGCGTACTCTGTCCATGAGACTACTCAGCCCGCCGTATACATAGCCAAGCCGCCCCCTTACGATCTACTCATATACGATGTTACGCCAGACGCCAACCCGTCTCGCGCTGAGAAGATGGCACTCGCCATCTTTGAACGCACCCAGAACTACAGCAAGGGACAGAAAAAACGACTCGGGCAAGGTCGAGGTTGTCGTCTTCCCGCAGCCCGAGGCGCAGCCAGGGTCTGAGGTGGTGGATCCCGAGCGCACCACGCCTTGCATCCGCCACTACGAGGAGGAGTGAGCGAGCCGCCTGGTGATAAAGGACGCGGCAGTGGCCAAATCACGGTTCCTTCCCGAGCTCCTCTGTGACGAGTGGCATGCCTGGGGCACCCTGGTCATCAGCTGCGTGACCGAACGCTGGGAAGAGGGCCTGAACTGGCTGGACAATCACCCCGAGGAGAAAGCCATTACCATCACGACGGAAAAGGCTCGAAACGCCCGGTTCGGCACCTGCCTCCTCGTCAAGTGGCAGCCCCGAGAGGCAACCTAGCGAGCTTACGAGGGGCATATCACGCCCAAGTCACGGATACACGTACCCGCCTATAGCCTAGAAAACCTCAGGTCGGGAGCGCAGGAGCTGGTACCTTGGGGGCCAAGTGGATTTTATACACATTTTGTGCCGGATGGCATTTTGGATCTGGAAACGGCCGCGGCCGAAGGCAAATGGTCATGAGGGCCGGTACTCGTGCGCAATAAAGGCCAAGTTCAGTTATTGAATGAATTGTTTTGCGCAGTTTCTGTTGATTTAAGGTTCCATTTCTTCTTCCATGCGAGAGGAATCCGTTCCAGCATTCATTCTAGCATATTCCCAAGCATCCAATAGGTCATATGGTCGGCGTACCAGCACTATCCTGTTATACATGACATATGTACCAGATAAGGCGTAGAGTTCGTCCCCGTCGAAACGGGGGAAGAACTTCTTGACATGGCCAACGAAATCCAAAGAATCCTTTGTTATAGGCAATTAATGGTATACGAATGGCCTTTTTTTGATATTACTGATATTTTGTTTAGTCATCCGATAGTTGGAGTCGAAAGCTTTCACAAACTCGATGAGGATGTTCGAAGTGGGGAGTAAGACTTGATTGAACAAGTTCGCCTCGTAGCCTCGCAAGAGATTTGCAATGGCTCGAGATCTGATCGCTTGTGAGGAGAGATTGTAGTCATGATATTTTTTAAACCCGGTGTGCCTTATCTCAACAAGCTGTTGGCCATCCCCCAGGGCCATTTGATCCGAATGCGGCATGTTTGCGGTGCTAGTTAGTAACGGGATCGGCTTTGCAGAGGTTAGATTTATACCAAAGGTAGTAGTATCGTTGAATGCAGACGGTTTCATTTGGGAGACAACTGACATCGTGGATCTCATCATTTAGCCACGGGCGTTTCATTCGAGAGATCTCACTTTCAACCTGGTCTGGCTGGTTGCCGATGCCTTCATGTACATGAAGCCCCTAACTTAAGTTTGCACCTGATGACTGATGTGTTGGCTTTTTGATGAGATCTTGCAACTTGTAGATCGTAGGCTCTCTCGAAGAAGCCTGCGTCCCTAGGCAACCGATTTGATCAAGCAGGTGGTTGAACTCCTGATTTCCAGCGCAGTGCGAACATATGGGCCGAGGGCCTATGAGGGAAAGCGAAGCATGATAGGACCAGTGATTGGCCTTGAATTCTTCGCCGCAGGTGCGGACAGGAGAACGAAAGTCGCAGACGTGTTTAATGTTGACACCGAGTGGAGGTATGAAGTGACAGAGCACAGCATTGAAACCATTCAGAAGTAGCAAGTCTGAAGAACAAGACCCTAACCCTATACTGCTTAGATAAGATAGGATGGAGACCGCCGCAACCAACACAAGGCTGCCTGTAGCACAGATAGTGACTGATTAGACCTGCTAGCCAACAAGTCATATTGGTGACGGAGACTGAGCAGGAGTTGCAGCTTTTGAGCGTTGTTCTGGGAAGTCAAAACATATGACAGCGGAAATAGCAGGCAGACATTGTGTGGACTGAGCCGCTACGCTACTATTTCAGTCCTGCTATAACGAGTTGAGGCGTCCTTGAGTGTAAGCGACCGCATGGTCAGTCATGGAGGCCCTCATTGTTCCACCACAGCTCCTCGGCAGGAGTGATAAACGTATTGGCCGACCGTACACGCGAGCATTTCAGGTGTGACATACTGAGTGAGACCATAGATGCAGTAGACGCCAATGCGCAGAGCCTGGCTGGCCCTCCACGATTATAGAGCGAAAGGGCAAGCGCGTCACAGCTGAAAATCCATCGCCAAACTTGGCAATATTGTGAAGTTGGAGGCAACCTTCACATCATCAGGCCACGAATCAATGGAATCGACTTGAAAAAAGTCACACACCTTTTGGGCAACAGGAGAAGGACCTGTTTCGGTATGGCAGGCTTACAAGACACAGGCTTAGCCACTGGAGCGCACTGCCCTCCCAGCGCACTGCTCTTATGTCTTCGCGATCGATATAGCACCGGAGAAAATAAGGCTGTGATAGCCGCCGGTCTCGTTGTGGCTTGATCTAAGACCCCCTTGGGCGCCTCGCTCATCTCCAGCTGCATTAGCCTTTTGGACGCGCTTGTTTCCGTCGTCCCTAGGTGGGTTGCACGAGCCTGATCGGAGTCGGTGACACTTGAGTATAAGGGCTTCCCATGCCCACTCAGACGCACATGGACTGTTTTCAACTGTTTATGTGCGGAATGATCATCTGCAATTGACTATACCCCAACATGTCTTCCAACACACAGAGTCAAGGCTGTCACCAGTGTCATTCGACGAGTAATCAGACCTTCAGCTGCATACAGTGCAACAACTTGGCATTCTGCGACGACTGCTGGTCGGAATGGATACTGCATAGACCCGGTGCAGTAGGCTATGACGGTCGACCACACGAAAAGTCCGACCCTAACGTCGTCCGAATCCTCCGCCAAATCCTCGAACCTGTCCGTTCTGACTCGGATGTCGACAACGAGCACCAAGCCGATGAGGATACTACATGGTTTGGAGTTGGACGGGATGCCTCAAATCAGCCTGTGCTACAAGATTATGGCCGCTTTGCGACGCTTTTGAGTGAGAGCCAGACCCAAGAAGTGGGCGAGAGGTTCCCGTCGCTTGTCTCTTTTATAGGTCAGACTGGTAAGGACCATCTCGCATGACTAATAGTCTCTCTACGGTCAAGTGCTGTTATTAATCTGTCAAAAGGGGCCGGAAAGAGCACATTGATCAAGATGCTTATTGAACGACTTGAAGCTTCAGACCGCGATTCTACCTACAAGTTTCCATCCCCCGTCACATCGACTAATAACGATCTACTTCCCACTACGGGCGATGTTCATTTATACGCAGACCCTTGTACATATCGCAGCAAGTCGCCAATATTATACGCGGATTGCGAAGGGCTTGATGGGGGAGAAGCCACTCCACGAGGGATCCGTCATCGATCTAATCAAAACTCGAAGACCGATATCACAGCTTCACTTGGAGCTGGGATAGGGCGCTCGCCACGACCTTCAAGTCGCACCTCCGGGTTCATTGAAAGAACAAGCAGGCGAGCTCGGAGGAACCGTCACAGCACACAGAGAGACATAGCTTGGGCTGTTACTCCCGAGACTAAGAAACGCGAATACGCCGTCAAGAAACTTTACCCAAGGCTGCTCTACACCTTCTCAGACGTCGTCGTATTCGTACTTAGAAATCCAAGGTAGGCAAGATCACTCATTGGAGCGCTTCGAGATATAGCATCTGACATATTCTAGGGCATTTGAGTCCACTGTCCTTGAGAAGCTGTTGGAGTGGGGTGCGAGTTCAATAAACAAATCTCTAAATCAACCAGCACTTCCCCATGCCATCATTGTTCTCAACGCCACTGAGAACGTGGACGAAAGTGAGTGGGACAACGAAAAGGCAACTCAACATCTTCTCGATGGTATTCGTGGAGCCATCTTCCGTGAACCAAGGTTCGAGGATCAGGCACGTTTCTGGAGAGAAAATGGTAAGAAGATCGAGACGACAAAAGATTTACTAGAATGCTACTATGCGTCGATCACGACCGTCCGAATTCCCGCGCGGGGGAGATACATGCTCATGGACCAGCAGGTGGAGAAACTCTTCATGGTCGTGCGCAATAAGAGCGAGAGTTCGCTGCTAGCCAAGAAGAGATCACGCATGTTGGCCACCGCTGAGAAGCTCCAGGTTTACCTCCAGGCTGCCTACGATCACTTCTCCAGAAATCTTGACACGCCCTTTGACTTCATCAAAGAGGCCCTGAAGCACAATCCTATTCCGCGAGACTTTGGGGGAAACATCCTAAATTTGGCGATTTCAATTCAGAAAAATGCTATTGAAACCACAGCGGGAAACTCTGCAAGAATCTTCGACCAGATGGCGCCGATGATTGCATCGTGCATCATGCTGGATTCTGTGCGACAGAATCTGATGGGTTAGTGACGGTCTTAAAACCATTCCTGGCCTGGATGCTAACTCATATTAATAGGAACTACCGTCCAGCTTTTGAACGATGCCTATGTCGAATACTGCAAGTTTGCTCTCGACCAATTCATCCACCTCTACGCACCTTGCGCTTATCACAACCCGCGCCACGGAAGCTGTTGCAACGTGAGATCTGGACACGACCCGAAAGGCCACCAAAACAAAGATGGAAGGATCATCGACGCAGGGGGCTACCAGTACCCATTCGACCCAGATGAGTTCTTCGATACATGGGTGCACCAGATAAAGAATGAACTCCAGCATCTTCAGAGCCAATTCTCCAACCTGACCCACACCCTCCGTGAAAGATCGGACCAGGAAATTGCTGCTGAGCTTCACCTGAACTGTCTGAACGAATTTTACCGGTTGCTTGGGGACTCCTCGCGACATGTAAGCTACTCAACCTGCTTCTCATGTTTAAGAGAGCTCCCTGAGCATGCCCTGCCTTGTGGTCATGTTCTTTGTTTACCGTGCGTCAAAGCATATGGCCGTCCGGGAGCTTCCAAACAATCAATTGTGATGAGCAGGTGTCCATTGCATCAACGTGAGATGCTTTGGGATCCGCCCTGGAATGTATTTGTCAAGCCACCGTATGCAGGCGTGCGAATGCTATGCCTCGATGGGTAAGTCATCTCACAAACCCCCCCCCCCCCCTCTTACCCCATTGTTGCCTATGTTACCATTCTTCCCGAAAGTAGCTAATGCCTAGAAGCGGTGGAGTGCGAGGCATAGTCGAACTGCAAGTGCTCAAAGCTATAGAGAACTGTCTTGGTGGCAAGCTCCAGTTGCAGTTGTTCTTCGATCTCATCGTTGGAACGAGGTGAGTCTATACCGTCGAGTTGGTCAGTCCAAACGTGTCTCTCTGACTTACGAGCTTCATTCAGTACCGGAGGAATCATTGCCTTGGGTCTCGGAGTGAAGAATTGGAGTGTGGATCAATGCACCCAGAAATTCAAAGAGTTATGTCCCAAGGCGTTCACTCCACGTGAATTCAACGGCATTCCCTTGCTTGAGCAGCTAGCCATGATGAGCCATAGAAGCAAGTATAAGACGAAACCATTCGATAAGGCCTTGAAAGAGGCATTTGAGGAGTGGCCGCTTTTTGGAGGACAGAATGACCTCGGCGAGATGTTCACGAAAGTAGCCGTAACATCGACCACTGCAATCCAGCAACATCCAGTTGTCTTGGCAAATTACAACAGGCCAGAGACTTTGAGCCACGGTATGTATAACTTTATGCAAGAATGTTGGGCACGCGTTTAACATGGCCAGACTCATCGCGTTATGAGTTCCTGCGAGCTCAAGGACCGGCAAAGGAATTCAGGATCTGGGAAGCGTAAGTTCCGGCTCTCCTATTGAGGGAGCTTGACACTAATTATATAAATCACTTGAAAAGAGCTCGGGCTACTTCCGCAGCGCCGCCATTCTTCAAACAGTTCCTTAAGGAAGACACAAAGAACAGCTATCTCGACGGAGCGCTCTACCATAACTGTCCTGTCTGGGTAGCCCACGATGAAAGACGACGGATCTGGGTTGACGTCGCAGATGCTATGCCCGATATCCTCCTTTCTATAGGCACTGGCACTGACTTTCGCGATGGAGAAAGCGGACTTCCTCGTCGATCTAACACGTCTTATATGGTGGCCGATGAGATACCCACTACGAAGCCAAAGCCGCAGAAAACTAGGAGCTTCTTCCCAATGGAGCTATGGAAGACTGTGATGGACCGCCTGGGAAGTCTGATGAAGTGCCACGAGATCTGGAACGGGTACGTTACCGAAACCTCGATGTCCCGTCATGGCCGTCTAGGGGGCCATCGCCGTCTTATCCGGATCGACCCCGATTTGCGTGGCAAAGTACCAGCACTGGATGATGTGGACGAGATGAGGCACTTGGAGAAAGCCGCCAATCAATACCTGAGACAGAGTCCTCCAAGTTGCAAAATTAAAGAGATTGCCCACCGACTGATTGCGAGCACGTTCTTTTTCGAGAAAGACAAGAGCTCTGTACGCTCCGTTCCTAAGGGCGGTTTCGAATGCTCCGGTAGGGATTATCTCTTCAGAACCTCGCGGTACTCAGGAGGCGGACTACCCACTGACGATTCTCACAAATACAGGAGCAATCTTTTGCAGATTCGCGAATGGGTCTGATGAGATGAAGGCTCTCGGAGAATTTCTACGCAATTGTCTCCGCAACGACTTTTCACCATATTTCATCGTACAAGAAGACGGGACAAAGAATGTCGAAGAAATCAGGCTTCCGGTGGGAGAGAACTTGATAACAGACATGTGCTTGCGCGGGTCTTTCAAGCTGAACAGAGTACACGTATTCGTCTCGAAAGAGCTGGCCATGACCACCATCTCCCTATGCCTAACGGAGGATTCATATCCCTCCTCAGTCAATTCTTTCCTGCCCATCAGCGGCTTCCCCCGCGAGTTGGTCACAGAGGATACGAAGAACCACGGTAGGTCAGCCTTCTTCCACACTTGCAGTAGTCCCGAAAGTCTCCTGCGGAAGCTAAGTGAAGACTGAGCCAAAGCGTCGCCACCTCGCATCAGAGTTGAGCGGCATAGCGCCGACTACCGGAAGTCCACTGGCCCTTTGCGATTCATGAGTTTCAGGGACCGAGTTGAGGGGATGCCCCAGAGCGCAACCCCGAGCCCAACTTTGGTCGATTCTCCAAGCAGCATAAAGAGTCCGACTCAAAAATCGCTGTCTTCGAAAGACTTGCGGTCAGCCTTCAAACAAAGCGCAGACCATCCGGAGAGGCCAGAGCGGCCAGAGGATGTAGGACGATGGGCGAAGCAGAGAGCCGAGCAGGATCTGAGAAGGGATGGCTTTGTCGCTGAACTTGAAGGGTAAATTCGTCGCGGTATGACCAGATGCCGTGCTAAAGGTAAAATGACTTCCTCAAGATTGTTGACAGGCCTATTTTCGAGGGGAAGGATGATATCGGTGGCTTTGAATGCGGTCGGCTACGTTAAAGACAATCAGAAATGGCTCAACGACAGAACCATGAGATTCATACCTAACGATTATAATTCTTATTTTTAATATCACAAGATTTGAATATTCCATCGGTTTGACTGCCACCAAACCTTAGGGTTAGATATGTGTTTCTGTCCTCCGCTGGTCTTCGTCCGATCCTATTACAATCCGAATATTGGGCCATTGCATGGAAGGCCATCATCTCTACAGCCGACAAGCTTCGCTTGTTCTTTTACCTAACTGCACCTTGTCAGCAATAAGACAAGGGCAGCCTCCCATAGTCTTCCTGAGAAAGAGCTTATGGCGACGAGCAGAGTCGGAATAATGAGAATTAGGCCAGACAACTAAGTCATTAAGTCTCCACATGGATGAGAATCACACAGGCAAGGCTTTCAGCTGCTTCCAAACAATGCACATTAAACGGTGAAGGATCTCGAAAAAGAAAAATCAAATTTTCCGTATTCCCGAAGCTCTGAATCCACTTGTTGGACAGCGTGCCAGATACTTGTTGCAGGTCTTCTACAATCTATAGGACACGACTTCATAAAAGTGTCCCTCTGTCCCTGGATGACAATGTCTACGGTACTCAATCGAAAGAACTGAGACAGCTTTGGGACTTCTAAACGTTTATGTCCGGTATGAGAAGCCTCAGAGTGTAAGCGAGACTTCAGGAGAGTGTGAAAAGATGACGTCCTACCTAAAACGCACAGCGGTTGCAGAATGGCATCTATATTTTATAACCTAAGATTAAGCTCCCTTGACGGCGGACGACTCATCGCTTCTGGCCTACATATACCATTGCACACAAAAGGCCCTGAAACAGGAGAATTGAGTATTTTGAAAGCGATTCACAATTTAGTCGGTATCATCTCAGCATTTATCCCCACAACGGATCAACAGAAGCGCCAAAAAGAGAACTGCACTTAGATGCAAAGAATTCGAAGTTGAGGCTGGGTCCATGTAAGCTCGAATGTATTCCCCAGTGTCACTTTACTCTACTCCTTGTCGGACTCTTCGAAAGCAGCATTCTCGCTCCCATCGCGAGCAACCAGAGACAAATTTTGAAACCAGAAGTCCGTCGAAACCGTCCCAGTCGTTGTCAGTGATGGTCCAGCCGTAGAATCCATGGTCGCCGGCCGCTGAATCCCCAGTCTGGTCTCAAGATCACGCGCAGTCGTTTGTTCGAGGTGTCGACTGAATTCCCAAAGAAGGACTTTGTGCTTCTTCCGCACGGCCGAAGAGCACGGAGCAGGCATCCAAGTCGGGTACAGCTTCTGGTGGGTTGCAGAAACACCGATGGTGAGCGGATGGCGGGACATGAACTCGTGGCAGAGGTAGCATGCTTTCTTGCTGGTACCCATGAATACCAGCCGAGGTGTCAAATGAGGTCTGTGGTCGTAAAAACTGAGGAGCTGCATCTCGGCATGCACAGTGAGTGTCATGCGGCAAGCTCGGCGTAGTCTGGTCTCCGGATCATCCGTGAACCAGGTTTTGCCTAACTTCTCCTTGAGCTTTTCGGGGTCAGCCTTGGTGATCTTCTTCAGCACGGTAAGAAGAGGAGTTCTCTCGTTCCCTAGTGAAAATTTCTCTGGTTCGGGAGCATCTACAGGCTCAACATGAATGCGAGTGAATACAGCCGGCTGCTTTCTGGCCAATTTGAGCATCGCCTTCGTTGCTGCGTAATATCGCCCAATCTTATAGATGTGCTTAAGCCAGAGAGGCAATTCCCCATCCTCGCATCCGAAGAAATTCTCCAATTCTTCCGAATAGACCCATCTGGCTTGTGATGCCCATTTGATATGTGGGATGAGCTCATCAGGATCTGAACTGAGGTCGAGAGACACCAACAAAGGTAGGTTAGAGACCCATTGCTTGAAAGTCATTTCCTCAGCATCATTCGAGGCTGAAATTTTCTCCAACATCCTATCAGTCGCACATTGGATGGTGTCGAGGACTTCTGGGTGGTGAAGCTTCTCCAAGACAGACCAAATCTTGTCCTCAGTTAAGATGATGACCTTGCGCAGGATGCCGTACTCCAGGTCTCTTGCTGTCTTCTCTAGCAAGCGGCTCAAATCAGCATCTTATCCTGAAAGTCTCGTGTTTATCGGTAGAATGATACCTCCCAAGGCAATCGTGGTAAGATCATCCAGAACTTCCTGAAGCTGGTTCACAAGCTTCTCGGGAATACCACGATTCCGGGCAAGACGCAAGATAGTCCCGCTAGGATGGCCTTGCTCCAGACAAACTGCTGAAGCAGTGTCACCGCCTGTCCTTGAAGTTGAGGATATCAGGGCGAAAGAGTCCAGAAACTTCTTCTGAAGTTGCGTATGCCTCCAAGAGTCATCATGAGGATGCCTATCGAGACTGTGTGTGGTTGGTTCACCGCGTACCGGGTCAATCAGACTGAGCAAAGTCGTGACAACCACGAAACGCTTGTGAGCTTCACCAGAGACACGGGCTGGTGCTTTGTTGTTGGCCCCTTCATATTGTCCCGTAGGTTCTGCTCCTTTTGTAGTACTTGCATCGTAGTGGGAAGGAACAGGACCAGCGATGGAGCCCGTCGTCAAGACTTTCAAGACCATGATTCCAAGGGAGTTGAGACAGGGAAGGGGGAGTCACAGGAAAGGGATGAGTGACTCCGAAGGTTGCAAAATAACAAAATGCCAGAGCCTGATGCCTCGTATTTCGCTTCCTCCGCAGACCATTTGGGCAAAAATGGCCAGTCTAAGGCCCCTAGCTTCCTGTGGGAGGCCACACAAATATGATAGGCCCAGGAACAGAGGTCTGAGGGCGCAGGTGGGGGGATGTGCACTTTGATGCACGCTGACCATGCCGGCTACCAACAAGATTCACATGTGCACCAATTCCATCTCTGAAAGCAACAGAAAAAGGAAAATTATCCTCCCAGACACGTCACTAGTGTCCCGGAAGTGAGTATCGCAAATATCGCCTTGATATTGGTCTTGGAACTGGTTTCGCAGCTGGAATTTGTGGGATGTGGACGAAGGCTGGGCACTCCACGCAAGTGCTTTTGAAGAATATAAAAGACATACAGTCCCGCAACCTTGCGCCCTTCCTCTAACTGCGAGTTATCTTCCCAGCATAATTTTTCTTCTTGATGATCTGATTTATGCCTTCTCGAGGATTTCTTTCGACACGAGCAGGGAGCTCATCAAGGACTTACGCCAGAGGCAAGCCCTCAATGACAATAATCACACCATGACTACAAACTCAAACTCCACCCCAGCATTTCGTCCTGGAGCACGAGATCCTCTGCTCTGGGGCGACCATGATCCTATTCCTTGGATCCACTCTTCACAAACACAAGATTCCCCATCAGACTCGATGATGACAGATGCAGTAGAGTTACCTCCCGCACTTCCCATGGGAATTGACCCTGCATTTGAACTCTCGTTTGATGCTTCCAGTCCACAGCCCACTCGTCTTCCAGAGCCTTCAGCACCCTCCCAGCATTCTTGAGGTGCTGGTGAGTTGTCACCGCTTCACCAGAATGCATTTTTCTATGGTGAGAATGCGGAGCAGATGGTGTTAGCAAGCTCGAAAAGCCCACTTTCGCCCCAAATACCTCCCAGAATCACTACACAGTCAATCTTCTCTCCCACGAGCCTTGATCAGACATTATCCACCGTCTTACCGGCTCCTCCTGCCATGAAGTCTTCTTCGACTACAAAAGTAAGGAAACGAAATCGTTGTAACTGGAAAGAATGTGCCTTCAAAGCTTCGAGCAGGGACGACATGGAGTGAGCGGCCTTTCTTCCAAGATTGATTGTCAACATGCTAACATTTCCTACTATCTAGAGAGCACATACTGCAGCACAGAAAATGTCCGACAGGTAGCTGTGCGTCAGAATCCAAAAATGGAAAGGAGAAAAGACGGCATGTCTGGAAGATGCATAGAAAATGGGCAACGCAAACGAATTATCCCACTATTAGTGGTAAATGTGACATCTGCCAAAAGGAGTTTGAGCGAGAGGACTATGTCCCCCGTCACAAGAAAGAGGAACACGAGGGCGAGAGGAGGAAAAGGAAGCCTGGTAAATGAGTTACGTTGTGAAAGCTACTCATCAGCATAATTTGAGATTACATCTTCTGCCCATGTTCTTGTGCCCGTGCCACCCATAGATGTCTATTGTAAATCGTGATTGTTTGCCAAAATATTAATGTGAAATTGATGTTCATCAATACGAGTCCTTCATACTCAGGAATGTGATTGCATCCCAAACTTTGACGAGCCGAGTGAGTATGCCGGCGAGATCGTGGCGAATAAAAGAAGACTCTCTGTCACATGAGTGTCAGGTCTCATCCCACCTCTACGGACGCTTCGTTGTGGCCGAAGACGGAACATCTCGTGATACTTCAATACCTGCTGAATTAGTTCCGCAGACGGAGACAACTGAGAAATGCCCAGTTGTACTCACCGCGGCTGCTTCAACTGGCTGCCAGCCTGATCGGATGTTAACCAAGACACAACCTTATACATACGATGGGTGGATTTTGAATTGATTTCCACTTCATCCTCAGCCCGTAGCCTAGTGCACTTCTTCCTGTGTGCATTATTCTCGAACAATGTGGCCTGTCTTTCCCCTAGTACGCACCTCCCATGTAGTGGTTTATCCCCTCAAGAGTTTCAAGCAGTCGATACAAGCTGAGACAACAACCATCACGCTCTCAATATATATTTGTGGTTCCATGAGGCGGAATTAGTTTGATTTGCTGCCACTGGTGTGTACCATGAATTGGGCAGGCTCTGCGTAAGCGTTGTTATGTTGTGGTTGGTTAGCCGCTTTCTAGCAGGTCTGGATTATGTGACCTACTTATTCCTTGTAGACACCTGAGCCAGATGAAATTCGAGAAAGATGTCATATAGTCTGAATAATTCCCCGTTGAACCAAGGGTGTGAACACAATTTGTGTGACACCTCAATTGAGCGAAAGCGGGCAAATCATTTAATGAGCGAGGTTCAGAGTGGCAGACCGACGGAAAGATAGAATGAATTTGTTACTCGAAGCACATATATTTGTCAACATAGCCGAAGACTGTGCTCCCTCCGTGAACAAGCCCCTAGCTTAATTATATTCGCAGTGCACCTGACCCCCCTCTCCCTTCTCAATAAGGCCACGAGCCTTAGGAGATTTCGACAGTGAAATATTTTGAGCAATACAACACCCGATGGCACGTACAACGAGGTATTCCATGTCACAACCTCACATCAGGTCTTTCTTCGGCGCAAATTATGATCCTTGTCATGAGAGGCTGCCAGAGTAGTCGATGTAGACACCAGCGTCGCTTTTTTTTATTGGAGAGAAGAAAAGAGAACAAGAAGAGAATCGCCGCCACTCGAAAATCGGCTGTTTCGAATTTCATCAAAGGCAGCACCCAGGTGAGTAGTGCCATTGTGGCGCGAACTGCGAGTTAAAAGTAGGCGTTAGAAATGTATATATACGTTCCTGGTCGGCTTGTAAGGACAGTGAGACAACAGCCCAGAGGAGACGTTGATCCTGCGCCGGGCCCAACGAAACCTAGCTGATGAAAGTGATGGAACCACGTACGGACAGCAGTCGCATGAATGTCGAGAACTATCTCATTTGCGACTGCCATTCCGGTATGAGACGACGTCGCGGTCACGTCATGTGCGAAGGAGGAATCATGGGTGGACCGACAAGACATGATCTTGTTCGCAAGCCTTGCTGGTGCTGCGTGGTGATCTCACTCGTATACTATCGTTCATTGAAGCTAGCACATATTTTGAGAGGCACTTTTATTATAGTCTAGCCATGGAATTTGTCCCATCACTATGACCAAGAATGACATAAGCAAACACAACCCAAATTCAAAACAGCCATCAACGCCATGCAAAAAGACAGCGGATTCTCCCGCTATGTCGACAGCAACCAGCATATATACACAGCCCCAGAGTGACATGTCTCTGGACTCGTTTTCCCATCTCAGAGGAAAAACAACTACATCAGGACCCTCACCAGGTCGACCACGCGCCGCAGCTATCCCAGCTCCTCCAGCCAGAAGCCCACTGCCACTGGCTGAGCCGGTCGATGAGCACGGGGTCGACGTCGCGGTTGGTTTTGGCGAAGACGGTCTCGTAGGGGTGGACGTTTGTGCCGAAGTACTTGCCGTTCCACAGCAGGTCGCCGTGCTGGTCCGGGTCGCAGACGGCCGAGTAGTTGGCGATGCCGTGGTAGGCGGTCATGAGCAGGTCGACGCGGTGGCCGGCGTCGAGCATGACGCGCGTGGCGCCCAGCTCCGCGTGCAGCGCCCTGTTGAGGTCCGGGTAGCAGCCGGCGAGCCCGACGGGCTCCTCGCGCCCCGCGAAGGCGTCGACGTTGGTCGCGTTGGCGTCGGGCGGCGGCGGGTGCATCAGCAGCTCCATGCCCACGAAGTCGGTCGCCCACACCTCGGACTGCACGTGGAAGTGCGGCCAGCAGTTGGCCGTCATGCCCACCAGCTTGGTCTGGATGTTGACTTTCGCTAGGAAGATGTCGCTCCAGCAGGCGCCTTGGCCCCAGAGCGGCAGGAATGGGCCCCGCACACTCGAGTTGAGCATCACGAACCGCTTGTACCGCTTGTACAGCTCCAGCCGCCCAGGTCCCATGCCCAAATGGATCTTATCCCCCCTGAGCACCTCGCCGTATGCGCCCAGGTCGTAGCACGTGTTTGGCCGGTAGACGGTGCGGATGTTGGACGCGCCCTGAGGGATCTGCAGCTCCTGGGCCGTCTCGTTGTTCATGCCGTTGAGGATGAAGATGAAGTCGGCTGCGGCGTGCAGGCCGTGGTGGAGGAAGAAGCGCAGGTTGTCGCGCGATACGGGCGAGTCGGAGAAGGCGTAGAGGATCAGGGGCCGCCATGGGTCGTCGGCGGGAGGGGACAGTGGTCCCTTGGACTGGCGGCCGGAGGGGTTGAGTTGCCCTTCGGTGATGTAGGGGTTGATGGGCTTGACTGGCTTGGTCGGCATAGGGAGCTCGGGCTCTTCATCGGGACGGGACCCATCAAGCTCGAGGGGTCCATCAGGCTGTGATGAGTCGACCCGTAATGTTTCCGTCTTGCTCTGGTGTTGACGGCTGGTTAGTCTGGCTTGTGAACATGTGGTGGAGGAGTCAAAACTAGGTCAAGAACGGCGGACATCAGAGACATATGACTTACAATTGCACTTGGTGGGACTGCCTGGCTATTGAAGCCGATGTACCAGAGGAACATGAACAGGACGGCGCCGATGACGACCGTCTGTTTGGACGCATATGAGCCGCCTAGAGCCATGGCATGTCCAACTTCGCAGGTATTCCGACGTCGATATATGGAACAGCCGTAGGCCGAGCCTGCGGGTGCTAGAGCAGGGGGGTCAAGCAGCACCTCACGTCACCGTCCGGACAGGAGATGCAGGTTGTCGCAAGTCGGCAAGTCGTGCTACTCCTCGGTAAGGCGGGCGCAGGACACAGTCTCGGATGGAGGCGAGGTCGCGCGGGCAACAGTTTGCATGTGCTTTGCTAAACCGAGTCGGGGACCAGGCTGGACTCGCCAGTCCAACGTTGAAGACAGGGGTAACTTGAAGCTGCACTGTAGCTTCGCTTCGAAGTCTACTCAGGCGGATATCCTAGATGCTGGCACGCCGCCAGGCTCGGAGTTGATGACCGAATCGAGGGTTGGAGGGGCTTTTCCCGACTGCTTGGAAGTAGGACTGAGGGCTAGGGCTGTAAGCATTTCGCCTCCATGTGGGAGTCGTGGTGAAACAATTGGGGGCATCGTCCTCTGAAGTCTATCTCGGACTAGACACGCGTCGGCCGGGGCCAGAAAGGAGCATCGAGACGGCCGCAGTAGTCTGGAGGCGGTCCGCGGGTGGGCCGCCGCTTAATTTTAGCCACCCATCCCTGTATTAGCACAGAGCAAACCGCCTTAGTAAGCATACATCATGTCTCGACAGCGTGGGCAGCAGAAGCAGAGATGAACCGCACAACGATGACAGAAGCTTTAATGATGCTGTCTCTTCCTGTGGGGATGCATGATGCATGTTGTTTGTTGGGTCCTGCCAAGCAGCCTGTTGGGGATTGTACTGGTTGTACACGCGGAAAAAGAAGGGAAAAACGTAGAGCAGACCACACAGAGCAGAGCAGAGCACAGCATGGGCAGGGCACACATAGATTACTTCCTGACCCCGGAGCTCATCGGCGCTGACAGGGTAGATCACCAACTCTATCCGGGCATGTTTGCCTGCTTGGGGCCACGCTGCGGTTCTGGACGCCGGGACAAGCAGCAGATACAGCAGTACCCCAGAGCTGTCATCCAACAAGAGGAAGGCAAAGGGGACACGTTAAGTTATGTCTCCTCTTGACTTTCCATCGCAACAGAGAGACATCGTTCGAGACCTGGGCCAACCTCTGACAAGGCGAGTCAGCGTGTTTGTTTGATCAGACGTCAAGCTCAAGGCATGAGGATACAGCTGTTACACCGCTGCGCTGGGTCTAATGGTTCCTCATCGACGTGCATTGTGTACCATATAGTTGGGACGCACAGTGCTGAGTTTGCGTAATTGTGTGGGCGAGTGCTGCGGGACCTGTCGAGCTGGTCGTCAGGGAGGCGTGGAAAGGCAGGTAGGGCCGCCCATATGTGACATGCCCTGTTCTATAGCTGGTATCGTGCCGCGCCGAGGCGGGAGGCTCAAAGTCTGTAGACAGCACAGACACTGGCGCCGACCTCAGGACGACTTACATGCCATGGGAATTGTGCTCGCAGGAACAGAATACCGATGTGTCCTCGCTCGTCTTGGTGTGTTCCAGATTCGACGAGATATCTCGGCATCTCAGCCAGGCATCCAGCCAGTGCTGGCCATGTCTGGGCGATAGCTCATGTATAAAGCCAAATGTCCAAGTAGTGCCCGCCACATCATTTACGACATCGTCAATGACAGCTTGGCCAAGCGCCGCCGGGCGCCTCCAGACACGTGCGTGGCTTAGAGCCCGCTGATGACAAGAGCCGGCGGCCGAGCATCTTCCCCATCGGAGGTTTCCACTGCCCTCCACACCTCGTTTCAACGAGCACTCGGCTACGAAACGGCGCTGCTTCTAGAAACCTGGACTGTTTGGAAGCCCGACTTGTCCCGTTCGTGCGTTGTGTGTGATGTTTCTCCTGGGGGCGAGAGAGCGGCTCCTGATGCAACACCCCGCAAGCGCGACGAGTCTATTCTGGGTCTATGAATATAACGACTCCTCCTTCGACCTTTTCAGTCAGATTCTACCATGGACAAGAGGCGTGACGCCGAGGCGATTGGATCTTGTCATGATGAGATGATCTTGTAAAACGGGTGCGTCGGTGAGATGATAGTTTCTACACGAGATCTTTTAAGCCTAGTTGATGATGGGGGTTTGTGCTACATGCTGTCTTGACGGGTGCCATTGGTCGACGACGCTGTCTCGGAGTCTAGATGTGATATCTTTTCTTTGATACCGATGCCTATTGGTCTCGGTGTGCTCACATCTGTCGGTGCGGAGGCGAGCAAACGCTGCGACGTATCGGTGCGGCGCCCCGGGATCTGCGTCTGTCGGGGAATGTTACGAAAAGGTTCATGGCCGTGTAAAAATAGAAGCAGTCTTCATTGTCTGACAGCTCTGTGGACACGGGCCTGGACTGACAATGCATTACCTAAGCCGTCCAACGAACTAGATAATGATCGATGGGAGGTGTGTCGTTGTCGCTGGGTCGCCGACAAAGGTACAATACTCCTGGAGGTCCGGAGGTAGTCAATTGTCCGCGGCAAGGCGTCGTACTGGATGCAGTAGAGGGCGCGCTACCGAAGAGATACAGCCACTCCAACGATTTGGATTTTGAAAAGCGTCCTAGTGCATCACGTACGTGGACCCTTTCCAACTCCTATTCATGCCGCACGTCCAGATTTGGAGCTGCGCCCCACGTCAAGGCATTGCGTGCGCAGAACCTCTGCAAACTTAGTATCTATGCGACTCTGGGCTTGAAAAAAAAAATTGGACGAAAAAGCGCGGCAGGACAGGCTGGCTCATCTCAGTTATCTACGAGCATGTCGCACTGCAAGCTCGCCGCGATTCCTCAGAACCGCCGCGTGCATATGCGACCAGTCGGGGCTGGGAGCCGCCGCCAAAAACAGAAAGCCACCATTTCGGCTTGCAGCTGAGGTTGCAGCTGTTGCTTTGTTTCAGATCTCTTAGCTGCAGGGCAACCAGGCTTGGGGAAAGGCCTGCCCGCTAGCATACCGAAGTGACTGCAGCGTGCCTTATCTGCCTGGAAGAGCGAATCCGAAAAGACAGCCTGGAAGAAGAGCTGCTCGCGGTCCCGACCTGCATATGTGTGCTTGAAGCTCTTGAAGCTCGTCACATGGGTGGAGAAAGGACCTGTTTGCGCCGCGGTGGGCCCCTTGGACAGGCCCTCGTACCTGATGCATGCACACACTGACCCGAGAGGAGTTCGGATGCCCTGCGCTTGAATCACTGGCGCTGCTTGGTTGGTGATCATGCTTGCATTGACCTGCTCCATGACACGGCATTGGCCGCCTGCACCCTAGTACGGTTGCGCGGCCATGGGCTGTGCGACTGCTTCCGGCCGTCACGATGGAATCGCCGACCTCCCCTTGAGCCTGTGGTGCCAGGCAGCTGGCTTCTTGACTAGTTGAACTTGCCAGATGTTACTGCGGATGCGCGTGTATCCCGTCGGTCGGCCAGAACGGATCTGGGACCGGGCTGCCGATGTCCTGCGACTGTGGGCAGCAGCGGTGAGCCAGCGGAAAACGGGATGGTTCACAAAGCAATCCAATCCGACGTGTTGAGGTTTGACGTTGAACTTGTCCGATCTTGTGAGGAGACTGTACCGGGAGGAAAGACAGGCAGAGTCGCACTCGATTCCCGAGACCTGTCAATTTGGGGGCTTTTGACTTTGGGGCCAGCCGGGTTACACCCAGGTAGACACGACCTCCAAGGTTGTTGTCGGGGAGCCCGACACTGCTTGAATGATCAGACTTAGCTGTTGATACAGCTTCCAGTATCTGCGGTGCTCCCTCCATATGGCGAGCGCTCTGAGGCGAAGGACAATAGATCAGCGCCGACCTGGGAGAGATCATAACAGGGCTGCTAAGGTGGGTTTGCGTTTGCACCTGCGCCGCAGTCCCAGGGATGAGTGCGTTATTCCTGGAGCTAGAAACGTGGTGGTTTACGCCAGCCTGTCCAAGGCATAAAGTCCCTCGAGAGCTTGCTCGGTGTTGGGAGGAACAACCAATGGCCGAGACCAGACCAGATAGAACCAGCGACTCTCTTTTGGAGGGCGACCTGATGAGGGGAGGGAATGCGTGCATGTCCTTGGTGGGCGATCCCTAGTCCCAGCAGTGTGGGGAAGTGTTTGGGGAGGGCCCAGACGAGAGCTCGTCGCCAACGGCCGACTGGTCAAACGCAGGCAGCCCGAGCATCAGATAGATTGCGCCTGACACTGTAACGCCCAGGCTGCTCCATATGCCCAAGCTGGTGGGCTGGCTGGCTGGCTGGCAAGGCTGGCTGGATGGTTGGAAGCGCTTCACCTCGGCCCCCCCTCCCCTTTTTTTCCTTCTTTCTCTCTCCGTGCCCTGCGCTCGGAATTCAATTGCCTGTTGGTGGGCATTGAACATCGCTTATTTGAACAGGCAGTCCTGGCATTTTGGCAGTCTGGCAGCATTCGGTAGTGGCACGTAGATGAGTCGACCCATCGTGGATCTGCGCCAGTGCACAGAGTCGCACTAGTACAGAGGAAAACGACGACGCCCCGACGTCAGATCTCATGATCCCCTGGATCTACAGCCCTGCCCTGTCCTGTCCTGCCCTGCCCAGCACCACACAGCACCCAAAAATACTTACCAAAGATAGAAGCCAAAACGACCACCCCCATTATTTGTGTCTACTGTACCTCACTACATAGATGACCCCCAAGGCCTGTCTGCCATCACCACCTGGCCGTCAGCTAAGGAAAAAGGTGCTCAATTGGATGGTGACCATGCTCGATTCGTACCTGCCCGTTCTTCCACCACCACTTCACTCACTCACTCGCAAGGTAGGAACCAAGTAGGGACACCGCAACGGTAACGGTACGGGCAACGGTAGGCAACGGCAACGTCAACGTCAACGTCAGGGTCGGCCATTCAATCCATCTCAAAATCAGCTCAGCTTGGAACCCTGGAACCTTAAGCCCAAAGTAGGGGCCGTCGTCCTCATAGAAAGTAGTTCTCAATGCTTCTAGATGGCGCATACGCCATGCCTGCGCGGGATAGATGAAGCTACTGCCACCGTCACCTTCACCTCGCACCTTGCACCGTACCGCCGCTCCCGAAGTAGGTACTTGGTACCTGCCGCCCCCTTATTCCTGGGTGTTTCATCCGTCCTGGCTTGGCCAACTGACACTGCCCTGACCCTTGTTGCTTGACGCCCGCCCCCTGCTGCTCTGCTGGATCTCCTTGCCCTCCCCTCCTCCTGGAATCAGCCGTCATGGCCAATGGCTGCTGTCTTGTGCTGTGTCTCTCTGGTGGCAGCTGGCTGGGGCAAGACATGCACGACTCTGTCCAAGCACCACCCTCCTCCGATCTCTGGCCAGCCATCCGTCCATCATCAGGTTCAGCCATCCCACCCCTCCCCCCCGGCAGCGATCCATCTATGTGCGCGTGTCCCTTGGGAGCTGGTCCGACTTTAGTACAGCCCTGGAGCAAGCAGCAGCAGGAGTATCAGTAATAGTAGAGAGTAGACTACCGGCCTGCCTGATCCAATCCAAGTCTGCCTACCCCTACATACCTACCTACCTTACCTACCTACCTTTTTCCATCTCGACCCCCTTCGCCAACCTCATCTTGACCTCTTCGCCTTTGGTCATCTCTACCAGCATATTTCCCCCTCCTCCTCTTCTCCAGGCTTCGTCGCCTAAAAAGCCGTCTAATGAAGCCTGTGTATTGAGTTGATTCGTTGATTGCCTCTTGTCATTTCGACCTTGCGTTTTCTTCGGTCAATCCCTTGCCCCGCGCATCCGCCGCCCGTTGCACTTCACTCCCTACCCGTGTCTACTGCATCGCATGGTGATATTAAACCACTCCGAGCACACGCGCGAGAGCTGCACAAGGTCCTCACTGCATTTCGGCCAACAGCGCTTGAGCGATAGCAGGAACGTTTGGAGGTTGGAGGCCAGTCCTAGAGGGTTAGACCAACGAAACCCACGACAAGAGACACGACTCTCCTTTTTTCTGCAGCACACAGCTCGTCCGCTGCCAAGTTTCACTTCTCGACCCCACAACTGCGTCCCCTTCTAGCCGACGAGCAACTTTTTCTCCGTTCGAGCCCTTGACTCGACAAGACCTGGACGCTCCTGCGACTACACCTCTTGACCGATTCCGCCGTCGCCTGCAGCCAGTCTGTCGACCTTTGTAATCCTCGCCCTCTGCCACAGCACACCGCCTCGTACCCGCGACTTCTCTGCTTGTCACGTCACGGGCCAAAGCTTCATCAGGGCCAGCCCGACAACCTTCCTTACGGCAAGATTCCTGTCTGCCTGTCTCTCACTACCTCTCTGACGTCCCTTGAGTGGGTCCTGGATTGGGAACGCGACAGCAACACCTTGGACTTTTCCCTGCATTGACGCCGCCGTCTGTCGAGCTCCTGACACGACCTGGGTTGTCCGGCCGCCGAGAATCCTCAGCTTCCTCACCCATCCACTTGCTTCGAGGTAGCTTGGGCCAGCGGAGATCTGTAATCTGGAACGGTTGCAGTGGCACTGTCGTCATTTTCCACGACTCGAGTTATCCACTTCTCTCGACCGAGAACTGCAGACGCATTTGTCGTGCTGTGCAATTAAGTCCAGTCTATCGTCATCCGATTGCTCGACCCGAGACTTTTTGCACACCCCACGGAATATACAGCTTTCCTAATATTGGCTTCCAACCGGCGAAGCCCTATTAACACAGCCTACGAACGAACGAACACCCGTCTGATGAGGTTCGGATTGAATTTAATCCATAATGTCCACTTCTAGACCAGAACACTTGACAATTGGCAAGTTTGCGCCACCGCCTGGCCTTGGCCAGTCCCTGTCGAACCCCGCCAGCGCCAGCACCTCCCCGAACGAGCCATCGTCTGGGGGAAGTGCCCCAATTCGCTCGCCTTTTGGCCTCCCAACAACCTCCGGCCTGACCCCAGGAGCAAAGATGACTTCGGCCACGCGATCAGGGGCCGGCTCTCCTTCGCACGACCCGCTAGCTCCTCCCGGTAGCGGTCGTTTCTTATCCAGCAAGAGGTGCGTATACTTAATGGCTGAGTTTCTATCTGCTATCCCAATGGTGTCACGCCGGAACGGTGCAGAGTCAACCGAGAAATGGATTTGCTAACGATTCTCCTTTCTACCAGAGCTCGAGAAATCCAAGCTCAGGAGGGCGTGACCAGTCTGCCCCTGAATCCCTGGGGCGGCCCGCCAACCAGCGGAAACTCTACGCCTCTGCGCGAAAACATCCCAGAGTCGCCGACGGACGGTTTCCCCGACTTCACCCAAATCTCCTCTCAAGATTCTCCCATCTCGACGCGCCGTGCACGGGCAGGCACCTTGCCCTCTCGACTATCAACTACGGGACCCGCCAATGGCTTGCTCAGCATACCGGCCTTGGCATTCAAAACATCGCGGCCCTCGCCATCACACAGTCCTTTCAAGTCGCCGTCGCCGGGTCTCGAGCCAACTGAGCCATCGAACAACCCATCAGCCTTGCTATCGCGCCTCCGAGCTGGTTCCATGCCTCAGCGCAGTCCATTTGCGCCACACCCCTCTGGCGCAAGCTCACCCTTTGGTCCGAATATCTTTAGCAGCAGCTGGAACGCTGTTGGTCGCGAGAGGGGTTCGACGTTGGCAAGCATAGCTAGCGTCTCAACGAACGGGCCGAGCTCGCCCACCCAGTCCCAGATTTCGAGAGAAGGGGGCGCTGAAAATGACGTTCCCGCGAGGACTCTGGATTATCTGGGCCTGATGGGCACTCCTCAACCCCAACCATCACAGATGGACCCTCCTTACCTTCAAACGATGATGCCAGACTTTGCTCGACAGGCGAGTGCGAGCCGCTTCCGGTCATACTCGGTCAACAACAAGGATACGTACGAGGATGAATATGACAACGACGAAGATGGCTATGAGCAAGAGACCCTAGAGAGTCAGTACGAGCTGATCCAGCAACGACTTGCCGCGACCCAGGCCGCCATCCGTGACCACAATTTGGCTGTTCAGGCGTTTGCCAGCCAGGCGGCAATCAACCGACCTCGGGCGAGAACAGCTGGGGTCCTAGACACGCCGAACCCATCTCGACTTCTTCGGAGCTATTACCCGACACCCTCCCGGCTAGACAGCTCCATCACGGCTGCAGAGCTCGGGTTAGCAGATGAAAAGGCGCAGTCCGCCGACGACCTCGCACCAGCTATCGCCGGAATCAATCTGGGTCGATCGAGCAGCCGAAACAATGGTCTGTTGTCTGCCGACGAGCCGGAACTCGGTCCCACCAGCGCTCTCTGGCTTGGCAGTATCCCGACCTCTACCACGACTACGACTTTGACGGAGATGTTCAAGCAGTTCGGTCCGATCCTCTTCACGAGAGTCCTGACACATAAGAATTGCGGGTTCGTGAACTTCGAGAGAATCGACAGCGCGATGGCTGCCAAGAATGCCTTGAATGGCAAAGAGATCTTCCCTGGAGCTGGTCCCGTTAGGATCAACTTCGCGAAACCCCCCTCTGCGTCAAACACGCCTGGACACGATGGAGCTCAGCCTTCCCCAAGCCCGATCCCATTCACACAAGGGCAGAATGGTGCCCAAACCCCAGCCGCTGTTGGAATTGAAGCTGCTGGACCGGGAACACCATCTGTGCCGCCTCTGTCGGAGATGACCGCGGATATCTTGAACATCGTGAAAGACTTCGGTGCCAATGAGGATGATGTCGCTCGTATCAGCGTCAATCTGCAGGAATCCATCACATACAACAAACTGGTTGAGGAGATCCCTCCCATCGGAGAGCCAACGCACACTAGGATGTACGATGCGCCTAAGCTTCGCGACATTCGCAAGAGAATTGACAATGCGGCTCTGTCCCAAGCAGAGATCGAGAACATTGCCCACGATATGTTGCCAGAGATTGCGGAGCTGTCTTCGGACTATCTTGGCAACACAGTCGTGCAGAAACTGTTTGAACAGTGCTCTGACCCTACTCGTGACGCCATGTTGGAGTTCATTGCGCCGCATCTAGCAGAGATCGGTGTGCACAAGAACGGCACCTGGGCGGCCCAGAAGATCATCAGTGTTTGCAAGACTGAACATCAAATGGGCGTTATTAGGGACCACTTGCGTCCCTACACAGTCTGCCTGTTCTTGGACCAGTACGGAAATTACGTTCTGCAGGGTTGCCTGAGATTTGGTGCCCCGTACACTGATTTCATCTTTGAGACCATGATGAATCGCATGTGGCAGATTTCTCAGGGGCGGTTTGGATCTCGCGGCATGCGGGCTTGCTTGGAGAGCCATCATGCCACCAAAGACCAGCAAAGGCTGTTGGCTGCAGCAATTGCACTTCACAGTGTGCAGTTGGCTACCAACCACAACGCAGCTCTACTTCTCACCTGGTTCCTGGATACATGCACCTTCCCTCACCGTAGGACGGTGTTGGCGCCTCAGCTCGTCCCCTACTTGGTCACCCTATGCACTCAAAAGGTTGCGTACTTGACCGTTCTCAAGGTCATCAACCAAAAGACGGAACCGGAAGCCCGGGACAAGATCGTACAGGCCATGTTCTTCAGCGCTAACGACCAGACACTGGAGTCAATCCTCAGCGACTCCCAGTGTGGCGCGACTTTGATCTTCAAGGTCATAACAACTCCATTCTTCGACGAGACCGTGCGGAGCAAGGTTGTCGAGAACGTCAAATCTGTGCTGTCCCGTATCAAGGCTCAACCGGATAAGGGCTACAAGCGCCTGATGGACGAAGTTGGTTTGTCAACTCGCAATGGCAACGGGGCTTCCCGAGGTGACGGAGGAAACCACCAGGAACGACACCGTGGAACCCCTAGAGCCAACAGCTCGAACAACCAGCAGCATCGCGAACAGCAGCAGCAGCAGCAGCAAGCTCAGCAACAGCAACAGCAGCAGGCGCAGCAGCAGCAGCAAGCGCAACAAGCGGCTGCCGCTCAGTACAATGCTGCCGCTAACAATGGCCAGTTCTACAACCCGCTCAATGCTGCCGCAGCTGGTGCCAACGCAGGCTACGATGGAGGTTTTGCCATCCCGCGAAGCGATAACGTTGATCCTTCCGTCCAACAATACAACTCTTTTGCATCGCAGGGCCCAATGACGCCTGCTATGAACTTTCAGCAAATGCAATACCAGCAGAGCATGATGCGTGGGACTCCACCAATGGGTGGTTACTACCCAATGCAGACCGGCATTCCTTTCCCTAGCGCCAGCCCTTCAATCGACCAGTATCGCGGCAGCCCCGTCCCTCAACCCGGTATGCCTGCTCCTAATCAGAGCCCCTACGCCGCACCGGGATTTCCGATGCCGATGTCCATGGGAACAGGAGGCTACGGCTACGGAATGCCCGGTCCGGGGTATAACGTGCCAGATGGCGGCATGAATGGAGGCGCACCTGGGCGTCGAGGCGGGCGTGTCGGCCGTCAGGGTCGGAACAACACCGCGAGCCCTAGGCCATATTGATAGTGGGATATTCTTCCGACTTCCAGCTGCGGCAAGAGGCGCTTTCGACTCAGGCACAATGCCTCTTTGAACTCTCTTAGCTGTATGACTGGCGCATATGAATAGCGCAGAGCAGACAAAATGTGATATGGAGACTCTCATGAGGTGCTTGTACGGATAGGAGTTCTGGTTTTGATACGGCGTTTTCACTTTTCACGCTTCCACCTTGTCGACGACAGCAGCCGTCGCGTTGGGTTCTCGAAAGACCCCCTTCATGTTCATGATTTTCGACACGCTCGCTTATCGGACGGGACTCGCGCGCGTACGCGGCCTGGGAGGGTATATAGAGCATTCTCGCGGCTGGACCCACAAAGAGGAAAACCGACAATAGGAACGAAACGCTTTTTGCTACTGCCTTTTAAATCTTTGTGTATGGGAAATTTCATCTCTTGTGCGAAAGGGGACCAAAAACTTTTCATGATTCCGGCGTTCTTGATGTCCACGAACTAAAAAGAGAAAAGAGGCCATCCGTCCGTCCTTCCGTCTTGCCCACCCCACGCGGTGAAATACCTTCGACTGCTGGGAGGGAGGGGAGGAAAAGGGGGCTCGGGAAGGAGGCTGATGGCATTTGAGCAGTTTTCGTTTCTTGTAGACACTTTTCTTCTTCATCTTCCTTCTTTGTCCTTCTCTACCTACCCACCTAGCCTACCTGGCTTGGCTTCGATTCCTGAGGGGGGTTGTTTGATCGTTGGGATGGAAGGGGTCATGGTGATGGGACGCGTCTCTACCCCATCTACTTATTAAGTGGCAGGAGAGAAGAGCAAGCCGAGGTGGTTTTTGTGTCTTTCCGAATTTGACAGGCTTGAGTGAGACCTGGAATTGGCAGCCAGAGGCGGGTAGGGGAAAAAGGAGGCAGTAGAGGTTACCGAGCATCATTGTGTTTATTGTGTTTTTCTTGTCTTATTGTATGTAGAAAGGTATTGGGTCGTATGAATCGAGTGAACATCATCAACATCAGTTTGGTATTAAGCAGTCGGTGTAATCAACTGTGTGTGCGTGCGCTTCCTTCCCTTTGCCTACTCCCCGGCCGATGAAGTGCTGTATGGGGCCTTGGGAGAGGAGACGCTGAGAGACAGGCGGTCCCTTGGTCTGCCATCGACACCCTGCGTAGCAGACAGTCTACGCATACTTTGGTGACCGCGTCGCTGGGTTGTTGATGCCCTGAATGGTCTTTTACCGCCGGGGTTGTCTCTTGAGTAGCAGAGGGCGAGACGAATACCTACCACGTGCCCTGTCTGTTTTATATCGTGTCTGAGGCCATATGAACCGCCCGCTCCCCTCCCAACTCAATCTTGCGGACCGGCGCGCATGTATGGTAGCGGCATTCAAGTGTTTACCTGGTGTCCTCTCCTACGTTGTCGACCGATCATTCTCCGTCCGACACAGTGTGGAACGAATCTGAACTCCCCTAGGTTGACGGCGCTGGCTGGTTGTCCGACCATTGTGCGCTGTTCAGGTACTACATAGTGGATTATTGCTGACCCCTCCAGTCGTTGAGTCGCTCCTCACTCCCCTTCCTGTCAGACATAACCCTCTTGGGCGCCGTGGGTGAGACAAGGCTGAGATGACTGAGTGGCCCAAGTGTGAGAGGATGGTGTTTGGGGTCGCGTCTAGACTCTATCATCGTGCCCATAGCCCTAAGTTGCTCACATAAAACCATAGATGGAGGGCGGGCACGCCCAAGACCCATCAATACCTTCACGCACACAGCATGCCGTAACCACCAGTCGGCGGGAGAGTTAGACGATACTCACCCAGAACCCCGGGACTCAATGTCCAGGGCTTCGGCAGCAGCAGCAGGTTGACACACAATATCGTCATCTGGTATATCCTCATAGGCCCCTACTAATCTACACTGCCTTTCCTAGTCCTAAAAAGCAAATAGACAAAAAAGACACTTTCTGAAAAGAGTAAAAAGGCCGGCTTGACCAGTCGGCCTCCCCCGATGCGCCTTTTTCTACCCCCGCCGTACCTCGCCCGGTTTTGTATTTAGGGAGTGTACGCCACCAGGCTTTCTTTCGTTTCGAAAAGCTCGCCCGGTTCCTCCTAATCCTTGGGTACCTGTCCTCTTTCCGCGTTAGGCCTACTCCTTAAGTCTACTGGGCGCCCTGCCAGTGGGGCGTGACTCCAGAGGCCTGATGCGTCTGCTTCCAGTGCTAGCCTCAGTTGGCCCCGGGGCTTCATTACTTTCTTGCCAGACAGCTCTGGCCCGGGCTTCGTGTTCGCCTGCCAAGCCCTCACTCCTACTATGAACCGCCTGCGGATGAGGCCGCCTTGGCAGGGTCCGTCTCGAAGCCGGCGCGTTTGTTCACCTTGTCGCGGTGCTGCTTATTACGCAAGTGCACCTCGAAGTTGGCCGCCGTCATGTCCGGGCCGGGCGTGTAGAGCTTGCCCGGGCAGTCGGGACACCTAATCCGGGGGAGAAACATGTACTTCACATTATCGGGAAGCGGCTGGCCTCGTGGGATCTGTGGCGGCGGGATGATGGTAGTCTCTGTGTCGGCGTGCACGGCACAGTGCCGCATTGTAGCCTCGAAGTTGTCATGAGGCCAGGACTTGCGCAGGTCATTAAGTGACTTTTCCAGCCACTCTGGTGGTGGAGGCTATGAGATGGTCAGCTGAATTCGACATGCGAAAAGCAAGCAGCTGTGGTTGTGACAAGAGGGAAAGGATGTTTAAAGGCAGCTGACTCACTATTTCGAGGGGAGGTTGGCCTTCCCCGGGTGGCGGAGGAGCCGGTACACGGCCTACTTGGGGCACAGGTGCCGAGGAGCCAGGCTGCGACATGCTACTTGCATTCTTTACAAGAGGTGGCTTGGGTGGTGCTGAAGGAGTCAGAGGTGGCCCCATGCTACCTGGCGGAAGTGACGCGCTGGGAGCTCGTGGCTGGCGGGGGGTTTGAGCAGCGTCAGGGCGCGTGATCGGCCGGCCCATCTTAATATCCCAAAGCATTTTCCTGGCTCTCTCGTATGTGCGTGGTACCTTGATAGCCACCCAGTGATTGCGAGGCTCGTCAGGTGTTTCGTCCAAGGCACGACCAAAGCGCCTTGACGTTCTAGTTTCGTGATGATGTGATGTGATGACCTCAGGCGTCTCGGAACGACCGATGTGCGCCATCTTCTGTTGCGCGACAGTAGCAGCGCCGCGCATGCCTCGAGTCCGCGCAGTTCCAGCGAGTTGAGACATAGCTGGAGAGTCGGGTGCTGATTCTTCACTCTCCTCCGAGTCTGAAAATGTGCCGTCATGTTGGCCGCGACCGCGTCCCCTTCCAGTGCCAGCGCCTGCAACTCGTTTGAAGAGCCCCGTCTTCTCAATTGAGTCTGCAGCTCCAGGGATAGTTGAGGAGACGACCATTGTTCGTATTGTCCTCTGTCGCTCCTTGAGATCGGGCAGCTGTGGACCGCCACGCCTGTTTACTGATCTCTTCTGCTTGCGCTGCTCCCTTGCGAAAATGACTTCATTCCTCTCCAGGTCGGCATCGCCCAATTCATAGAGATATGGCGCATAGTCCTTGGCTTGTTGTTGGGGCCGGAAGACACTGGGCAAAGGCGAGGGTAGGAAAGACGCGGCAAGGTCCGGTTCTTCGATTGGCCTGCCGTCGAAAGGATGCCCGATGCCATACAACGTCCTTGTGAACAGCTGGGTCTGCTCTCGGATGCAGTGTGCTATTGCCGTAGTGAACTCGCCCGATAGTGACAGGTCATGAGCCATGACCCGGGCAAAATCTTCTGGTGAATTTTCTGGCTCATTCATCTCCCATTCAAATTGGTCGATTAGTGTGACGGCGCCAATAGTGATGTTGAGCTTGATCAATATTCTCATCTCGTCATTTTTGTATGCGGAATAGGGTAGTTCGGGGTCGAGAGCATCCTCTCTAGAAAAGACCATGGGGTAAAAGTCGAGCAGCTGTTCGCGGATCTGATGTTGGATTTGTTCGTAGACAGGCCGGTCGTGCGGTGCTTTTAGGCCCATGTCTTCGACAAGCTGTGCGGAGAAAAGATCGATTGGTACCAGACGGTCGTGGAGGTTCCATGTGAGCGTGTCTCGCAGCTTGAGCTTGTCCCAGTCGACATCGAGCCGTACAGGCACTAGTTCTTCATACTGATCAGCCTGCTCCTTCAGGTCCTTTCGGCTAGCCTTCGGCAAGGCTGGTGTAGTTCGCTTGCCAGCGCGAGGCTTGTCTTTGGGATAAATCAGACGGGGTGGACCGCGATTCTCAGTATGGCCATTGCCAAATCCGTTGTAACCTTCACCATACAATCTGGAGGGAGGGAAGAATTGCGCAGTGGGTTGGGTCTGGATCAGCTTGTACTCGTCGATCTCTTGTTTCCATCGTTTCGTGTTCTCCTCGAGGCGCGCCTGCTTCTCCTTCAGGGCTGCAGTGGCGATTTTATCCCGTGCAATGATGCGCTCCAGCTGATAGGCCTTGAAAGATTCCTCGGTACGCACGGGTACCTCGGTTTCTGGTGTGGGCTCTTTGGAGGCCTGGTTCTTGGAGGCTGGGTCGTCTGCGGCGCCATTCTCGGCCGTCGGCGTGGAAGAAGACGGGGCAGGTGGAGCAGATTCTGAGGGGACAGTCGATGAAGGGTCGCCAGAGCTTGTAGTAGGTACCGGCGCAGACGCTGATGCAGATGCGGATGCGGATGCAGAGGCAGAGGCAGAGGCTGGGGCTGAGGACTCGGATGAAGATGCCATCGCGACAGACTGTCGCAAGTGGGCGACGTGCCGCTTCGGTTGACAGCGATCCGCGACACGGTACAGAGAGGGATGGATTTCACTGTGTCGGCCCTGTCACTTGCTGGATCCCTTGACGGCAAAGATGAAGGACAATGGGGCTCAACGTCGATGTGTCTCTATCGCGTTGTCGCGCTTTCTGGGATCGGTCGCGACTGGAGAGAGCCCTGGAGACGCTTGGGGCCTGGCGAACCTTGTAAAGCGCTCGGACCAGGTGAGGTACGGCGGTACGAGGCTCGCATTCCCTTAAATCGACACCATGTCCTTTCTCACCCGAGCATCTCGTCTGAGGCCATCGACAAAGAAGATGGTCCCCACTAGGACATACAGATGTCTGGAGAGGATCGTCCAGAAGCGCAATTGTTCCAGATATACTTCTAGGTGAGGGTCTGGAAAGAGGGTGGAGGGTGCCACAACACGATGGGGGTGCAATAGTCACGGGTAGGAATACCTGTTCCAAGCATGAGGATTGCACCAGGGGAGAAAGTCCCCAGGGGGCCCGTGCGATTTACTACCCACACGAGGGGGGGCTGGTGACGGGCTGGCTGGTGTTGTCCCAAGCTCCCTCTCCCAATGGGATGCTCCTGTGGCTCTGTGGTACCTGAGCCTGGCTGGCTGGCTACCTGCTGAAAGCGGGCCTCAAGCCCAAGAGCAGCCAGAGCTTAACAAAGCCAGGCTTGGCAAGCAGCAGCATTTGGCAGAACCGGATGCTGTCATACGTGGGTGAGGCCCAATGAAGCGAACGTTACGTATTTGTCCCGTCTCGTACCGTACCTTGGAACGGCAACGGCAGGAATGCCCACAGAATGCCCCCTCCCCCACCTTGAAATGCTGTAGAGGGGTAAAAAATCACCTGCACTGAGCCACAACTGGAACCTTACGTTCGCAGCTGCTACCCAAGACATCACGAGCCCACCACCTGCCTACCTCCCTCCTCGAGTCCCCCCCCAGCTTTGTTCCCACCCCCTCTCTTCTTCTCACACCAGGTACGAAGTACTCGGGAGACTCGTCTAGACCCTCCTTACTTACATTCTTTCCAATCCCCCTCAACCTCGACGACGTCTCCGATCCCAATCGGAAACAGTTGCAATCATGGCGACCGAAGAGAAGGAGATCGGTTAGTTAGCTCTCCCTCCCCTCCTAACAACCTCCTCCTCCTCCTCCTTCCCTAGCTGCAGCTCTGCCGTCACAGCCAACCATCACCTTGCTTGCACTCGAGCTCTACCTTCCATGGCCAGCCAGTGTCGAGACTCGGAGCATTGCAATGACCCCTCAAGATCACCCACGGAGCTCTATCGTTCCTACGTCGATGCTCAATGGCTTGGATTTCCTTCTTCAAAACCTGGGCCGGACCACGTGCTGATCCGACCATATAGACTACACTCTCAACAACCCTGACACTTTGACCAAGTACAAGACCGCGGCCGAGATCTCCGAGAAGGTCCTCGCTGCTGTCAAGGACCTGTGCGTTGCAGGCGAGAAGATCTCCGACATCTGCGGCAAGGGCGACCAGCTGCTCGAGGACGAGATTTCCAAGGTCTGGCGGGGAAAGAAGGTCTCCAAGGGTAACAAGACTTCCCAATGCAGCCTCCCAGGCTTGCCTTTACGAATGGGCTCTGCTGACACCGGCCTAACGCAGGCTTTGCTCACCCCACCACCGTCTCTCCTAGCTCCTATGTCACTCCTTACACCCCGCTGAAGACCGACGAGAAGGAGGCTGTCATCGAGCTCCAGGAAGGCGAGCCTGTCAAGATCCAGCTTGGCGCCCAGATCGACGGATTCGCCTCGATTGTCTGCGACACGATCATCGTTCCTGCCAAGGACAAGAAGACCGACGTCATCGAGGGCAAGACTGCCGATCTCATGCTGGCGACCCACTACGCCAATGAGTTGCTCCTCAGGCTGATGCTCCCCCCGGGAACTCTGGCCACTGGGACAGACGAGGAGAAGGCCAAGGCCGCGGCTGCCAAGCCCAAGACTCAGGCTCAGATCAACGACCTGGTCCAGAAGGTCGCCAAAAGCTATGAGGTCAACATCGTTGAGAGCACCACTTCCTGGCTTTTTAGCCGCAACGAGATTGAGGACAAGAAGAAGATCGTGCTCGCGCCAGGCGAGGGCTCCAAGGGCGATGGCACACCCGAGGTCGGTGAGGTCTGGGGCGTCGAGATTGGCATGAGCTCGGGATCAGGCAAGGTCAAGCAGATCGAGCAGCGGTCCACCTTGCACCGTCGTACTGCGCAGCAGTATGGCCTGAAGCGGCCCACTTCTCGCAAGATCTACTCCGAGGCCCAGAAGAAGTTCGGCTTCTTCCCCTTCAGCTTGAGGCAGCTCGAGGATGAGAAGGATGCTAAGACCGGCGTGGTCGAGTGCGTGCGAAGCGGTGTCTTCCGCCAGTACGAGCTCGTTGGCGACAAGGACAACGCACCCGTTGTCAGAACGTGGACCACCATCGGTAAGGCGCGATTCACGCGCAATGTCAATATTAACATCGCTGACCAGTCACGCAGCCATCACCAAGAACGGCATCACAAAGCTTGGAGGGCCGTCCGCCTGGGACTTGACCAAGTTCAAGACCGACAAGAAGATCACGGATGAGGAGATCCTCAAGATCCTCGAGCTTCCCCTCGCCAAGAACAAGGGCAAGAAGAAGAAGAAGACGACCACCGAGTCGTAAGCTGTCCTGAAGCTTTTGCTGCTCGCCAGAGAGGAAAGCATCGAAGCGGCAATTTCGCCGGTTGGACACATGACTGCATTGCGAGTTTTGGGCGATTTTTGATTAGCATTCACGAGGTATTCAAAAGTCAGCAGAGGTACGCACACCACAGCCCATGGAAGGCTGCAGGCTCAACAAGATCCCATTCCCAGGCGGGGGCAAAAAAGGTGTGGCAGTTGGCCTGCAGGTGGCCGGGCTTGCGACGCGGACGCACCGGCACATTGTGGGAACCTTGAGACCCGAGGGGTCAGCAGGGAGGAGGGACGGTACCGCCAAAACGCATGCAAGTAGGAAAAGCTCCAGAAAAGACAAAAAATAGACCAGCATTGGATGCGACAACCGGGAGCAGGTTAAATGATGCGGTTAAAAATGTGAGCGAGCTCGCAGCAGGCTCGATGTCGAGGCCACATGACTGGGCCACTTCTTTCTCGTTCATGCCCTGGTTGCGAGCTGCAACTGCCCTTTGAGCGCCAATGAGTGAGCGAGCGATGTTGATAACTTTAGCCCCCGTCAGGCTCCACGCCACCAGGTCATCTGGGCAGCGCACAGCTGTCGCTGCTTCCTGTTCGCGGTCTTACTGGACCTGACAATTTCCTTGGAGCTTCTTGATGGGACTTGGATGTTGGCTCCACGCAATAAAGGCCGCGACGACCGGGGAAGCGCGTAAACAAAGGCTATAGCTTTGACGCCATCTGCCGTGCTTCACTGATCCCCCGTCTGCCCCTGAGCGCGCACACACGGGTGGCGTCACAATATTTCCGCCCCGAGATCTCTGCATGGGAAAGTATAGTAATCACTGCAACTTGACTGTCACCAAGTGGCCGAGCTCTTCTCATATTATTGAAGCGTTCCGTGCTGTTAAAGGGCACCCTTGACACGGCTGTTCGCGGGCAGAAGCTGATGCTGCCCTGGACGGTTTTGGTAGCACTGAAGAGGATCTCGGCCGCCTGTGCAGCCCCTGACAGAGGAGGATCGGCTCTCCAACCCGCACCTCCGAAACCTGTCAAGACCCCCTAGCTCGAGCCTGTTGGCTCTCTGTCAGCAGCCCAGCCCAGGCGAGGTCAGAGCTCTTTTTTGGAGAGGGCAGTCCGTTCTCAAATTTCGAACCTCCTTTCCAAACATTCCGTTCCCAGAGCTGCATCTCCGCCTCCGGGAACGCGTTGCAGCACCGAGCTCCCCACCCAAACAGTGCGGCTTTGCGCCTGGACTGAAGAACACACAGACAAGTAAACCAGATACTCTTCCAGATCCTCAAGAGAATAATTACTAATATATCATATAGGGTGGTGTTCACAGGCGCAAACCCCAGTGGTCGCGAGAAGGAGCGCGGCTGGACCAGAGGCAGCACCTCGACGATAAGGGGGGGCGAACCCACGCCAGGCACCCCAAGGGCGGCGACTATGGGTGCACCACCCACCACGAGAGCCACGCGCTCGCGATACTCGAGTCCGGCAGTGGGTGGTACAGGAGTAGGATCCCGGGGTTCCAACGATAGCAGCAGGGACAAGGAGAGCAGAGATGCGGCGTCGCTAGACCGATCGAGGCAGTTTATGGAGGCATGGATAGAGCCCGAGCGTGCCAGGCTCGCGAGCTTCCAGGAGGACGGGCTCGTACGGCAGGGGGTGCTGGAGACGATGGAGCCGTTGGGGACGAGGCCAAAGCCGGCCATGTTCAAGAAACTGCTGGGGGCGAGCAGCCCTTTTCACGGCGGCGGCGCGTCGGGAGGCCGGGAGGGCTCCTCGGGGCAGGATGGGAGTGCGTTGACGCTGGGGCCGCGCAAGAATGGGGGCAAACGCATTGTGTTGAAGAAGAAGAATGGTGGTGGTGCTGCGAACAATAGCTCCAACGGCCAATTCGACCTGTCGGGCACGCAGTCACCTACCCCCTCCACAGCCGTGGCCACACCTCGACCTTCTTCAACACCTGCACCTGAAGCCGGTCTTGAACCTGAAGTTGAAGCCCACGAAGCAGATGCAGAAGCAAGACCAGACGCGGAATCAGAACCAGAAGCAGAACAGGAACCTGAATCTGAACCTGCACTCCCTCTTCTTGAGCACAATTCACCTACCCCCACTGCTTCTACTGCTGCAGCACAACACCAAGCTTCAGCCTCGATCCCACCGACTTCAGACATCGTCCAGCCTGACTCTGAAGACCAACCTCCCTCAGAATTGACACCGACCCCTCAACCGCACACTCTACCTGACTCTCACAACTCACCCACCTCTCGGCGCGTGTCTCAGAGCTCACCGTCGCCTTCTCATCAGTCGCAGTCAATACCACCCACATTGCCTCCATTGACGCAGCCTGCTCTTGCAACACGCTCTGCGTTGTTCCCACCGACATACTCTTCAAATCCCTTTCTGCCTGATCCAGTCAAACAGTCAATCGAGGAACTGCCCTCATTCTCCTCATCTCACTTACCTACGACACCCCGATCCGTCGCGTCCCTCAACGACATTGACGACACTTTCTTCAAGCGTGAATCATCAGCGCAAAGCGCGTCAATTTTCGAAATGGCGCCGGCTACGCGTGCGCAATCAGCCGCACCTCAGCAGACTAATCCTGCTCTCCGACCATCTGCACCTCAGTCGCCCACCCAGCCAAAACGGCGCGACGGGCCTCATTACACGGCGTCGGAGCTCGAGCGCATCGTTGCGCAGAAAGAAGTGGTGGCCAAGGCATTTGAATCCGCCGTGGCCGAAGCCCTGAAACACCACAGGTACGATGTCGCGTACGCGTACCAGACCCTCTACGAAGAATACCAGGGAAATGGGCGCTTCTTGCTACTGGCGGAATCTATTTTCCGCCAAACGGCCAGTACCGATTCGGTCTTCAATTTTGGCCTCTATTTGAACCCCAAGATAGTCGAGGGAAACAAAGACGCGACTGCTATCAAGTACTTTGAGGCAGAGGCGCGCGAAAACAAAGAATACGTGCCCCACCCGCCGCAGCCTGCCCCATACAAGGATCTCGTCACCTTGGATCTGTCAAGGCTGCAAGAACTTGCCGACCACAAGAAACGCAAGCGGAACGAGGACAACAGCACTGACGAAACTACTGACGAGAGTGAAACTCAGCCCCAGCAAGAAGGGCAGAGTCCAGATCAGTCAGAGGTGAAGCTAGAGACAGCTGAGGTTGAGCCCGAGCCGGTCGCCACACCGCCCCACCCTTCCAAGAGGCAGAAATTGCAGACTCGCGAACCATCTACCGGCCGCTCCGCCGGCCGCAAGACTGCATCTGCATCTGCATCGCGCGGAATGAATGGCCGTGCAAACGCGTCGCCCTCGCGACGCAAGACTCGCTCGGGCTCAGTGGCTAGTGACTCCTCACTGTCGACGGCCAAATCTTTGTCCCCACCGCTCTCACCCCCCCAGGAAGCCGACGAGGACAAGCCGATGCAAGATGCCGGCGATATGGACGTCGCTGCCGCCTCCGCCGCCGAGGCTGTCGCCGGCGAGAATGAGCGTCCCAGCTCAGCGGGCGCCCCCAAACCCAACGGCGCAGAGCCAGGACCTGGTCCTGAGCTCCAGCCAATGACGGCGCGCCCAAGGCGGGCACCCGCTAGAGGGCGACGAAGTGCAAATGCAAATGCAAATGCAAATGCACCTTCCGAACCCAACGCCAACAACGCCAGTCAACAAAACGCAGCATCAACCAACCTTGTCGGCGAGGCACCAGGCCCAGGATTACAGCGCTCCAGAAACCCTCGCCGTGGCGCTCCAGACTTCACCCCCACTCAGAGGCTGAGTGAGGACGACTTGACGACCACGCGCAGACGCGCGGCGAGGGAGAATACCCATCGTCTAACCAACGACGCCCGATCCAAGGACGACAGCCACGTCAGAGCCGAACTCATGCCAGGCTCACTTGTGCGGGAGCAGTCTGTGCAGTCGGACCTGTCCTCGGTGCCAGATGTGGAGGAGCTGGAGCCGGAGCCAGAACCAGAACCGGAGCCACGTCCATCCCCTGCCGCTGCAACCCAGTCTGGTCGAGGTGGCAGGACCACCCGCGCTGCAAAGCGTCACCATGAAGACCGTGAAGGCGATGATGCTGCATCGACGTCGCCCGACTTTGCTACCCACGGAGAGCCTAGCACTGGTGTGACCTCTCGGGCTGCAACACCTGTCCGCCCTGCCAAACGAGCTCGTACTGGTCCGCGACTTAAGGTGTCGTAAGTACATGTCTTCTTTCATCTGCCCTTGACTTGCCTCATACTTCCTGCCTCGTATTTGCATCTCCTCGGCGTGGCATTTCGTCTACTATTGGACATGACAAAACTGTCACGGATCTGCATCGCTATCGATGGAAGGAATCGGTTTCACAGGATGAATCCTTGCCATCGGCGAACCGAGGTCGCTGATGACCAAGATCCCAACCTCCACAAGCATCACCACTCTCTCAGGAAGGCTATTTGTGGACTTAGTACTGATGCTTTTTCACAGGCCGGTGAAGAACAAAGCAGGAACAGCGGCTGGAAACCCTCGAGCGCGGGCTGATCGTGCCAGTCCAACCATGAATGGCAATCCAAATGCGCAGGTATGTCCGATTTTTGCTGTTCTCATCGTTCACTCTCATGAGGGTCATCAATTATTTTTCTTAAATCTATCTCGGCCTCTTCCCTTCTCGTGTTCTGCGTATCAACCCCCAGTCTGCCAAACATCTCGACCCTTTTCTTTTGGTTGCGCTGGATGTGCATTATTCTCTTCTGTTGATTCTGCGTGCTGCGCTGCTGCCGGGGGTTGTCAGCCAAGTTTTGGGTTTTGGTCCTCCAGGCCCAGGCCCTGGCCCTGCCTCGGGTACAAGTGCAGTGGCTGTGGCAGTGGCAGGCCCCCAGCGGTTGATCCGACACTGCCGCCCGGTTTAGTGAGGTGTGGGCGAGTCATCCCTGCTCATCTCATCACTGGACACAACGCCACGCTTTCCCTGCTTCGATGTCTCAAAACTGCATCTGATCGGACCGTCTCAAATGATCTTCTCTATCAACGCCAAACTAACATGTTGATACAGGTCGATAATGATGATTTCTGCTCGGCCTGCGGCGGCAACGGCGAGATTGTCTGCTGTGATGGATGCACTCGCGCTTTCCATCAATTGTGCCACGATCCTTTCATACCCTACAGCGTCCTGAGTGATGAGGATGAAGAGTGGTACTGTTGGGACTGCAGCATTAAACGTGATCCAGGGCTCGTCCAACAGCATAAGGGTCCATGGGGCCCCTTGATGACTGCGCTTGATAAGAAGCACGCAGTGAGCTACCGCCTGCCTAAGAAGACCCGGGAGTATTTCGAGGGGGTCAAGACGGGCCCCGACGGAGAATACGAAGACTTCGTTGCTCAGCCCAAGGGAACAAAGTAAGTAATACCTTTCCTCGACATCACAAACCAAGCCGAGTCTATGAGCATGTTGCAACTTGCCGATGGCCTGCAGCTTCAGTCCCCATCCTCGACCAGCTCCTCGTCTTGCGCCACATGTCAGCTGACAAGTTGTTACAGGAGGCAAAAGGTCGTCGATAAGGTGGAGTTTGACTATCACCAAGTCGTCGACAAGGACAATGTCCCGATTCTGTGTCACTCCTGCCAGCAAGCCACAAGAGGGGACCGACCGATTCTCCCTTGCTCTTTGTGTGGTCTATGGTGGCACACCGACTGCTTGGATCCACCGCGAGCCATCACCCCAAATCCAAACCTGTTCAGATGCCCATGCCACATTGAAGATCTTCTAAGGGACGTCGCCCCGTTAGGTCCGGCTCACAAGTTCCGGAAGATCAGGGGCCAGTCCGAGATCTACTACGCCTACCGCCGCGGCAACGTGAATAATGGCTACATTGAGATTGAAGACGACTCGGAGTCAGCAAGCCACAGCGGCCTTCGTGATCCAAGCTTCGGCCGCGTTTACCGCCTGTCTTCTGAGGGCGTGCAGGCAGACTTCATGTCCAAGTAAGTTGAGCACCTGTATACATCTATAAATCGGACGCTGACTATCTTTCCCAGAATGCTTCGCCATCGCAAGGCTGTTGGGAAGCCGGTTACAAAGCCCAGAAGGCTCCGCGAGGACGAGGTTAGGGAGCGAACGAAGGCCGCTCTTAGTCTACTCCAGCTCAATCAAGAACCCTTAGTGTGGCACAAGGGGAAGCCGGTTGATCCCAAATCAACGACGGAGATAACGAGCGTGGCATCTGTGGAGAAGATGCACGTCACTGATCAATCCTTGAATTTTGCTAGCGTCGATGAGCTCGCGGCAATGAAGGAGGCGACCCGCCAGATGTACGACAGAATCATTTCCGAGTTGAAGAAGCGCGACAAAAAGCAACATATGCAGGACAATGGCGGCGATGTTGACTCGAACGCAGCAGAAGCTGCTGGTCCTACATCTACCAGAGCTCACCTCGACGGAATGTCCCAGAACGGAAGAGACTGCCCCACTCCTACCACCACAGGCAACAGACGACAGAGTGCAGACGACACGATCCAAGGCATTGCCAATATGGACGGTCCTGAACCTCAGCAGCACACTGCATCGTCTGTAGTTCAGCCGACTACAACCGCCGCGGAAGATAGTGCTTCCACTCCTGTTACTGGCCAACAACAAGCCGATCACGACGATGACTCCGGCGTCACGCAGGTCGTCTCGAAAATTGTCAACGCCGCTGTGTCGTCCGTCGTCGGCAACGATGCCACATCTACCACCGACACCATTGCCGACATGGCTTCGAACCTCGAGAAAAGGATCGACAAGGAGCCTGCTACCCAGACCGCCGTTGACTCCGCCCTCACCCCAGTCTCCGAAGCAAACAAGGACGGTGACGATCTGCCTCCAGCTGTCACCAATATCAAGCCCGCTACAAGCGGCATAGAGACGCCCGAGACCGAGCCCAATGTACCAGACCAGGCCACGTCTCCAGCGGATGGGATGGAGTTGGACTAAGACCATATGACATGTCTTATGACTGCCTGGAGCGATTATCTCAGTGCAAAATCTACATCCATTCAATCATTCTACGACTATCATCCGCTGTCCACATTCTACCACGCTCTACGATGGAGCAAGATTCCGGACAACACTTCATTGCTCGTACCACATGAGCCCAAACACGAAGACGAGTGTCACTTTGTAGGAATAACTGGGCTTTCTTCAGCGATGTGTTATGTTCAGTAAGGAGTACCAAACAGCATGTGCAATTCCCATACCCCGGCCGAGGAAAACGGCAACAGGGGAGCTTCATTGAATTTGTCTGTTCTGTTTTTGCCGGGTTTCATGTATGCGCAAACTCGCATGCGGCATTGCATCAAAGGGGCAGCTTTTTCTTTTAATACTTGTTCTTGCTTTTCAGTTTCAGGCATCTGTTGGCCGCGATTTGCCCCCCTTCAGTCCTGCAACTATTCCAGGAAAAGGGCTGGCCACGTGTATAGGCAGATGGGGGTAGTGAGAATGAAATGGGGAGAAGAGAGATGATGATGATGCATTTCCAATTGCAACAGAGAGGAAGGAAGAGAGGCAGTACCAGGTTTCGGGTGACTGCGAGTCTGGGGGCCAGAGAATTGGCTGGACAGACACACGAGGACACTAGAATTATGCAGGTTCAAAGGACAGCCGCAGGGGACAAACCAGACAAGGAAAAACTCCTTGCGGTGTCACCATGCAATGAAAAACTCATATTAGACCTGCAGACTGCAAACCTTGCATTTGTCATACCACGTGCACTACAGTATAGACACCACCATGTCTTAAGCTTCGTCAAGGTGAGGAAGACACTCACCCTTGGTGTAGTGTCCACCATGAGGGTTGATCCACACCCAACCTCGTACTAAAACAAGGGAAGAGGAGACGACAGTGGAGCAGGTAAAGGTATGTAAGGCTCCTGCAAGTGTGGAATGGTCCGTGCGTCCTCAGCTTCGTCATTGCTTGCTCGCGGCTCACTAGACTAGCTCTTAGCCAAGGATAGCAGCCGAGCTTCCACCCAACATCATCCTCACCTTCATATGCCAACTTGCTCCCAACACCGCCAGTCACTTATTGCATAAGCAACACTCCAACAGCATTGGATGGCTTGATTTCCATCGCATTCTTGTTAGCAATCCCTGTGCCGGAAGCTCTACATGTGCAGTGGCAGATCCTAGGAGCTCCATCCGTCGTACCCCACCCCCGCCTCCTGCGCTGTGCACCTTCGGGCCGCTGCGCCAGTATCAGCACCAGCGCCTCCGTGACAGCCTCCTGTCGGCATCAGCAGGACACACCCTGCGTCAGGATAAGACAGAAAACGCTCCTGGGCCGGGAGAGCTAGATATCAATTGAAAGACGGGCAGCATGTGGAACGACGAAGACAACAATCCCTACGGGGACAGCTTTGACAGGAGGGACTCGTTTTCCTCGTCCATAGCTAATCCCACGTCCCCAACTTCTCACGAGTGTGCGTATCGCTTAACCGTGCGATTTCTTTGCTTTGTGTGCAGCGGGCGTTCAACATGTTCCAGGATATCGCCCTTGACTCGTCTGACGACGATGCTGACTCCGATTGGGACCACATAGATCCTCAGTATGACGTCCCCCATCCCCCAGAGGAAGCTCACCAATCAAGCTTCAACGCGCCAGCGACTGCCGCGCGAGACAGCGGCGACGATGAAGACGATGACGATGACGCGCAAGCCCAGCTGGCTCCTCGAAGGAAGCCTGGCGGCTATGACAGCCGCATTGAGCAGATCCTCTACGAGAACCCAGAGCTCCCTATCCTGATCACAGACGCTGGGAAGAGCTTGGAAAGCGGAGGCAGATACATTGTTTATACAATCAGGACAGGCGTAAGCATTTGCGAGGCTTTCCGTCGCTCCCGGTAGCTGACAGAAACATTAGGATCTCGAGGTTCGCAGACGTTATTCCGAGTTCTCTTCGCTTCGCGAGGCGCTCATTCGACTTCACCCTACCATCATTATCCCTCCGATCCCAGAGAAACACACTATGGCCGACTATGCGGCCAACCCCACCAACGCGAAGCAGGACCAGCAGATTATCGACCTGCGGAAGCGCATGCTCGCGGTGTTTCTGAATCGCTGTCGGAGAAACCAGCAAATTCGGACGGATGGCGTGTGGTGGCGCTTCCTAGACCCGAATGCGAGCTGGGTATGGAATCTTCCTGTGGAGTAGAGCATATGAGGAGTGAATGCTAACTGACAGGCTCGCAGAACGAGGTCCTCCATTCTCATCCGATCTCATCCATACCAAAGTCCATTTTCAAAGCACCCCCGCTGGATCCTGCAAACCCAACACCCGCCCACAACTACCTGCCCATCCCAGCATCTTCCAGCAAGCTGAAGTCGCAACAGACCATTGGCCCCGGTGTTGATGGTGCTTTCGGCACTGGAAACAACGCGGGATTGTCCCGATTCCCGCCCGAGAATGCGAACTTGAGCGAGCAGGAGCTGGATCCTTATTTCACATCATTCGAGTCATCCATCAAGGAACTGGAACAGCTGCTTTCGGGGCCTATGGAGAAGGTCAACAGACGGTCGCTCAGCCACTACTCTCTACTGGCGACGGACCTGTCAGAACTCGGTGCGAAGTACAACGCCTTTGCGCTGTCTGAGCAGGACCCTACGCTCGGCCCCGTCATAGAGCGGATCGGACAAGCCGCGGATATGTCTTACGTTGCCACTGAGGAGCTTTCGACCTCTCTGGGGGCCAGCTTCGCGGAGCCCATGAGAGAAAACGCGCAATTTGCTGGTGTGGTCAGAAGCGTTCTGCGATATCGGATCATGAAACGGATACAACAAGAACTCACCAACGATGAGCTCAACAAGAAGAGACTCCTACTGGACCAGCTCGAGAGGAGTGAGGCGGAAGCCCGTAGAATTGACCAGTACCTTAGTGGAAGCCAGCAGATTCAGCCGCCCCGGAGGTCTACAAGTGTGCAAGATTCTTCGAATCGGCATCGCAGGGAAGGTAGCCAGGAAGACACGGCTTCTATTGACTCGGACTTTCCCCCTACCCACGGCGACATCTCCTCGGCACCATCAGCCAAGATTGGTTCTCCTGAGCGATCCAACAGCAGCCCGGGCCATAAGAAGGCAGCGAGCGGGAACTCCATCACGAACAAGATCTTTGGCCCCATCCGCCACGCCGTGCAAGGGGTTGTTGATGTTGACCCGGAGAAGACTCGGCGGGACACCATAGGCAGGACCCGAGAATCGATCGCCCAACTTGAGCAGGCGCAGGTCGCGGTCGCGCAAGACGTCAAGGATGCAAGTGCCAGCGTGCTGAAAGACATGAAGCGATTCCAGAAGGAGAAGGAGGATGACCTGAGACGCTACATGGTGAGTATCTACCCTTACTGCGCATTCGACTACCCTTCCCCACCTGCACCAGCACCAGCTAATGAACATGCTCCCAGCTCGCCTATGCAAAGAGCCAGATCGAGTGGGCGAAGAAGAACAAGGAGACATGGGAGGAGGCGCGAGCCGAGGTTGATAAGATCGACGAGTCTTAGCAGGCAGACGGAAAAGGCGCCTCGAGCAATGCCCGACGATGAGATGATGAGGATGAAGGATGCATGATTGCGTTAAGTCTGCCCACCGGCCCAATATGCCTTACGCGACTGGGAGGTCAACGACAGGGCTGTAATTGTATAATGAAAGCTGCACATAAGTTGCTGCATGATTCACGGAGCCCACAGCCCGGCAGGCGGAAAGTCTTTAGAGGTTCAGTGTGGCACTTTCTTCTCCGCAGTCTGCTTTGTTGGGTGGACTGGCATGCGTTCTTGGCAGCAGAAGAAAATGGATTATCAACATTAGAAGGCCTGTATTGTTGGGGTGCTGGCTTCGTAGATACCTAGCCAGCTTTACTGCGAATTTGCAGGATTCAAAGGACAGACCCCCTTACGATTCGATGTGTAGCAACGGTCTGAGGCCAAAGCGGTCCATGCTCCATCGGCTGAGAGCTAAGCTCCGATAACAGATAAGTTGGCGGCAGGCACCGCTGAAGCGAGCTCTCATTGTTCACTGCCTGTTGCCCGTTCTCTCAGTTCGCCCATGGACCCTTTTGATCAATTCACCTTCACTTCACTCCATCTCGTTTAATTCATTTTGCAGTTGCTTTTTAACCCAACCACACTAGAACAGGATATGTTACTTCGAACGCACTGGAAACATCGTATCGAATTTATGTCTTTGAAGTAGCCGCCTCGACCAGTGGAAGGACGCGCATCATTGTCGCAAAACGACTGTCGCAAGCACCATGGACGCGAGCGCATCGCCCATCAGGAAGATCGACGAGCCCGGCGTCCGCGCCGAGGGCCAGCTACTCCAGCAGCTGCGGCAAGAGGTCGCTGGACTTCTCGGGCGGTCGCAGATCGGCTTCCCCGGTGCACAGCCGGTGAGCTTCTCAAGGAGACATCTTCAGGAGCTAATGACCAAAGAGTAAGTCGCCCGCGCATTGCAGTCGGACCGAGGCCTCCTCCGACGGCTGGCTAACCTGGTCTCTTCCGCGGCGCAGCTACTTTGTCTGCGAAAAGACGGACGGAATACGCTATCTCCTCTATTTGACCACAGACGAGGTTGGCGACGAAATCGCCTACCTGATCGACCGCAAGAACGACTTCTGGTTCATGCAGTACCGCAACCTGCACTTCCCAACACCGGAGAATGAGGGCGGCCAGCACGACAAGTCCATCATCGATGGCGAGCTGATCATGAGCCGGCAACCGAACGGAAGCGAAAAGCCCCAGTTTCTCGTCTTCGACTGCCTTACGTTGGACGGAATGTCGCTCGTGGAGCGGCCCCTCGACAAGCGGCTTGCATACTTCAACCAGAAGATCTACGCCCCCTACCGCCAGGTGTTCAAGAAGTACCCCGACGAGGCTCGGTTTCAGGCGTTCCAGATGGTTATGAAAGAGATGCAATTGGCCTACGGCATGGTCAAGATGTTCCGCGAGGTCCTGCCGAACCTGGCGCACGGCAACGACGGGCTCATCTTCACCTGCCGCGAGACACCATACAAGTGCGGCACCGACGAGCACATCCTTAAGTGGAAGCCTGCGGACGAGAACACGGTGGACTTCAAGCTCCAACTAAACTTCCCGACAGTAGAACCTGACGAGCAGGACCGCGCGGAGGGGATTAACGAGCCCTACATCGACTACGAGAGCGTGCCACCCGCGAAACTGCTTATCTTCGCGCAGGGCCAAGTCGAGCGCGGCACGGACCCGTACGTCGAGTACGGGGACCTGTTCCTGACGGAGGAGGAGTGGACGACGCTCAAGGGCCTCGGCGACCCGCTGGTGGGTCGCATCATCGAGTGCTACGTAGACGAGCAGGGCCGCTGGCGCATGTACCGCTTCCGCGACGACAAGCTGCATGCCAACCACATCACCGTCGTCGACAAGGTTATCGAAAGCATCCACAACCCCGTCACACAGCAGATGCTCGAGGACGCGGGGCCCGCCATCCGTGACAAGTGGAAGGCGCGAGAGGCTGCCCGTAGGCACTAAGTGATATCGACCATGTGTCGTGGCATTGCGGGCTTGTGGCCGACTGCTGGCCTGCGGCCCTGAGCTGGTGTCATCCCTGGCTTGGAGGAGGCTCAACAGCTGGCTTCATCGGTGGTTGGCTGTGCTGAAATCTCTGGCCAGAGCTGTAGAAAGCGACAGGAGTTGTTAAGCCTATGACATCTCGCCTGACTATCGAAGACAAGGCTCAGAAGGCTTTCTTGCTGTCGACTAGCCTCCCAGTCATGACGACTATAATTCTCTGAGATCAGACCGAAGACAGATTGATCCCGACGGAACGTGGTAAGAAATAGGCGGGGGTCTTTGAGATCCCAAGCACTCAATGCTGCCCCAAAGGCGGCGGAAATAAAACGGAAAGGATTGGATCAGGAGCACGGAGTCGCTAAGGTGTTTCCATCGAATGTTTGTGGCGTTCAGGAGCGTGCTTTCGAAAGAAGGCGATACTGATGGGTGGAGTGTTTTCTTTTGAGTATCGGTGTGATATATCCTATGGTAGTAATTCTCACGAGTTCTAAATCCTGCCCTGCGGCCTTTTTTCATCATTCTCTCTCCACAGGTGATGTTTGGTAGATGAAAACGTGTATCCGTGACAATGCTCTTCATCGTGGTTCATGTTTCCTCGTGACTTGTGGTCTTTGATGACGTATTCTACGGCATGAGCCGTATCCCCTCGTGTATTATAATTCCATGTGACCCGCCGTCTTATCATGAGCAATGATTCCCCTTGATTCACGTATCTTCATGAGCTATACCTTGGAGTTAGTCACGTATCAGTGTGACTCATGCCTCAGCGTGAACTATGCCTCACAGTGAAGTATATCTCACAATGAGCCATGTGTCGGTATGAGCCATGGCCCTCGCCGCTCAGATTTGTACTATTGTGAGAAAAGCTCTAGCCTTCGGTCCAATGTATACACTCAAAGGTATAGGGAATTCTGTTCACAGAACTCTGCTTCAGTAAGCTGTTCTCTAGAGCCTCAACGCAGGCCAGCAGTGGCGCTCTGACTAAACACGTTTGTTCTCGTGCTGAGGATCTGGAAGTAGAACCAAAATGCATCATTCTGAATCAGAAATAGAAGTTCCTGATTGGTTACAATTTAGTGGAAAAGAAAGAAAGAAAAACCGGACCCGGCAAAGACTAGCCGCCAGAGCCTACACGATGTAGATTTGTCACACTCACGTCACACAATAACAGAACAAGGATGAAGCGGAGTAATTGGGTAGTATCATGCATTAGTATCCTGTCTCAAAGGTGAGGCCTTGAGGACCAAGTATGTCGAAGCCCCATGCCAGCAAAGATCTCTGATGTGAGAATCACCCACTCGGAAAATCAGGCCTAGCCGTAGACCACGAACCACTCAAAGTGCCCTTATCGTACAAAGGCCCCCAGTGTCTGGTTGCGTGATCTTTGATGGTTGATTTGACCTTTACTCTGGCCCAAACAATGAATTGCATGTAAAACCCTTTGCCATACTATTGTACAAGAGACGTGTGTCTTTGGATGCCTCCCACAGAAGGTCTTAAAGTCGGATTGCCAGTGTTGAAAGGCGTATTAAAGATAAGTCAGTGAAGACCAGACCGAAGAAAACCAATAGAACCGTGAAACGCCGTTAGACCAGAATGTATTCCACACCCTTCCATCCCAGATGGCCTTCGAAAAGAACGAACCCTTGCTGGCAACTCCTTCCATTCCTTCCAGATTCAAGATGAGATCCTGAAAATAACTTCCCAGAGACAGGTGAACAAAAGGATGAAGGAGCGTAGAAAGGTAGTATTAGAAGAGGTTATTCATTGGAATGAAAGGCATATTCCAATCCGAGATCTTTGGTCCAAGATGAGGTGTGTCATCCCACCCTCATGCCCATGTGTCTCCAGAACAATAAAGACGAAAGGGCAAAACGAAGGTGCTTCCTCCACTGAGGCAAAGGTAAACATGAAAGGCGGAACTGGATAACGCGCAACGCGTCCACAACGCGACACCGTCGCGTCTAGATTAGCAGCGCGAGAAGGGTGACCAGCATGACGACGCAGTACATGCCGTTGCCAGTGCCGCCGTTGCCGCTGGCGCCCAGGGGCTTGCCACCAGCGGCCTTCTCGCCGCCGCTATTGGCAGGCAGCGTGGCCACGGTCGGTTGGCCGGTGGTCGGGGTGTAAGTGCCGTTGCGCGCCGTCATGGTCAGCGTGAAGCCCGTGGCCGTAATCATCGACAGGCTGCTGGTGGAGTTGCCGGCGGAGGCGAGGGTGGTCGCTGTGCTGACGGTCTCGGTCGTGGCGGCGGGTGGCAGGGTCGACGTGATGGTTGTCATCAGCGTGGTGCTGGTGCTGGTCAGCGTCGAGGGGCCGGTGCTCATGCTGGTGCCGGTTCCGATGGACTCGATGGTCAGGCCGCTGTCTATGGTTGGGTTTGCCGAGCTAATAGTGACGAAGATGGTCGTGGGAGGGACGCAGACGGCGGGCTCAGTGATACTGCTGCTGCTGCTGGTCGTAGTTGTGGTCGCCATGCCCGTTCCAGAGACGGCGCCCGTGTCCGCGGTCGTAGAGCCAGTGATGACACTTGTGGAGGCAGTAGGCACGGTGGCGAAGGTCGGAGAGGGGCTCACCGTCGAGAACGTGGGAGGCGCAGACTCCAGGCTGAGGAACGAGCTGGGTGGGGAGTTGGGCGCACCATAGGAGCGATCGCATGGGCCACGGCCGTCGCCGTACTCCAGACAGGACATGAAAGAAGTAGGCACAATCACAGGCGTCGTGAGAGTGGCATCTGACATCGAGCTGGTTGTGGTGGTGATGAACGGGACAACAGTGAGAGTGGTTGTGGAGGAGTCGCTACTGGCACTGAGCGCGTCTACCGAGATGAGGCTGCTGCCAGCTGGGAGGGTGCTTGTGCCACCTGAGAGGACACTGGTGCCAGTGTTGTTACTAAAGATGGTGGTGGTCATCATGGTGTGCACAGTAGTCAGAGTAGTGTCACTGCGATATGCCATGTCAGTCTTGGATGAGGCTCAATCAGGTGGAAAGCCGGACTTACGTGGATGTAGCGGAGTTGTCAGCGGCAGTTGTGCTATTGTCGACAGGGAAGAAGGTTGCCGTGGTTGTAGGAGCCTCAGTCTCGGTGTGGCAGGACTCAGTGGCAGAAGAATCATTGGTGCTGGACGCGACGATGGACGCGAGAGTTGACGTGCCAGTGGACGCAATGGTGGACTCGATAGTGGAAGAGACAGTGAACTCGACAGTGGAGGAGATAGTGGAAGACTCTCCAGAAACCATGACAGCGCGGGCGGCCAGGGCGACAGTGTCGCCATCATCGATCATGCCACTGAAGCCTTCCAGGTATGACATGCGATCGCTAATGCGACCATCGACAGTCGCATCATGGACATGAGGTGCGTTGGCCAGCTCATATTTGAGCTTCTCAATCACGACACGGTCTGGTCCGAAGCGTATTAGTTAGTACTTAGATTCAGGGAACTGCAAGATTGGGAGCATGACATACCCTTGTAGATCTCGCTCATGAAGAACATACACGTCAAGAAGATAATGACGACCAAGATGAGAACGGCCTTCGCAGCTCGATCGAGCTCACGACGCCAATCTCGAGATGACGAGATGACGACGTGAGGGGTCGCGATGGAGTTCTCTGGGGCGTTGACGCCCTTCTCAACAGAGGCATTCATGACTGATGGGTGGTGATTGATATCTGACGATGGCTCGAAGGAGACTGGGTCAGGAAAAGATTGTAAGATACGTTGTCTGTGATGTAGTTCTAGGTTTTAGAAGAAGTAAGGAGCGTGAGGATGGAGACGGCAGTTGCTGCTGTGGTCACGAGTGCAAAACTAAAGAGTGTAGTGCTGGTGGTGGGTGCTGAAAAAGAGGGTGGCGTGGTGAGAAAACAAAAGATTGCAGTGGACTGGGTATCAACACGCAAAAGGTGAAAGTTGGATATTTGCAAAGGGTGCAGTCAGGAAGATGAAGGAAAAAGGACGGAAGAAGGGCTGCAAATTCGCACAACGAGGGAGTAATGAGGTTGTGGTGCGTACAAATGAATGGTCAATCTGGACGAGGGAGAGTGGACAGACAGGAGATGCTGTGCGACACCGTTTGAGGAGGAAGTGTTTGCAGCAACGTTACTCAAGATCGACCCAGGTGGTAATGGGCAATCGAGAGTCACGTCAATGGAGAGATCACAAGAGAGGATAGGGCATACCAAGGTATTTGAGGGTGGTCGATTGGATGGGTGTTGAGATTGCTGTGACGATACACAGGTTCAGTGCGAGATGGAGGATGGTTGGTGAAGGAGGAGTGATGATTGATGGCCAGAAAAGTCGGTGGTCGGTGAGATGGGAAAAGAGACAGAAGTGTGGCGGGTGCCGGCGACGGGTTTGTAGGAGAAAAAGGAGCCTGGCAGTTGGTCACCTAGACAGCTGTGAAAGGGAAGTGTCCAGGATTGTCTAATGGGTTGGTGTTGGTATTGTTGATGTTTGTTGTGGGAGACAGCCTCGAACAGGTCAAATGCACGTAGAGAGAATATCAGGTTCATGTGAATCACTCTCTAAACCACTGCTCCTACAAGCTATCAGCTGCCCAGCCATTTGCTTGCGGCTTCTTCGACCTAGCAACCATTCCTTGTGCTTCAGGCCTTCTGCTTCGAGAATACACGGATAGGTCCCGACAGAGAATTGCATGTCGTGCCCCATCTGTCTTCGGCTGACAATGACTGATGACCATCAGCGTGCCTCCCCGCTCATTAGTCCCGCCGGAAACACAGGCAATGTTGCCTGCAGCGATTCTCCTTTTTCACTCTGCAGGCGGTAATATAAATCGCCCGCATCGTGACCAGAGTCGACTCCTGCTTTCTTCATCCCAAGGGGTCAAGATTCCACACTGTGCATCACACAGACAGTTCCTACATCCATCCTGGCCATTGGGTCCGTCCATGAAGATCATGGGCGCACACACGGCAGTGGACGTGTTGCGATGTATACCTGACATTACACCATACAGCAAAATCACCTTTGTGGGCTGTATGACAGCGGATGAAACATCGGCCAAGATGGAAACGTCCGTTTGAGCTAACTGCTCCCACTCGGGAGTTTGCAAGAGGCCAGGGAGCCCCTTTTCGCAGAAACATATGCCACGTCTTGCCCTCCAAATTTTCCTGTGTACATTTCAATTCTGCTGACACGTACATGCGTTCTGGTCTGTGGGTATCAGATACAACTCTCGGCCGAAAAGAACGGCAAGGGCAGCCGTATGAGAAAGATACGACCCGAGGACCAGCATCGAATGGGAGACAAAGGATAGATCATGACATTGGGAATAAAACAGTTTCACAGGCACAGCTCATGCCCCAGAACAACTAATTACATACTCAACTTGACCAGATAGATGCGTGGCAAATACCTAGAAATGAAGGCCGGTGGACGACTGGGGCAACAGCCGAGTCCAAAAAGACCAGTGACGGCCCAATCCGCCCTTGTCGCTTCTCTCTCAAAGCCCAGCTGACTTCGGGTCAACTCAGGGTCGCTTGACCCAGACAGTTCAGCCAGGCCTCTTGTAGCATAGAAGGAAGCCAAATGGCATGGATCTGTCGATCGATACACATAGGCGCCCTGAAATGAGACCTTTCTACATCCAACGCGGTCAACGTTCCATGCCGAATCCAGCAATACTTGAAGCGTACGCAGACGGAAGCCATTTAATTGGACCCAAGGTCACGGCCTATGCCAAAGTTCCCTCTGAAATTTTCAGATAGAGGCTTATGAAATCAGACTGCAAGAAAGGCCGTCGTGCTGAGCTCCGTCATGACAGCGACGGTGCCGTCATGAGGATCCCAGTGATCCTCACTATCGTCGGTCCCACAGACACTTGTCTGTAGACGCGTACGAGCAGGCCTCGCCAGGGTAGAGAACGGTGTAATATTTGATAGGAATCTATTATGCAAGCCAGGAATCATTTGATTGTAAGCATAGCTATCTCGGACGGAAAAGAAGTGTTCATAGTATCGAAGTGGTGTGTTCACAATAGACTGGAGAGCTGCCGTCTCCTCAGACAGAGGGTCTATCTCCATGCGACGCGTCGCGTAAGGCAATGATGAGAATCAATAAGACGTATTTTGAAAAGAAAGGCCAGTGTATTTCGAGGTCGACGGTACATGTGGGTGCAGGTCCAAGGCAATCAACAAATGCTTGCGGCTGTTAAATGGAGAGCCGAGACAGGCATGAAGCAAGAGACGTCGTCCCCCGTCCGAGCTATCGATTGGACCCACTTTTAATTGCCTGTGGGGGTGGAGGAGCACGCGCTTGCAGTTGCTTGGAGAGCGAGTGTCGCGTAACGAGACGGGACAGGCTCAGGCTGGGCAGCAGCAGCGCGGGACTTTGGATTTTGGGACTGCGACCACGCTGCCACGACCACGCAACACGCACCCACGCACCACCCACCCACCTTTCCTTGGCCTGCAAGCTGGCGACGCCTTCCACATCTCGATCCACATTCCGCGAAGCTCTGCACCACTTAACAGCAGCCTTATCCTCCATCCTGACCGTGTCTGTGTCAATTCCACGTCAAGGGCGGCCGTTTTCGCGACAGGCCCTAGCCGCTCATTCGGCGTCACTCGGACTACTTTGGGTGTTTTGATTCCACCAGAGCTGGCGGATCCGTGCTACCCTCTTCAGCTGCCAGCCAGCGTCGAACACGGAGCTCAGGAGCATCGCTCGCACTGCGATCACGCCCTCATCAGCGTCACTGCGACAATTGGGAGGGTGTACTAGCGCACCATGTCGTCCCGCCGGAGAAGAGCAGCTGAGCCTGCGCCAGAGGAAGAGCAGCCCGAGGAGGAGCGCGACAACGACGGCCTGAAGTTCAACGAACCATTGTCATGGCGCGCTGGCAGGCCGATACCGACAACCGAACTGCACAAACGGCTCGACACGCTGGCCAAGGAATTGGCAGAATTGGATCAGGACTGGGAACACAAGGACTCGTTGACCAAGGTCGCAAAAGAGCTGTGCTCCGCCAACATCCTCGGCCACAAGGACAAGGGCGTCAAGGCGTATGCTGCATGCTGCATGGTGGACATACTTAAGATCTGCGCTCCCGACGCCCCGTTTACCCCGTCGCAGCTTAAGGTAAGCCTTGGAAAAGCTGGCCGAGCGAAACTTGCGACGACATGCTGACGCGACTGATAGGACATCTTCGCCCTCTTCATCAACCAGATTCTGCCTGCTTTACAAGACCCCTCCTCAACTTGGAACAATCAACACAGATATGTCCTCATCTCTCTCTCCGACGTCCAGAGCATCCTCCTACTTGATGAGATACCGAACAACGATGAGCTCTTCGTCCGTTTGTTCACAGGCTTCTTCGACACCGTCTCCGGGACCAAAGCCCCGACCGGCGAACTTGTCGGAAAGGATATCGAGCACTACATGACACAAATATTGGAGATGCTGATTGACGAGGCCACGACCATCCCTTCCAAGGTCATTGACATCATCATGGCCCAATTCCTGCGTGCCGCGGCTCCAGGAGCGGTCAAGGACAAGACCGAACAAGCAAGTCGAGATGAGAACCAAACGACACTCCTCTTGAAGGAGGAACCTGCGGCCTACAAGATGGCGAGGTCTGTTTGTGTCGAGAACCCGGAGAAGATGGCGAGATTTGTAGGACAGTACTTTAGCGACGTCATCATGGAAGCCTCGGGCTTGGCTGGCAGCAACGGCCATCGAGCTGCAGACTCGGATGACGAGGACGGCCCGGCTGGGCCATCAGAAGAAGACCTGAAGGAGCTGCGGAAGGCTCACCTGCTCATTCGGGAACTTTGGAAAGCTGCGCCGGCATCCTTGCAGAATGTTATCCCACAGCTTGATGCGGAGCTGTCAGCCGACAACATCAGCTTGCGCCAACTGGCGACAGAGGCCCTCGGAGATGTCATTGCAGGCATTGGAGCAGCAGGCCCACCGCCTCCACCAGCTCTGGATCCTGCCGCATACCCTCTGTACAGAATGTCGGATTTCGAAATGGATGATGCCCCTTCAAATCCCCTGACGACTCCCTTTTCTCCAATGTCCTTCGCCCAAACATACCACCAAGCGTATTTGAATTTCTTAAGTCGCAAGAACGACAAGTCTCCAATCATCCGTGCCTCCTGGACTACGGCTGTGGGGTACATTTTGTCCACGAATGCTGGTGGAATCGGATTCAACAGGGAAGATGAAAGAGCCCTCGTCCGCGGATTAGGGGAGAAACTCAATGACAGCGATGAAAAGGTCCGCTTGGCTGGCGTGAAAGCAATCGAGTCCTTCAGCTTCCGCGACCTCATCCTCAAACTGGCATCAGACGGCGGCCTGGAGAAAGAGAACTCGATCCTATCCAGCCTCGCCGATCGATGCCGCGACAGAAGGCCGCAGGTCCGCGTTGATGCTATGGCGCTGCTGGGAAAGCTCTGGGCCATATCAACAGGCGAGATTCTTGCCGCTAACCAGGTTGTCGTAGGCGCTTTGTCTGCTGCCCCTTCAAAGATTTACAGCTCCTTCTACGCAAATGATCTGGAAGTAAATGTACTTCTCGACAGGGTTGTCTTCGAGTGCCTAGTTCCCTTGTCGTTCCCGCCTCCTAAGAAGGGCTCGAAAAGCGCGAATGGGAACTCACAGTCGCAATCACAGCAAGGAGCAGCCAGCTACGATCAAGACGCTGTCAGAGGCGAGAGAATACTACTCCTCGTTCGCTCACTTGACCAAAACGCCAAAAAGGCTTTCTTCGCCATTCAAGCTCGCCAGCCACAATTTGCCACGATTCTCCAGACTTTCCTCAAGGCATGTGACGCCTACAATGGTGGTGTCATGGAGCAGGATGAGGAACGCAAGACGAAGAATCTGAAGAATACGATCGATTACATCATACGATTTTTACCAGATGATGCAAAGGTCAAGTCTGAGCTGCTCAAATTCGCAAAGGCCAACAATTCGCGGAATTACCAGCTTGTCAAATTCATCACCGGTCCGGAGCATGATTTCAAGACGGCAAGAAACGCATTAAAGGAGCTGGTTAAGCGTCTGCAGGGCGCGCAACTATCTGGCGTTGCTGACGTTCTGATTCCTTTGCTTTACAGGTCAGGTTACTTCATGTTCAACCGCAGCCATTTGTCTACCATCTTGGATTATTCCAGAACCGACCAGGATGGCTTTGGAGCCACCGCGCATGAGATTCTGAATGAGATATCCCAGCGAACACCAGACCTTTTCAAATCACACATTGGAGATCTCTGTAAAGACCTTGCAGAGAAGGCGCCTACGGCAACCCAGCCAAATGAACCCTCGGTTGTCGAAACCCTCAAGGCCTGTGCTTCATACGCGCGGAAATATCCCGCGGAGATCCCAAAGGACAAGAACTTTGTCCAGATGATGGTCAATTTTGCGCTCTACGGTACGCCATGGAAGGCAGCCAAGTACGCGGTCAATATTCTCCTAGCAAAAAAGGACGAGACTGGTCTGCTGAATGCAACCAGACTGTTCAAAGAAGTTATGAAGCAGTGGAAGTATGGAGCTCCTCATTTCCTCAACAAGCTGGCAATAGTCTCTCAGTTGGAGATCTTGACGCCCAAGGTCACACTCGATAAGGATCAGGTCATCCTCGAAATGATCCAAGACATTCTCAAGCAGGTACGCACCGATGCTAAGGACAGCGATCCGGACTGGGTCAGTGATGCGGACATGGACGAGGAGTGCATTGCGAAATGTCTGGCTTTGAAGATTCTGGTCAACCGCCTGCGTGCTGAGGAGCAGGATCGCGGAGACGGCGAAGGAAGTCTGAAGGAGAGGGCGAAGCCTGTGTTTAAGATGCTCAAGACTCTTATCACGAAGAATGGCGAGATGTCCAAGAATAAGGAAACACCAAACCATCACAAAGCGCGATTACGACTCCTCGCGGGTCAGTTGGTTCTCAAGCTCTGCAAGGAGAAGCAGCTTGATGACCATCTTCCACCAGAGGATTTCAATGCGCTTGCGTTAGTTGCGCAAGATGCCCATCCGCAGACTCGGAGATCGTTCATCGAGAAGCTTCAGAAATACTTGGTTCAGGGTAAGCTTCGAACAAGGTTCTACACCATCATTTTTATCACAGCATATGAGCCGGTCACAGAGTTCAAGACCAGAGTGGAGACGTGGATCCGATCAAGAGTCCATCATTATGAGACAACAGGTACACCAGTCATGGAAGCCATCATGCCCAGACTGTTGTCTCTGCTGGCCCATCATCCAGATTTGGGTCCTGCAGAAGATGATCTAGTCGACCACTCCCGCTACATTGTGTACTACGTCAGTACCGTGGCGAATGAATCCAACCTGGGTCTGCTAGCTCGCTACGCAGAACGTGTCAAGCAAACAAAGGATGCCATTGAGCCTGAAAAGAGCGAGAATCTCTACATGGTGTGTGACCTGGCGCTGGCTGTTGTCAGAAAATGGCAAGAGAAACGGGGCTGGACTTTCGAGGCCTACAGCAAGAAGACTGGATTACCGACGGGCTTATTCCTTGCCCTTCCGAACCACGAGGCTGCGCAGAAACTCTCCGAGCAGCAGTTCATTCCGGATGGCATCGAGCAGAGACTGGACAAAGTCCTGCAGTCGATGGACCGCAAAAAGGTATGTCCCGCATGATGGACATGTAACAAAGGCAAGATAGAACCAATTACTGATATCGAACAGAAGCGCAAATCCATGGACGATGGTGGGCAACCACCTGCCAAGAAGGCTAGATCTACCTCTAAGCCCGCTCAACCAAGAGCCATCAAATCGAAGAAGCAGACAACCATCAAGAAGACGCCAAAGGCAAGGACGTCGACCAAGCCCAAAAAGCTCCGCGCAACATCACCAGAAATTCCCGAGTCGGAACGCCGTCGTAGTGGCCGCGCCGTTCCCAGGAGGAGCTCCAACTACGTGGAGCGAGATGATGACGAGGATGACGAGGAGATGCTGGAAGGTGTCGCCGAGTGGGACTATGGATCAGGCGAGGAAGGAGAGGAGGGAAGTGACGATGAGGAGGCTGAGGAAGTTGAGGAAGAAGAGGAGGTTGAGGTTGAAGCCGAGCCGATGGACGAGGATGAGCAGGCGCAAGAACCTGCGGCCAATGAGAATGACGGCAGCGAACTGTCCGAACCTTCCGAGGAAGCAGAAGCAGAAGAGGAGGTTGAGGTGGAGCAGGAAGAGAACGAGGAAGAAGAGACTCCTGCAACGAACGGACGACGCAGTGGCAGAAATTCCGCCCCAAAGGCAAAGCCGGAACCTTCCAAGAAGCCGGCGCCGAAAGGCAAGGCCGCAGCTGCTCTTCCTACACGAGGCAGGGCAGCCGCCGCGACAGCCAAGGCTCCGACGAGAGCTAGTGGCCGCTCCAGGAGGGCTAAAGACGTGTTTGATTCTGAGTGATGCTCTCCCGTGCCGAGACTGAATTGGACTTTGTTTTCATTTTTTGGAGATGAATAATGGATAATGCCCAGATTATGAGGGGGAACTCAGTCGCGTGTTGCTGTTCACTGGAGGCAGAAGGGACTGGAGCAGTCAGGTTGATTCGCGCAGGTATTCTGAATCCAACAAAAGCACCTTGTCTATCTGTATATTGGGTATTGAACGGTGGTTTGTTTTGCGCTTATACCCCCTGTTCTTCCTTCCCTTTTCACACTGTTCCCTAGGGGATCGAGTGACTTTTTGGATCTTGCGGGCAGCTTGCGCATGGAAGGTCTTCACCGCGTGACTCTGCCGCTGGCCCAGGGCTGTCTGATCACACCTGCGTGGCGAGACTCTGGTTGTGTCGTCATGTGTATCATGTTTATGTCCGTATTGATAGCAATGCCATGTGATTTTCAATGCAGCCTTGTCTTTCAACGTCTCTCCGCTCCGTGTGCGATTCGGGATCGAGGTTTTCGACTCCAAGTTGGCCTCCTTCCACTGGCCATTTCGACCCTTATTCAAGACAGACGGCTTTCTTTATCGGTACCATCAGCCACATCGAGCTCTGCGACTCGCTATTTCACGCCACACATGTCTCGAAATTAGCTATATCTGCAACTACTAGTGGTTTGAAATCAGAGTCGAAGCATTTAGCATTAAGAGAACAATTGAGGTTCTTCAGCTGTTAAGCCTTAATTACACAAGTTTGTTGCAAGGCTCCGTTCTCTTTTGGGCTTATTATTTCTTATAGTAACACCTCATTGACAACTTTTTTGACTACAGGAAATACGACTGGCTTCATTATCTACTTAAGCATTAAAATCGCCACTACAATGATTTGCATAGCAATCCCCGTTTACCAACCCTCTACAAGCCCTTCCTTCACAAACCTACATTGCAAGCCAGCAATCACCAGAAGCAAAATAGCTTCGATCAAACTCCCGGGGTTGGGTTTGCACTCCACACCTTGTGCCGGTAGCACTATGAAGCCACGTAGTGATCAAGTGCATCGATTACCTAATAAGAAGATGTGGAACCCACCAGGCGAAGCGAAGACGAAGCTTTTGAGCCTTGAGGACATTGAGATAGAATGTAAATCTACATACCCTACGGCTATGAGAGTCAAGCAGGAGAAAAATTGCAGCAATGAGAAAGTACTGAACCATGATGCGAGCAATGGCGAACTTTTAAATAGGCCGGGATCAAATATAATTTGTGCAATACAAAAAGTCACCGTAACGAATAATACAAGCTTGCAAGGGAATTAAACAGAATGTTTATATGTAAGAAACGTATAATTTTCAATATACAATTAACCTTCGATGGGGTATTCGCTATGCATGTTCCCTAAGGTTGATACTTTGTTGTTTTGAAATAGTTTTTAAGCAGTTGTTTTGTGAAATGAACTCTCCACTACCTCTAATAGAAAGCAGTCATAGGTGCTGGAAGTCACGGTTCGCTGGGGATATTACCAAAGCTCCGTACCTCAATTAACATGTGCTCGCAATCCCAGTCTTCCTCCCAGTCGTAGGGAGGGTGTGATGGCGGTGGTAGAGACATTGACGCTGTGTAGTGATTGGCAGTCTATGCACGTTTTATCATTGATGGGCGAAGTCCCGTTTCATTAAGTAGAGAGTCAAGGCTAGGAGTGCTGAGTTAGTTGATGCTGGATCGACTCAAGGCAGGCAACCGACATAATGCTCCTCGTATAAGTGGCTCACGTTAAGTTGACTCGCTAACAGCCGCCGAGCGACGTGGCTTTCCAAAACCATCAGCAGCTGCGTCCCAGCGAGATGTAATGTTCAAGGTCGTCCATGTGATCCTCACACATTGTGGCTTTTCGTCGGATTTTAGCTGTTTCGGCCTTCCCTGATAGAACGACATCAAGTGAATGAGCTTAAATTGATTGGGAAGAGAATAGTTAATTAATTGTATTAAGGGCTGCCTATATAAATGAAAGTAAAGGCACGATTGCAGGTGTGAAAAGAATGCTCCAGCTGTCCATCACCATCTCTAAGTCTATATTCTTGCAAACCCATTCAAGCAACTCCTGACCTTGGCAGAATCACCATAATCTTTCGAAATCTATCTTCTTGCCCATTGTCTCCAATCTAGTTCTGGTGCTTGGGGGGAGGAGGGGGAGGCGGGTTGGCTCCGTTGTCACGAGGCTGAGGCTTCTGGGGAGCAGGAGGAGGAGGAGCCGGCTTGTCACCGCGCTTGTGCGGCTGCTCAGGGGCAGGCTGCTGAGGGGCGGGAGGAGGAGGAGCCGGCTTGTCGTCGCGCTTGTGAGGCTGCTCAGGGGCGGGCTGCTCAGGGGCGGGCTGCTCAGGGGCGGGAGGAGGAGGAGCTGGCTTGTCACCCCTCTTGTGCGGCTGCTCAGGGGCGGGCTGCTGAGGAGCAGGAGGAGGAGGAGCCGGCTTGTTGTCGCGCTTGTGCGGCTGCTCAGGAGCAGGCTGCTCAGGGGCGGGAGGAGGAGGAGCTGGCTTGTCATCGCGCTTGTGAGGCGGCTGAGGAGCCGGAGGAGGGGGAGCCGGCTTGTCGCCGCGCCTGTGAGGCTGCTCTGGCTGGGGAGCCGGGGGAGGGGGAGCCGGCTTGTTGGCGCGCCTGTGAGGCTGCTCTGGCTGCTGAGGAGCCGGGGGAGGAGGAGCCGGCTTGTTGTCGCGCTTGTGAGGCTGCTCCGGCTGAGGAGCAGGAGGGGGGGGAGCAGGCTTATTGCCGCGCCTGCGAGGCTGCTCCGGCTGGGGAGCCGGGGGAGGAGGAGCTGGCCTGTTGCCGCGCCTGTGAGGCTGAGGCTGCTCAGGAGCAGGAGGTGGGGGAGGAGGAGCGTCACGAGCGCCAAAGTTGTTCCCGGGAGCCGGAGCTGGCGGCTGAGGGCCCTTTGAGAAAAGTCAGCGTAGGTTCTCACTAATACTAGCCCAACAGATAAGACTTACTGGTGCCTGGGGGGCAATGGGGGAGGCGTATGCGGCCAGCGCAGCGGTGAGAGCGAGGACGACGGAGGCCTTCATGATGATTTTGTTGGATGTTGAGGGATTGGAATTAAGTGAGCGGACTCGTTGTCTGATTAGGTGTGTTGAAGTAGGATGTTGTTGTGATGTCGAGGATGAGGAGATGATGACAATTTCATCCAGCCTTTGAGTTGAGGACCATCGAGAGGCTTTTATAGAACATGGCGAAGTCTCCTGGTCTGCTTGTCGTCGGGCTCGTGGGCACCTGTCTGTGACTGTCGCTTCCCGTCATTGTGAGCACGTCAACCGTGATCTACGGGATCACCGAGGAGGTCGTCGTAAGCAGCCCAGTTGACATCGAAACATCAAAGAGGCTGGACCTTTGCTGCTGTCACTGGGCCAAGCGGGTATGGTCCATCGTGCCGCTGCTGTAAACAGCAGCGCCATGCGACGGCAAGCTGCGTCGGGATGTGGGATGTGGAGGGATGCGGGATGCTCCCGTTGGTTTCAGTGCTTTCATGCCACATAGGAACCCAAACGTTATGATCGTAGTGTGCTGACAACCGGAGGCTTAGCATCAGCCCTGTGGAGCAGATGGTCTGAAATGGGAGATCGTCATTGAGATCCTACATTCCGAGTAACACTGGTGGCCCTGTGGGGCTGAGTAACTGGCCACTTGTGGTCTTGGCCCCTTTTGCAGCAGAGCCTTTACTAACGTTAATCAATGATGTGCCCCGACCAGACAACATTCGCCATGCAGTTTTGAATGGTTGACTATGGGTGCATATTCTACACTAGTTAGTCCGTAGACTTCAAATCCGCCATCAAGTCGGGCACAAAACAACCGTTAGTCTAGGAAGTAAGCTTATTCTATCTACCGTAGATGCTGGCTGTCAAGTTTCAGGTTGAGTAACCCTCCGGGGAATTTCTCGATCCCCCAGACATGCAGTTACCACAGAGTCCAGATCCGACTTGGCAACGACCCACAAATTGCCCAGGATGTGTATAGTACGCGGCCCTGCGGACGCCCTCTCCGCCTTGCCCACCCATGGGCATATACTCGCGCCTCGTTCTCGTGGGTCACGGCAGATAGTTCCAGAATACCATACATAGATACATACTGCACGTCCCGAGTTATCTGATTTCAACCTGTCACGAAAATAGTCCCCTGAGACACGCATTGTGTTGCGGGCAAGACGGGAGACGGGGCCCACGGGCGGATGGAGCTGACGCGTGTACACATGTTGCAAGCTGCGACAAGAGCACTCTCAGGTCTTTGCACCAGCAACCGGTGCGCCGAACGCGTCCGCACCTCCACCAGCGGGCCATTGCGATCTACGAGATTCTTCTCAAGCCGCAACGAAACCAATGGCCTGAGTCATTACCTAAACACTCGCTGGCGAGGAGCGCAGCCCGCGACAGCAGCCCGCCAAACCGCCCACAACTTCCGTCACCGTTGTACGTAGAAATCAATTCCGAATGAACAATCACTTCGTCTTCAAAGGCTACCAAAGAGTCGGTGAACGAGAGGTCTAGAAAATAACGACATCAATTCGAGATCATAATTTGATCCTAAATGTGCCCCCACACCTCACGGTCAACTAACACGCGGCCACTCAAGGTAGCAACAGATCTGGGAACGATGGAGATTTGGGCGAATTTATCCTCAAAATTACAATTGGCCCTGTTCTCGCGTTGGTGATTGTGGCGGGGGTAGCCGCCAACCGCATCCATCTTTACATCGTTGACCTCTCCTGAGATGTTCGGTGTCGTGGCCTCCTCATCCTCCCCTTTCTCGATGGGGCTTGGATGTGTGTATGGGGTGTTTGTCGTGGTGGGCGTCTGGGCGGATACAGTTGGGGTGATGTAGAAGGGAGGCGAAAGAAAGATTTCATAAAGGACGCTTCCAGTCCAGAGCAACACTTTGAACTTCCTGGCTCCTCTCATGCGACATATCTAGGTACAACGCAAGAGCTGGCTCGTTGAACAAATTGCCCATGGCTTCACATCAGTAAAGCAGTGATATTGGCAGAAATTTATAATATGCTGAGAACATGAAAACAGCAAAGCTCTGTGCCTTAAGCAACGTGCTGCATTTGCTTAACCAGAGCCCACTACTCCTAAGGTCAAAGCCGCCATACCATAACTCATAACACCCTCCCAGTCTTTTAAGCAATTCCTCTATCTTCTTCAACCTAAAAACTGATTATATGCAACTACTTACAAATTTTATATAATACAATTACAATATACTGACCTAAAATTAAATATTTTAAAATATTTTGAAAATAAAGCTAATATTTGAATATTGAGACGGTCCCTACGTCGTCACGGCACGAAGGCTCGATTTGGCTGTAGAAATATGTTGATTTCTGTTAAGGTTCGCCTAGCGAAAAGAAAGGCGAGGGCAGCGTAGCTGCGCGCGCGCCTTGGAAGCTATTTACAGTATGGCGGTGGGCTGATAAGATAAGCCTATCGATAAGGGCCCTGTGGGTCCCAGCCCAGAGGGCCCCGCTGGCGTTCAGCCCCACGCTCTCACAAATATATATAATTTAAATTTAAATTTAAAAGTAAAATACTATTGTTTCAGCTATATCATATTAAAATTAATAAAAATATTTATAATAAATAATTAAATAATAAAGTAAAAACAGTTTTAAATATTTTAAAAAAATATAACTTTAATATAAATAGCTATTTAAAAACGAATTCTTTACTTTTATTTATAGTTAAAAATATTTTAGCTAAAATTTATACAATCTTTTTTATTTAGGGGTAACCCTAATAGTACTTTTATTATTATAGATACTTCACCTATTTAAAAGATCACTTATTGTGGTTAGTTGACAGTTAAGTGTCCGCGCATAGCGCCACGCCACCCTCTACGATCCCTAAGCATTGTATCAATAAGGCCTTACTCCTCAACTCTATCATGCACAATGAACATCTGCAACTCGCAGTCTTACGAAATATGTATAGCCACTAGACCGTAGGGAGTTGGTGATTGTTTGCATCCAGTGATAGTCGGTTGGCGACCACTAAGACACAGGCTTTTTGTATAGGATGCAGCCAAGAGCCAGTTGCACACAATATAGGTTTTTGGAAGTATCAGGCAAAAAATGAGAATCTGGTATTTGTGATACCTAGGTAGGTTTTCTGACATCATTCGACAGCCAGTGTGGTGGGTGGGAAAGCTGAAAACAAGAGCTGACCCGTCGATGTCATGAACTAGACAAGCCTCGTTATCATTGGAGCTTCAAATGATTCGCCTTCCAAGCCGATAGGCTGACTTGTGTGACACAGCCAAGCGTCCGCAGCAGGTGGTGGTGGCTGCGTATCTGCACGAATTCGCCCCGGCTTTTCTAGATCATGCAGAGAGGAACCAAGGAGAACATTAAAATAGCCAGCCAATTCGAAAATTCAATACGCATCATTTCATTCTGTCCCTTCCACCTCCGAATTGAACTCGCGTTGAATGGATCCATTATCCGTTTCTGCGTCCATCGTCGGGCTTCTCGCAGCCGGTGCCAAGATTACTAACGCGGTGACGAAGGCCGTGATGGGCGTGTCAAATGCTCCAGGGCTAGCGAAACAGATTCTTCAAGAGATTGACGATATCACTGCAGCCCTTGGCTTTATACAAAACTATCTGCATAGGAGAGCTGATGCATCTACTGAGCGAGAGAATCTCATTTTACTTGAGCACATTTTGATTACTCTCACGGGATGCGTCACGACGTACTCGGATCTTCAGATCAAGGTGGATGATCTGGAGACCAGCCCAAATATGGGATTGCTTCAAAAGGTGCAGTGGTGGAGGGAGGAATCAGATATCGGAGCGCTTGTTGGGCGACTGCAGAATCACAAGTCGTCCTTGACGCTTATGTTGACCATCCTACAGTGGTAAGTTGCAGGACGTATGACCCTATCCAGTGCACTCTTCTCTAACAGCCTTTGCGTTTCAAGTCAGACGATGCAAGAAGCCGAAAGCTCAAATCAGCGTCTCTACGTATTGATAGAGCATATTTTACGACATAGTCCAGACCTAGCCGCAAAAATCGACGGACTCGAGCGCGAGGGCTCCATCATTGCCCAAAGTGAAGCTCAATCAATTGCCTCGAGGGAGCATCGGAGCGGGGCTTTATCTGGAATTTCTTTGATCGCTCAGAACACTAGATTCTCTCTGCGATTCTCTTTTGACCGAGACCTGGAGACCTCCAGAGTATACAATAATGCTAACAAACGGGATTCCATGGCATCCACGTCCAGCACGGCGCTCCACGCCACGGCACTATCAATGTTCTCCAAGCTGAGCTTGTCACAGCTCTCGAATATCTCATTCTACGCGCTTCCAATTTACTCGAATGACCTGAGTAATAGCCAATGCTATATTTTCGGCGAAGAAGGTGCCTTGCAGTCAGATACAACAGCACAACCACCCTCAGCCCCAGTGCCTGACCCCGGGTGGTTACCAGAACAACCAACATCATCACGGAGAGGATATGGGACTAAGCTTCTTGGGCGATATGCAAGAAGACGTCCTATCATTTCATCGCCTATGGATCCGGTACATGTCACGCACATTGTTTATAGCACAGACACACAAGAGTTTAGCGTAAGTCTTGGACCCAGCAGTCTTCTAGCATTCATGCTGGTATAGGGTACTCGAAGTGCTTTACTGACCCTCTTAGGGACTGCCCAAGGAATGGAAACACATAGTCAAGACAGAAAAAGTTGGTGTCAGAGATGACCCTCTAGAACAACAGGCGTTTGTGATATCTGGTCAACCCGTATCGTCGATTCAGGCTTTGGAAAGTCCGGCTACAGGAGACAAGAACGATCATACTCCGCGGCATCCATCACCAGGGCTGACTGCGGATGAAGCGTTTGGGAGCTATTCGGACGAAGCAAATACTCGTGATAAACGATATGGAGTTATTTTTGTACCACATAATGAATGAGATGCCCCATGAATACGGCACATGGATCTCGCAAGGGAGAAAGCCTCGAACTGGGGCCGATTTTAAAGAAGTTTATCATCTTATAATTTTCATAGTCTTATCATTTCCATGCCCTGTTTCTGGAAGGAGATCATGGGCTGAGTTTAGTCTGCCAATTTGATGTCCCTAATCATAGCATGCCTCCAGCAGTGGTGGCATGGATGATTGTGTCGATGCCACTTTGTCTTCTGTTAAAGATATACAAAGTTCAAATTATGCCTTCCTGTCTCAAAATCTATCAAATTTCCTCCTCCTCCTAAGTCTCATGCGCTGTAGAACCTCGGGCATTAATGAACTGCTTTTTCCTTGTTAAATTCGAAGTCCTAATAATGTTGAAGATCTATTTTAGTGATATTTAGAGTAATTACACACCAATAAATCATGTATTCTTTTCGAAAAACTCTGAGTAATAATTATTCAATACGCGAAATATTATTTGTACAAATGTGTTAGCCAAATATAGATACAGCCTAATAACATTAGCTTACTTGATATATCACCGCTAGGTTGTAATAATTACTTAGGGTTCCTCCCAGGGAATAAATCTCATGGAAACTCAATAACGACTTTAGTCTCCTGCCGCCTGTCGAACCGCGCGTAATACTCAGGTGCTTGCTCTACATCAATGACGGCGCTCACGATAGAGCTCGGGTGCACCTTGCCGGCGGCGATGAGGTTCAGCATCTCAGTACCGAGGTGCAATGGCGCGGAAACGCCGCCACGCACCGAAAAACCACTCATGAAGAGAGGCTTGAGGTCGACAGTCTGCGCCTGATTCCCAGTTCCATAGACCCCGACTATACCAATACCGCCTTGCGGCGCCACTAGCTGCCCGGCCTGGTGCAGAACGATGCTGCTGTTGACGTTTCCATGCACATCCTCGGCCTCCCAACCGACGCAGTCGACGACTCGAGTAATGCCATCTGGTTCGAGACGGAGTAGGGCCTCTACCGGATCCTCTAACACAAAGTTGATCGGAATAGCACCGTGGGCGGCAGCCAGGTCTAACCGGTCCTGCACGTGGTCGACGACATAAATTTTTGAGGCGCCGCGTATGCCGGCAGAGAGCACAGCCATCTGTCCCACAGGACCCGCGCCGAAGACAGCAATCGTGTCGCCGGGAAGCAGACCGGCAAAGTCGAGTGCTGTCCAGCCTGTGGCGAGGATGTCCGACATGAAGAGATAGTCGTGGATTGTCGAGGCATTAGCGCTACCATTGATGGGCACAGGCATCAAAGAGTCGTCTGCGTATGGAATGCGCGCATACTCGGCTGTAGATACAGACCATTTAGCAGCCTGTTCTATACGGCTTCCACTTCCACAAACGCAGGATGGTCAAAATAGATATATTTACCTTGCATGCCGGTCTCAGACGCCAACGGTGCATCGACTGAGGGTCCGTATTGGTAGTGACCATCGTTGAACGCGAAGGGAATGACAACCCAATCGCCAGCCTCCAGCGTCTCAACAGAGTCGCCAACTTCCTCAATGTAGCCAATGGCCTCATGGCCAATCCGCAGAGGACTCTCAGGCGAGCCTAAGTCCCGGTGGTAGTTGTGTAGATCACTACCACAAATTGCTGACGCTGCAATGCGCACAATGGCGTCTGTGCCGTTCACAATCGTCGGTTTGGGTACATCAATGACTGTGACATTGTATGCGCCTACCAAGGCGACGGCACGCATGAATGACTGCATGGTGGAAGATGTTCGGATAGTTTCTGTACAAGAACGTAGGTGCTCTGGGAAAGATGCATGAACAACGTTTTCTACAGATAGTCCATGGGTTGTTGGTTACTTATGTATTTGGACTAAGTTGCCCCAAGGCTGCTCCCCAGTGGGCTGGCGATCAGCCTGTGTTGCAGCGTTGGGATGTCCAGCGAAGACCTACGCAAATATTGCGACTGCCAAGATCGACAGAGTGTTTTCTTGACTACGGGTTCACACAGTCCGTATGGTCTCACAAGCCTACCCTATCTGCACTCGATAGGTCAAGATGCTGAACACGAATCTTTTCCGAAATATCAACTGACCAACGGGGAAGTCAGTTGATGGATAGACTATTTTGTTATCAGAGGCGGTACATGACAATTACGGGGAATCATGTATAAATGCGTCACTATTGATGTTGCAGTTCCACCTTGCAACAATTACGAGCTGAAGTTCAGGGATTGTTCGGATAGATATGCCGTTGATACGCTCTATAGCAGTTGCCGAAGTAGTACCGCGGATTCTCTATCATGTCCACCATACCTGGTCGCGAACGAGGCTGTGACATCGGTCTTAAGAGAATTCGTAAGGTGGAATTATGCTTAAACCCGAAGGCAACCCAACTTCAATTAGCACTCCACCTTTCTCAGGAGACGATCTGAGTGTGTTTGGCAGGCTTTTACCGTTTCCAAGAGCCGATTTAAAAGCGTGACGCGGCATATCACCCGTCACTGCCCTCTCAAGCCAGAGAACTGCATACTTTTTGGGTCGAAACGTGGGCCAAGACTTGGCTCTCAAGATCACTCACTGACGGAGGAGAGGGAGTACGATGACCATCGAATTTTGAATAATCCCTGCCTTCCGATAGGCTCACGGACGCCCGTGCATATAAGAATTTCGCGGAATCCCATTGTGCATGACCAAGCAGACATGTTTTGATGAAGCTCGCATCCCTTTGATTTGCAGGTTTTATCGTACATGATTCGCCTAGATGGCAAAAAGAGAAAGATCTTATCTGCACCGGCCAAGGGGAAAACCGCAAACAGTTGAAACACTCATCCAGCTGTGTCTTTCCATACTCAAGAATGTCGTGCCTATGCTCCGGTACAGCTTCATTTTACAAGAGTATCAGATGCTTCGAGAACCATGAGTCATGGCGTGGCTGCGCCTGGTACGCTATGATGCCGCACAATGACACGGTAAAGAAAGGCGCGGCGCGCTTCTCTTCAACTGCTTGACGGCATTGCGAGGCGAAGTAGAAGCTGAAAACACAAAATATCGGCAACGCTGTATTGCCGGAAGATTGTGTGCATTTTCAAGGAGAAATCCCCAACTTATACAGCCAGATGAGCAGGCTTCCCACCAACAGCTCCGAGAGAGTCATGAAGCTCGTCTTTAATGAGTGTGCTGATTTTAGTACTACGACGACTTGATAAGCATGGCTCAAGCTATGATCCAGAATTTCTTGGAGCGGTTCGGTGGCACGAGTGGCACAATCCAAACTGCTAACTCTGCTGCGCGGAAAGGGAGTTGCATTTTTTGTCTGCGTCCCTTTGACTTTGCGATTGGAGCACAGAATTTGTAGGAAGAACAGGAAGATGGAGAAAGTGAAGTTTACCTGAGGATTATTGGGTGATCGTTGTCTCCTCATTGGTTGATATCACTGACTTCGTATGGGCTTTGGATGGGTTCTTGGAGTCTACCCAGGCGCTGCTCACACGAATGGAGCCAAGTGTAGATCGTGTTACGGCTACTCTCTATCAGTGTATTTATCACAAACAGTTCCTTCACCTTGGTCTTCTGCAATCAGGTGGGTCCTACAAGAGCAAATTAGTTCTGGCTAGCGTCCGAACGTCTGATCGCAGCATGCAAGGGGCCCGCGTCCGTGGCCCCCTCCATTAAAAGCGGACGACTGCCGAAGGCTGTCCCACTTCCATTACTGCCTAGTACCTTACCAAATGCCTGCAGATTGCTCTTTGGTGCCCCTCAAGAGGCTCGTTTGGCTTTTAAAATGAATGACGATGCTGAGGATTCCACTGCCAGCAGCAGTTCTGCTACGGTTGTCTTAGCTCCGATGGCCCAGCAGGCGAGAGCGTCTAATGCAGAGGATGACTGGACAGGGGTAACCGATCCTAAGGAACGGAGGCGAATGCAGAACCGCCTTGCCCAAAGAAACTGGAGTCTGTTCCGTCACTTAAGCCGAGCTACTCAGCCTGATTAATGATGTGCTACAGGGAAGAAAATACATCAGAGTCGACATTTTCAACATCCACCGGACGGGATCGTGATTCAGCTCGTGCGACTCGTTTACGAACGCTTCCCCCCAGGCCGTCGTTGCCACTTAGAGCTCCCGGGAGCGATAAGCCGGTTGACAGATTTTGCTCAGCAAGCCTATCAGGACTACATGTTGGCGGCGCCGCGGCCCACTGCGCTGCAGACGCTGGTGCAACTCAACGTCCTCGACGCCCTTGCCCAGAATGCCGCTACCTTGAATATCACCATTGAATCACTCTGCGCAGAAAACACGCTCTCGCCTTTCGCCCACAATGGCCCTCCCAGGCCGGATGAAGCCTCCTTGCCTCCGAGCCTTCAGCCCACCGCGTTGCAGAGGACGGTGTCTCATCATCCGTGGATCGACATATTCCCGCTCCCGGAGGTGAGGGACAGCATCCTTCGCATCTGCGGCACCGCGGAGGAAGATGAGCTCAACATTGATTTGGTTGATGTCGAAGAGAATGATCGCGAGAAGCCTAATTTGGTAATTTGGGGCAATCAATCTGACCCATGGGCTTGGGAAGCCACCATTCCGTTCCTACGAAAATGGGGCTGGCTTGTTCGGGATTGCCAAACACTCCTTGATTCTACCAACTATTGGCGCGAACAACGAGGGGACAAGCGCTTGATTTTTCCACGGCATCAGGATGCTTAACTTGTTTGGCTCCAGCGAGTCTCATATATCACAGTGTACAGTAAAACCACTATCTCAAAATGAATAGGTCCAGAGATTGAATCGAGCATGTCGCGAGCCCCTCGGTGCATGGCCTAGCACGCAGCAAGAAGGCATAGAGAATCGGCACCGAAAATTGCTACTGTTTGTCCTGGGCTCATATCCAGAAAATTCGGATGACAGCCCATCCGCGAAAGTGTCAGATACGAAAAGACAGTCGAAAGTTATGTCAGATGGTGGGCCCTGTGTTGCGAACATTGGCACCTGTGTCATTCTGGTGGACAAGGACTGGAATGCCGATGCTTGGGACATTTTAGGCGCCGACCAGAGCGGCGGCACACAGCCATCATGATGACCGTCTGCGGAGTGCCATGGCCCCTGAACGGGTTAATGGCGAACTAATGCATCGTTAAGTTGTATCCGGCAACATCCTGGCGGAGAAGACTGTACAGTCCTCGCGGCTATATTTCGGACGCTGATCGAAGGCTGTTGACTTTCTTTTTTACTTTTTCACGGGACGCAGGGATAGCATAACTAAGTGGGAACCATATACATGCAAGACTCCTTGGACATATGGGACACCAGATGGCTTGGCCGGATCCGTTCTTATCTCCGGACTCCGCCCTAAACATCAAGTTCGTGACTGTGAACGTGACGGTGAGGGTCAGGTCCAGGTCCAGGGCGAGGTCCACGGTTCACATTGGTAGGGGCTACGCATCGGCATCGCCGTACACTCATTTTGAACTCATCAAGTAAATTGTAGACAGCACGGTCATATTGAGTAGGGCCATAACCAAGAATGACTTTAAAAGAGGTAGGTTTCGTCCCTCAACGCGTTCAAAGTCGTTCGGAAATATTGTAAAGACATCCAGAAGTAGTGTGAACTCGACATCAAAATTCATCATGTGCCTTACACGATATTTTAGGGCGGTTGCTTTGACCGTCGTCCTGTCGGGCATTGTCACAGCGCAGAACTCCACGACCTCACTTCCCGTGCTCGACCTAGGATATGCACTTCACCGCGCAGCGGCCTTCAATGTAACTCTTTGGCTTTCCCTTTGTTTGAGAAAGTGTGCTAATGTCCCCCCAGGAAGCCGAAGGGTATTACAACTTCTCCAACATACGCTATGCCGCCCCTCCTGTTGGAGACCTCCGATTCAGGGCGCCGGAGCCTCCAGCAGTCGACCGATCTGTAATCCAAGACGGCTCTGAATCCCGCATATGTCCACAAAATTACCCGCCATGGATGGAATCCATCGGCTGGGTCCCTGATTACATCCAATCTGGTGTTGTTCCGAATGCCACGACTAGGGCAGGCCAGTCTGCGAACAGCTCCTCCACGCCGTCTCGCGATCCGATGCAGAATGAGGACTGCCTATTCCTGGACGTGATGGTTCCTGAAGCGGTTTTTGCAAAGGCAGGTCAAGGTCAAGGTGCTCCTGTTCTAGTTTGGATTTACGGTAAGGAACAGATTTGCAAAGTCTATGTGAATATCTTGACTAAGCCTCGTTCAAGGTGGTGGCTATGCCGTGGGTTCCAAGACGAATGGATACGACCCAAGAAGCCTTCTCAGTCGGAGCCAGACGAATTCGTCAGAGGGTGTTGTCTACGTGGCGTTGAACTACCGGCTGGGTGCGTTTGGCTTCCTTGCAGGACCAACCCTCCAAGCCAATGGCACAGCAAACGCAGGACTACATGACCAGAGACTGGCTCTGGAGTGGGTTCGGGAGCACATCCATCTCTTTGGTGGGGATAAAAACCGTGTGACGGTCATGGGCGAGTCAGCTGGTGGTGGCTCCATCGCCCATCATCTCACAGCCTACGGTGGCCGCAAATCTGCGCCTTTTCAACAGGCAATCATCCAGTCCCCAGGGTGGACTCCCATGCAGTCTACAGCTACCCAAGAGCAGAGATTACAAGACTTTTTGCGATTTGCAAACGTCAGTAGCCTGACGGAGGCTCGTGACCTGCCAACAGACCAGTTGATGGATGCGAACGACGCTCAGATATTTGCCTCACCGTATGGCAGCTACGGGTTCGGACCATCCGTTGATGGAATCTATGTCACGCAAGACCCGAAGGTAGCGCTGAGTCTTGGCCGGTTCGATGCCTCGGTGAAAATTATGGTCGGACAGAACTCGAATGAGGGTCTTTTATTCACCGCTCCTATCACCAACGATGCCGAGTACCTGGACTTCATTCGCGCCAACTTTCCTACAGCTGGCGAGAACGCAATCAGTCACATCGCCAACGATCTATACCCTTCCGTCTTTGACGGCTCAATGGGATACGGAGACCAAATTGCACGTGCCGCGCTGACCATGGCCGAAGGCACTTTCGTCTGCAATGCCTTTGCCCTGAACAGCGCGTACGACAGCCATCCTTCCTACCTGTTCAACGTTCTCCCGGGGCTTCACGCGCAGGACGTCGAGTACACCTTTTACAACCCGGACGTTGCCTACCCGGGGCTCCCTGTGCTGACGATGTGGGGCAATAATCAGACGGTTGCATATGTGATGCAGGACTACTTCACCAGCTTCGCGGCCCGGGGTTTACCCGAAAGCCAAGAAGATGGTCTTGCAGCCGTCTCCACGTACGGTGAAAATGCAACCTTGACTGTGTTGAGCACAGAGGGTATTTCGGTTGGAAGTGACCCGGCTGCAAATGAGAGGTGCGCGTGGTGGGGGCAGATGGCCCGAATTGACTGATGGATCCTGTTGTCTAGCGAGCTCATGTGTGTTTTGTGAGATGCACAATGTGTGGGTGGGCCGCAGATCCAAGGACTTTCGTTGATAGTCAATGGATTGTTCTGTACAGTAGAAGACTGTTTTTACCACAAACTCTGTTTTTGGACCTTTTGATTGCTCGTACAAATTGAATATCCTCATCCGATGAGTTGATGCGACTGCTCTACGCTACGATGAGTCTGGATGTTGCTCATTTCCGTCGCACCAAGCCTTGTTATCTACAATTTACCAGTTGACTTTCCAAAATTGCATCAGTTCTCAGCCCCCAGCTGGAGGTATTACGAATGCAGTGAGCTACAAAACCGCTACGGAGCCGGAGATAGGAGACCACACACTCACCAAAGGGGACTGCGGTATTATTGGCTGGACCCACATTTTAACCTCATAAGCAAGATGCATCTGGATCCACATTTTAAGCTCATAAGCAAGGCGCATCCAGGCCCATATTTTACCTCGTAAGCAAAATGCATCCAAGCCTCAACTTTCCCGTATTTATCTTGATAACACAATGCCTTGGAACTTCCGAGACCCGCCGACGAGTTGCTTCGGAGATGCCGTCCAGCAAGACTCATGATTCTAGCCATGAGCGTCATTCCAGACTTGCTTCGCAGAACGACCGACGACCGGCCATTAACTCCGTAGCAGTGCGCCCCTCAGCACGACGCACTCCCTCCTCAGCCGAATTCCTCATGTTCTGACGCACGCGTATAAATTTCCTGCCTTTTTCTCCAAGCATGTACGATAATGTAAACCGTCTTCTGCTATCGGCACACCACTTGTCCTTTGGAAAAGGCACACATATTCCATAAATCACGCCCACAATGACACGAGTTCTTTCTTACCGGTGGTAGCGGCTTCATTGCCACACATATCCTTCACACTCTATTGCAGAGGGGGTAAGTACTCTGCCTTGTTTCCAAATCTCTTCTTACTTGGCCTGAACTCCCTTTCCTGCTGTTTTTGCTCGTTCTTCCAGCTGATCCAATACAGTCATTCTGTGGTTACGACTGTCCGTAGCACCAGCAAGGCTGAGGGCATTCGAAAGGCACATCCCAGTTATGGTAAAGACAAACTTGACTTTGTCATCGTCCCGGATGTCTCTCAAGCCGATGCTTTTGATGAAGCTGTGGTCTCGGTTCCTCCTTTCGAGGCTGTAATTCACACAGCTAGTCCCTTCCATTTCAACGTGACGGACATCAAGAAGGACCTCCTCGACCCTGCCATCAACGGCACCACCGGCATTCTTGGCGCTATCAAGAAGAATGCCCCGACTGTCAAGCGCGTGGTAAGAGCTGCGCCCCTGAAGAACTCAACTTCCTCAATACTGATGAGACAGGTCGTTACCTCATCGTTCGGTTCGATGATGGACTTGTCCAAGGGTCTCTGGCCAGAGCATACCTATAACGAGGAAGACTGGAACCCGATCACCATGGAGGAAGCCCTTCAGAATCCTGGTGCGGGCTACTCTGGTAAGCTACATTCTACATAGCTTAAATTTACCGACTCAGTTCGCCTGATTGTCCGTTCCAGCCAGCAAGACATTCGCAGAGAGGGCAGCTTGGGACTTTGTCAAGGAGGAATCCCCGGCTTTTACCCTCGCTACCATTATGCCACCTCTCGTCTTTGGCCCTGCAGTGCAGAGCCTGGCATCTTTGGACTCCTTAAACACCTCGAACCAATTCATCCGCAGCTTCACGATTGGAGCCGCAAAGAAGGAAACCCCCCCTACTACGGTGAGATTGGCATAGGTCTTTTTTTCCCCGGCTGAATTGGCGTTCCTTACATGCTGTCTAGAATCCAATTTTCGCCGATGTCCGAGACGTCGCAGCAGCTCATGTGCAAGCTTTCGAGCAAGACGCGGCCGCCAATCAACGATTCTTCATCACAAACGGTTATTGTTCAAACCGCCAGATCATTGGAATCATTCGCCGAAACTTTCCAGAGTATCGAGAACGTCTACCCGATGAGACAGTGTCAGGAGGAGGTAAGCATAAGTGCTCGCCCAAGTTCTGGTTTATCTGGTCTGACAAACTTTAGAACTACCCGATGCATACAAGGTGGATGTGCGGAAGAGTGTAGAGGTCCTCGGTTTGAAGTACAAGTCGCTCGAAGAATGTATAGTAGACACTGTTCGTTCTTTTGCTTCCGTTCAGGCATGAACCAGAAGTATTTGAGTGCTGGCACAAAAAGCCTCAGCAACAATTTGATCAACAAAAACCGCAACTGATTTTGTGAGAGCCTTTGAACAGCCTGTAACGTGTCGTAATTTAGCCTAAGCTCATCACTTGTACGTCCATGCCAACCATCAGCGATGTATACAACAACAAGGCCCCTTGATCCATAGCGCGCACAAATTCTAATTGGGAAGATAATGCTGAAACAAGTATATGAGGTAGAAGAGCAGCGTCTGCGCCTGAGGGCCGCTCTAAAAGTGCAAAGTGATCAGCCTGCAATGTACTGAATCACTAGCACTCATGACACGTCCCCTTTGGTCGGTGGTAGAATTTTCAGTAAGCAGCCGCAACGCAGTCACAAAATCCGACACGGTTTCCTACTCGCTGTCGTGACTTCGCTTTCGATCCTTCATGCCGCATCCGCATCAGCGTAGGTCTTCGGTAGGCAAATTTTAGACATAGTACAAATGTAATTTATTTGCTCAACCAGAGCCCACTACTCCTGAGGTCGAAGGTGCCGTGCCACAACTTGTCCATCCGCTTCAATCCAAAAAGAAACACATGCGACTGCTCACAAGTTTTACATGAGACAATCACCGCATACAGACCTGAAATCGATTATCTCAAAGCATTTTGGCGATGCAGTCCGGCTTCTCGTTGTCCTTCCTTGAAGACCTGAGGCGCAGACTCACCGATCAAGACGTGGAAGCAGCGAGAGAGAATGGCATGTTCTCTTTGATCCGTACGAATGACTTCAAACAAAATTGGCACGTCTCTCCTGATACTGGGGGCATTTTAGTCACACTCTCGGGCATACGATGCACCGTCCAGCCTCAGCTGCAACATGAGTCCAGGTGCGAAGCCCTCACTCACGCAAATAGCAACGCCCCCACATAAGTCTATCCTGTCTGAAGCTGGTCTTACAGAATGTGTATCTTCTCAGTTTTCTGCCAGTATTAACCTGCGACTCACGGCTGGCGAAAATGCATTCCTCCATAGTTCTCGGGGACCCACCTGCATGTGTAGCTGCCAAGGCAATCCATTATGTGGGGGATCACGCTATCGCCGGCTTATTAAACCATCCGAGCCTCTCAAAATCTTACACAAAAGAAAACACCCCCTCCGCTATGCTGAGCATTCGTTGTCCTTGCAGCAAGAATCACTCAGTTGAGAATGAGATCTAGTGCGTGCTTAGACGATAAGTCCTTCGGACCCAGCGTTCATGGCTGCCGGGACGACTTTGATTTTACCCTGACGTTCGAGAGGATCGTCCTTTCGATTTTGCCATCCGCAATATTCATCGCCCTTGCCATCTCAAGAAGTGTGTTTCTCACCCGAAGTCCATCGGTAGCGGGAGTGGACGTCTTGCAATATGCTAAGCTTGTGGGCCTTTCCCATACCTTGAGAGTATCATGCCCCGGCTGACGTTTAATGGAAGGCCGCAACTACGATTTATGCGGCTCTGCAGCTTGGTCTCCTAGTCCTCGCAACTGTTGATTTCGTCGCTGTCGATGGTATCTTCATCAGCTCTGCTGCTCTAGCCTTCGCTGCAGCGATATGTATGGTGGCGTTGAGCTTCTTGGACCACTCCCGCTCGCCCCGGCCAGCGATACTGCTCAATGTATATCTTTTACTAACGGTTCTTTTCGACATCGCTCAAAGCCGGTCCTTGTGGCTGTCCGCGCTGAGCCACCAGAACCTCCACTATGTGCGACTGTTCACTGCCACTACAGTCTGGAAGGCCGTTCTGATCCTGCTGGAATCGACACAGAAGCAGCGCTGGCTTCATCAATTGGACCAGAAAAGCCATAGCCCAGAGGAGACCAGCGGCCTCTACGGGCTCGGGACCTTCTTCTGGCTCACTTCGCTATTCCTGTCGGGCTTCAAGAAGGCTTTGACTCTGTCTGATCTCTTCGCCCTCGACAGGACTGTATCTGCCGAGGTCTTGCAAGCTTCTTTTTCTCGTCACACCGACGAGACACTACTCAACGGCAAAAGCAATGCTCTTGCGAAGTCTCTTGGTCGGGCATTGATCGTCCCTCTGCTGCTGCCGGTTGCTCCACGCATATTCCTCGTTGCACTTGGACTCTCGCAACCTTTCTTGATCAAGACTCTCTTGACTCACCTCGAGAAGCCCGAGACAAGTTCCACAGTAAACAGTGGTTATGGACTCATCGGGGCAACCGTCTTGATCTACTCCGGTATACCCATCGCCACCGCGCTCTATTGGTACCTGCACGAAAGAGCGTTGTACATGGTCCGAGGTTGTTTGGTTTCAGCGGTATACCATAAGACGACGCAGGCCCCCGTATCAGCATCAGACGACTCGGCGGCGGTAACACTGATGAGCAGCGACATCGAGCGGATCCGTACGGGCCTCATGTCGCTACATGAGTTCTGGGCGAGCCCCATCCAAGCTGCCGTGGCCTGCTGGCTACTCCAGCGCCAGCTCGGCGCCGCGTTCGCGGCGCCGGTCGTCGTCATCGCCATCTGTGTCGCTTGCTCGGTCCTCATGATGCGGTTCATCGGCCCGCGGCAGGTGGCGTGGATGCAGAGGATACAGAAGCGCGTTGGACATACGGCCAATGTGATTGGGAATATGAAGCACCTCAAGATCTCGGGCATGACGGGCGCCGTTGAGGAGTCTGTCCAGCAGCTGCGCGTGGATGAGTTGAAGGTCGGCGGGCAGTTCCGAGTCTTCGTCCTCGTTGCCGTGGCCATCGGCTTTACGCCGGTCCTCTTGGGCCCTGTCTTCACGTTTGCGGTCACGACGCGCAGTTTGAATGCTACCACTATCTTCACCTCAATTTCCTACCTTTTATTGCTCTCTGAGCCTTTGTCGAACCTTTTCCAAATGGCGCCGGAGCTGCTTGCGGCATTCGCCTGCCTTGACAGAGTGCAGGCATTTCTTGAGAAAGACGCACGAAAGGACTCCCGCAGAGATGCCAACCTCGTGGTTCCCTCTGAGAAGCGTGATAGAAAAGACACTGAGTTGCCAGCAATCACGATCAGCAATGCGAGCTTCGGCTGGACCGAGGACGTGATGACTCTCATGAACATCAACTGCTCCATACCCTTGGGCTTGACAATTGTTGTCGGCCCAGTCGCATCCGGTAAATCAACGTTTTGCAAGGCGTTGCTAGGCGAAATGCCTGTTGTGAAAGGGCGAGTAATTATGCATACCAAGTTCCATCGGGTTGGATTCTGCGAACAAGTCCCCTTTCTTCCGAACGCATCTATCAGAGACACCATCGTCGGCTTCTCAGTTTTCAACGAGGAAAGATACGCAGCTGTGCTGGAGGCAGTCATGCTTCTTCGGGACTTGGAGCTCCTCGCCCAGGGTGATCAGACTAGGATTGGCAGCAGCGGGATCGCACTTAGCGGTGGCCAGAGACAGCGTATCTCACTGGCACGAGCACTATACCTGCAATGTGACCTGCTCATTCTGGACGATGTCCTCAGCGGCCTGGACTCTGACACGGAGGGGCACGTCTTCCGTCGTGTTTTCGGACCTGAGGGCATACTCAAACAAAGGAATTCTACGGCCGTGCTTTGCACACATGCGGTCCGACACCTTCCGTCGGCTAACCACATCATTGCCTTGGGTAGTGATGGCACGATTGTGGAACAAGGCCGCTTTGATGACCTTTTCAAGAGTGATGGAGAAATCTGCAGTCAAGAGATTGAGCAACGTACCACAAGCACGCAGCTCGCATCACCAAGCCAGGAAGAGATCCAACGGACTCGCATCGCCGATATACCGACACCTGCCACTCAGCCCGATGAAGAGGAGCCGGCTGGGGTGATGAGCGACAGAGCCGTCTTCAAACACTACTGCCGAAGCATCGGCGGTTTCTGGCTGGCCAGCTTTGTTATATTCGGCATGCTATGTGGATTACTCTACAATGTGCCCAGCATCTGGCTGAACTTTTGGAGCAAGGACGTGACGTCGAATCGCCCCAGACGGACAACATCCTTCTATGTCGGATTGTATGCCCTATACCAGTGTCTGGCTCTGCTAACTCTGATTGTAGAGGTAGCCATCGGCATGCTGATCATCATTCGGAACTCCGGCACGAATCTACACGAGAAGGCTCTGAAGACACTCATATCCGCGCCCCTGCGTTTCTTCGCCACCACCGATACTGGTGTTGTCACGAACCTGTTCTCCCAGGACATGACGCTCATTGATGGCGAGCTTCCGCATGCGCTGACCAACACGTCCCTGGAATTCTGGAATGCAGTGGGAGCGGCGATTGTGATTGCTACATCTTCGCCTTATGTCGTTATCACCTATCCTTTTGTGATAGCCATTCTATACGGCGTGCAGAAGTTCTACCTCCGTACGTCGCGTCAACTTCGGCTGCTGGACCTAGAGGCGAAAAGCCCATTGTAGTATGATTCCACGTAAAAGCACTCCTTGCAGTAGTAAATCGCTAATATCTATCATTCCCAGCACACACTTCCTGGACACTATTAAAGGCGTAGTCACCCTCAGAGCATTCGGATGGACAGAGGGGTCGATCTCTTTCAACAACACCCTCCTCGACACCTCACAGCGGCCCGCCTATCTGCTGAGCATGGTGCAGCGCTGGTTGGCGTTCGTGCTCGGCATGGTCACGGCGGTCATCGCCATGCTGGTCGTCACCCTCGCGACGCAGCTGCGCCCCACCACCGGCTTCACCGGCGCCAGCATGGTGTCGCTCATGACTTTCGGCAGGACGCTGGCGAACCTTGTGCAGATGTACACGCTGCTCGAGACGTCTATCGGGGCTGTGGGCCGTCTCAAATCTTTTAATGATAACACGGCGCCCGAAGACCTGCCTGGGGAGCATTATGTCCCGCCTGCTTCGTGGCCGGAGAAGGGGAGGATTGTGATAAGCGATGTCTCTGCCACGTATGGGTACGTAATTGAGTTCTGCCTTACTCCTCTGCACGACTTCTTGGGAATAACTGCTGACAGTCATGAAGCGATCCGACTTCTTCAAGCAGCTCAGCTGGCCTTGATCAATATGCCCTGCGTGACTTGGACCTGACCATTGAACCTGGCGATAAGGTCGCCATATGCGGCCGTACAGGCAGGTGAGTACATGAACGTGATTGATGAGACTTGTCTGCACACAAAGTCATCCTCAAGAACGCAGATGCTAATTTGATCACGCGAACAGCGGAAAGTCATCCCTGGTCCTCCTACTCCTCCGCTTGCTAGACCCGCTCCCGACCTGCGCGGACAAGATAACAATCGACGATGTCCCTCTGAACACAATAGATCGCTCAACACTCCGCCGGCGCATCATCGCCCTCCCGCAAGACCCGGCCTTCCTCCCAGACGGCATGACCATCAGGAAGAACCTCGACCCGTCTGCCGCCGCCAGCGACGACGAATGCCAGGCTGTTCTCGAGGCCGTGGGCCTTTGGGGTCTTATCTACGACCGAGGTGGTCTGCTTGCTGAGATGGTGGCCGACGACATGCTCAGTCACGGCCAGAAACAGCTTTTCAGCCTGGCGAGGGCGGTGCTGCGCCGGCGCTTGCGTGGCCTGGGCGGTGGCGGGTTGTTGATTCTCGATGAGTTCAGTAGTAGTGTTGACTCCGAGACTGAGAAGACTATGCATGATATTATTCTGCATGAGTTCGACGGGTATACGGTCATCATGGTGAGCCATAGGCTCGAGATGGTGATGGGCTTTGACAGAGTGGTCGTCATGGATGCTGGCAGGGTCGTGGAACAGGGATCGCCGGGTGGACTGGTGGAGAAGGAGGGTGGCTGGTTTAGAGATCCAAGGATTGCGGGCAAGACTGAGGAAGTCATGAAATGATTAGAATGAATGTTAAGGGAGCAATTACAGCAGCGTTAGACTGGTAGAAACAATGTCACTGTCTACCATCTGATCTCATCGATTGCCCCGACTTCTAGAATTCATTGAACTTATTCTCACTGCGCTGAATCTGCCGGGCCAGCATAGATCAACCCTTTTGAAAAGTGCATTCCTTATGAGGGGTCATCCTACGGCCGAATATCCTATCACTGGTTATCCTATGGCTGGTTGTCCCATGGTTGGTGATCCTACAAGAGATTGCTTTGTTTTTTTCTGTTGATACTGGTATAGTACCCAAACATGTGCGCAGGGAGTCCTCAAGAGTTGTCAAAAGTCAGCGGCGGGGTGGACAGAATTCATTTGCTGCAGCCAATGTGGCCCTGTTGCTCCTTTCCTCTGCATATTACGACCTCGTCAAGCCGCTTATATGTACCCCATCTGACCTCCGCCCAGGTTTGTACAGCCTGTCTTTTCATGTTGTGTGACAGATTCTGTTAGGGGGGGGGGGGTGACGTGTCAGCTTGCTAGCTTTGGTCAGGCTGGACCAGATTCTGTCAAGCTGCAGAGACTTTAAGGACCTTGTCTGCATATAGCAGTCTTCTGCAGTACTACCAAACGGGAATAGATGCACACCACATGCAGTTGATGGTCCTCCGTTGACAAAATCTGGTGCAGATACCACCTCGACCGTGCTCATGAGAGTCAGACTATGGCTCGAAAATCTTCTTAAAAACTTTGGCCTCGCCTGATCCTCCGTCCATGGTCTTAAATCATGGCAAGCGTTCCAAACACGTATTTACCAAGACACTATCTTTGAGAACACCCCATGCCGGACACCAGAATTGCAGCAGCTCTCTCGACCCACATGGTCTTGTCTTGCGAGGCGACCTCCAGCCTGACAGTTGTCTTTGTTGCTGTTGCAACCTTGGTGATCCAATCCTTGACATACTGAGCGGCCGAGGTCGCAGCATTAGCTCCATCCAGGCAATCTCACACAGTGAGTACCTCCTCGATTGGCCCGTCAATCATGTTGTGCTACGTTTTAGGCCTATTCACTGACCGGGTGGAATCAAAAGCCCTGGGCTAGGGAATCGATCTGGAGACGGCGAGAGGATCAATCCCTAGCACATTTAACACCTACAAGTCGTTGGTAGGGTCGAAATACCAATATTTCCACGAATATGTGCGTACATTTGCCCGCTTTGAGTTGTGCACGCCGCTACTGACTGGAGTTCTTCCAAACATTGGAAGAGCAGGTAGTCTCCATTCACGAAGGCTTGCAGAGCGTTTCAGGTGTCACTGCAACTCCCCCGGCCTTCTCCAACGCGATTTGAGACTTGGACCTAAAGCGAATAAGTAAACAAATATCCACAATACATTATACCGTCCCTAGGGGCATCGATCGGTTTGACGTTCCAAAATGAGTTCGGAGAAAAGGCGTATTCCCTCATCGGAGTGGGAGCACCACAAAGACACCATTTCAGAGTTGTACGGTAGAAAACCGCTCAAAGATGTTCGAGAAGAGATGCGAGACCGGCACGGCTTCCACGCCAGGTGGGGCCACTCTTATCTTGTACCTTCTTATTATTTACTGTCTTCGTTTCACTCGCTGACTTCCGTTCGATCAGCTCTTGGCAATACGAGGCACAATTCAAGCGCTGGGGGTTTCGCAAGTATGCGACCCAGAATGAATGGCGACAGTACTTCTCGATCAAAGGCACGCCGTCCCTAACAATCTTACGTGACATCCCGGGTCAGACCGTACCGCCAGTCATCCTCAAAAAATCAGATGCGAGCAAAAAGCGAGCCAGAAGATGGGTAAGAGGACCTCCTGTGGCGCCGGGCCCTCCTCAAGGCTTCCCTTCACTGCTGCCTCGTGACGAAGCACATTCCGTTCACGCCCTGGTTACAAACGACACTCTCGCGCCCCGAGAAACCGCGCAGCCCGACAATGAGGGTCTATTCCTAAGTGTTGACGACACGCTTCAACCACTGCAAAGTGTTCCAGTGCCTGACGGAGCTTCATTCGGCGCCATATTTACCACTTACGACTATCCTGGCACTTATGGCCTTCCTGAGAGCCCCTCGCAAACGTTATTCGCTGCTCTGAACGCACCTGCCGCTTCCCTGGACCTCAATCTTATGCAATTCCAAGTTCTATCATCTTCATTGGCGCAGAACTCCCAGTTGTCGGCTTCCATTCCAGAGTCTTTTGTTGCGGCTATGCTTTCACCACTGGGACTACCAGAGAGGAACAATATGGCCTTCTTTTACGGAATGTTGCAAGATGCTGCTTTTCGGCAGGAGTTGCCATTCGCACAGCTCGAAAAACGTTTGGAATCCAAGGGAATCGTCCTCGGCCGGTCCTCCGGGAGTTCCATTCCCCCTAACCTCGTGTCCACATCAATTGCGGGCATCTTGCCATCGGACCACCGGTCCCTGCCACGGCGAACTACCGGACTGCAGCATTTCAAGCAATTTCTTCATTATCTGCTTCCGGGACAAAGCACTGCCATTGTGACTGGAGATCAGGCATTCGAGACCAACTTCGCCCGCATGCTGCTTTTCTCCGTGCTCAACGGATTTGCAGGTCTCGATGAAGTGCCCATGGAGAACATTCTCAGGTTTCTCAAGCGACTAGTCATCAACAAGCTGCTCGTCGACATCTTACAACAATGCCCACGGTATATCTCGAGGACGCTTACCGACAATATCTTCCGGGCAGCCATCGAGGCTGGAGATACCAGGGTTGTGAACCTATTGCTCGATCGCAACCTCGTTGACGTCAACGAGACGGTCTGTCTTCAGCAGGGCCAAAAGTATACCCCGATCGAGCGAGCAACTAAATTGGCGTCTCTGCAACTCATGCGGTTACTCATTGACGCAGGCGCCGATGTCAACAAGTCTCATGGTGGCTCCGGGCTCGGCGTACAGGGAGGTGCGCTGGGTGTACTGCTCAGGGATAACTTGCCTCTCCATCGAAATTACTATCCAATTGATGCCCGATGGATGAACATCCGATCCGGAGCACTCAAAGCATGCGATATGCTCATCGTCGCGGGTGCTCAACTGGATGAGGGCATGCTTTCTATTGTGGCTCGGGGTCCACCTCTGGAATTTGCTTGCCATCTCTCCCTGCACATACACCCGAAGTGCCATCAGCAATTTTTCCACAACTTGGCGCAAGGCTTTCGTCAAAAAACGGGTAATGACGACTATGTTATATTAAAATTGTTTGAAGACATGATCGCACTTTGCAATAAAGCTGGTTGCAACAAATGTCTTGTCGATTTTAAGCGCGACCTGGAGAATGTCACCGTTGATGCCGCACAAGCCGGTAGACTTCAAATTGTGCAATTTTTCATGGAAAGAGTCGATGTCAGTTTTGCCTTGTCCCGAGTTCTCACAGCCGCTATTATGTCCCAAAGTGACGCTCTTATCGACTTCATTCTCAGCCACGGCCCCGACCTCAATCCCCAGGTTATGATCATGCCTCCTCCGTTGCCGGGTCCTAAAAAACCTTACCATACGACACCGATCGCGGAGGCCGTAAGGTACGGCGATGAGGATCTGATTCAGAAATTTGAAGCTGCAGGCGCTCTTGACAATCTGTGTATAGGTGGTCGTTTTGAAGCCCTAGTCAATGCAGCTGCTGAAGCAGGAAATGTGACTTACATGGAGAAGCTTCTTAATCGAGCAGTCACTTCAAAGGAAGCTCACCGGCCAAACGGGGCGGCCTTGGCCACGGCTGTCGATCTGGGCTATCGAGACATCTTGCAAATGCTTCTGGAAGCAGGTGCCACGTCACGGAGAGAAATGTCGTCATGGGCGCATGGGCCGAGCGAATTTTCTGGAGCGCTTCAACGAGCCCTGAGAAATTCTGATTCACGAGCGATGCGAGCTCTCATCGTCTTCGGCGCTTGCGAATCATATTTCCAACTCACAGAGGGAGACTGTGCCCATGTGGATCCTTCGATGTTCGTTGAATATCTGCACGAGTATCCCGGACAAGGCAATTTTCATATTCCAGCTATCATCAGCACATGTATCGAAAAGGACGCATTGGAATCCTTCAAAAAAATCCTCGAGATCCTGTCACCGGAAAGCGTTTCGCTCGACCACTGCCTTCAAGCTGCAGTCGAATTGGGCCACGAGGAGTTGATTGAATACCTTCTAGACATAGGTGCTAGCCCATTCGACGCCGAAGTTCTCCAAGCCGCGATGCCTGACAGACAAGATATGCTGCTCTTGCTGCTCCAAAAAGACAGGCGACGGCAGACCTTGCCAAAATGTATTGGGGCGTCTATCTTGAAGTCTTTCATGGGCGACGATGCAGGGAATGCTGAGGCTCTTAACGCCTTACTTCAGACGCAGGCTATCAACTTCACGAGACTTGAAGAAGTGAAGGGAGAACGGTATGGCGTATACGAAACGTACTTATTATCGCCTCTGGGGCTAGCCATACAGGGCTTCGACGAGGACTTCGAGATGGACGAGGACTGCGACACAGACGAGGACTGCGACACAGACGAGGACTGCGACACAGACGAGGACTGCGAGACAAACGCGGCCGCCATGGAGAAATTCCTTCAGGCTGGCGCCGATCCCAATGGTATCGTGAGAGCGGAGTCCTCGAGTGGGCCCCTCATGACTGCACTCATGGTCGCTGTTGAAACGGGCCGAGAAGACGTTGTAAAGATTTTACTAGATTACGGCGCCGACGTGAACGCCCGGCCACGCTTACGAACTATCCGTACCGCACTCCAGCATGCCGCAGCGATTGGCAAGGCCGAAATGGTGCGACTACTTCTCAGCAATGGCGCGGACCCAAACAACGAAGCACCTCCCCAGGGCGGGGCCACGGCGCTCCAGTTTGCTGCCATATCGGGAAGCTGCAACACGGTGGCGGACCTGCTGGACTGCGGGGCGGACCTCGGCGCCCTGCCATCTAAAGTCGACGGCAGGTGGCCCCTGGAAGGTGCTGCCGAGGCCGGACGATTGGACATGATCCGTTTTCTCTGGGAGTTGAACGTGAGAGCGGTCAGGGCGGGCATTTTCCATGAAGGCTTTTCGGAGCGCCAGTGCTTGCGAGCTATGAACTTCGCCCGCCTTGAGGGTCACACTGGTTGTGGGGATTTGGTGTCAGAGTTGTCTGGGGTTTCTGTAGAGAAATTGAAAACAGAGGATTACGGCGCCCCTTGGATTGCGTACTGAGGCTGAGGGCAGATTTTCCTATAATTGGTTATCCTATGACTACTTATCTCATGGCCGGTTATCCTGGAGTTGGTTATCCTAGAGTTGGTTGTCCTAGAGTTGGTTGTCCTAGAGTTGGTTATCCTACAAGAAGGTACCTTATTTCCTTCCCAATGCGCCTTCTTTATTTTTTCCTAGTCATTTCATAATTTCTGTGGCCACGATACAGACATCCGAACTTCAGCTGGTGTACTATTGGAGCATTGTGGAAGTTGGCGCTTTGAACTTGACCATGAGGGCTTCCAGCAGAGTCTGTGGACCTGGCAGCACAAACAATGTGAGTAAGTGACTGAGACGCCCTCAAGTTGTCAAAAAGATTATTTTCTCCAATAGAGGTTTCCGCCTTGGGGCGCAGACAAGCGGCGCATGTGGTATTTGTCTGGGTCTTTCCCTGATCCACTTCAGATCTGTATCCAAGGACAATAGCGACGACAAAAAGGTCTGTTCAACGCCTTTTGGTAGGCTTTGGAATCATTGATTCCCGTTGTGAATATTGAATACTATTTCCAGTTCACATATACCAAATCGAGACATAGTGTAGCGTGCGGTATTCATTAAAGGCCCACTATAATAGGCGCGCAACAGCCGCGCAAAAGGGACCCCGAAACAATGGAACCTTCCCCACCAGCGTCTAGTTCCTTGACCTAGCAAGATTTGGGAAAGGCCAAGGAACAGTACACGCTCTACTCCAGACGGTAACAACACGCACACATTGAAATCAAGCGCCTTTCCAGCCAAGAGGCAGTGGCACGATGCCTGATCTTGAAGCAGCGGTCAATTTCGATGCGGGCGGAAGTCAAGTAAGTTGGATGTCGATGTCTGTTCCTTCCGCCGGGCTCTTGCAACACCCCAACTAATTTGGCTGCCTGGATAATAGGACAAGGGAGAATGTAAATTCTGCATGCGTATCTTCAGCTACTTACAGGCTGAGAACCCGGTCGACAGCACGGGTGCCAAAGAGCGCCAGATAGAAATTGGGCGATGGGATGAGGTTATTCTCGCTTCTGACTGCCTCAAACATGTCCAGCTCATAAAATGGGCTTTCGATAACAACACAGAGGTCCAGCCATCCGCTGAAATACATCTGAACTGGGTTTCCCTCAGCAACTCTTCCTATTTCGCCATCCAATCACGATCACTATCAGTCAGCTTCAACTTGCATGACAGCGCGCATCCAGAGAGGCCCCAAGCGAGGCTGATTGACCAGTCGTGGGTGGACTCCAGTCTCCTTCGGTCCTGGAAGGACAAATGCGACAACTGCCACGGTGGACGTTGTCAATCGCCTCCATGGGTGAGATCGAGTCGGATCAGGCCGACGAGGCTGATCGACGTCTTGGATAAGTGTCTCGTAAAGACTTGCGAGGACGTCAATTATGTGGCATTGAGCTATGTATGGGGCAGAGAGCCATACTACACGACTCTCAAACATAACCTCGCCCGCAACCAGCAGCCCAACGCCCTGACCGGAGGCAACGTCGACCTGGAGGTCCCCATCGCACCGGTGGTACTGGATGCCATGGGCGCCGTCCAGCTCCTGGGCGAGCGCTACCTCTGGGTCGACGCCCTGTGCATCGTGCAAGACGACTATGCTACAAAAAAGACAGAGCTCGACAACATGGGTCAGATTTACTCCCATGCTACCATCACAATCATCGCCGGCTTGGGATCTGGCGCATCCAGTGGGCTGCCGGGGCTCAAGGGGTTTTCTGCGCCTCGCAACGCACCACAGAACATTTGCCATCTGGAGCCACATCTCCGTGCGGTGGAGACGATAGAGCAGCAGTCTGGGAGCGTCTGGAAGACACGAGCGTGGACTTATCAGGAAGAGATCTTCTCCCGCCGGTCTCTGACCGTCGGCGAGCAGACTGTAGAGTGGCGATGCGCATCGGCGATCTGGTTCGAGGACCGTCACGAAACGGACGTCCCGACGTCGAGTCATTACTTGTCAACCTACCAGGATGCGCTGGGGACCGTCGTCCCCATTCCAAGAAGCATAGGTGAGCTGGTAGACAGCTATAACGCGAGGGAGCTGACGTACAACGGCGATGCTCTCAACGCGTTTGCTGGGATTGCCTCCGTCTTAAGCCGAGGCCTTCAGGGCGGTCTGATTTCCGGTTTGCCTGAGGGCTTCTTCCACGTAGCCCTTCTTTGGCAACCCGAGGCTTTCTACGAATTCCGGGATAATGAACACGACCCTAGTGCTTGTATTCCTAGTTGGAGCTGGGCAAGCTATAAAGGGCAAGTGCGACAGTGGTCGTGGAATATAGCTGACCAGTTCGCATTTGAGCATAAGGGTTACTATCCGCTAAATACTGGAGGAGGTGATGAGGTGTATCCGCTCGTCCAATGGAGCTGCCGTGAGGTGCTTGACAGTCCGGGTGAGGAGATCAGACACACGTGGCTGAAGTATCGGGAGCCCTCCGATGCACTTGAGGTCGAACAAGCTGGGTGGGCTCGCCACCTAACGGCCGGGGACAAAGACTTCACTATGGATGAGACTGTACGATCAGGCAGGCTGCCAGAGTATTTCTACACTCACAAGGCAGCACCGGGGTCCAAGTACTGGTGGCCAGTGCCCCTACCTGCAGAGGATGACCCGCCCCAGCCGCAGCGAAACATGCCTTTCATATCCTGTAGAACAAGGAGAGGTTGGCTTCAAGGAGATGGTGTCCTGAGAATAATGCACTCGGCGGAGACCGTGGTTGTCTCACTCCGCACCGCGAACAGCGCGTGGGCTGGGGCGATAGGTGTGATGGGTATCGGCGAAATAGATGACTTCGAGTCCACGCATTACGACGTAACAGATGTCAAAGGCACCGAGGATCTTCCAGAAGAGATTGTGGAACTGGCGAGTGACAGCTTTGAGCTGGTTGAAGTCGCACGAGGCACCGTGGGCCACGTCCTGTCCGAAATGAGCTACTCGAAGTTCTGGACGAACCCCTTAGAGCAAGAGACGCCGGGATCGGAGGTTCACTATGTAATGTGGATTGAATGGGAAGGGCCAGTCGCGTATCGGAGAGGTCTTGGCCGTGTACTGAAGTCTGTCTGGGAGACTATTGAGCTTGAATGGATTGACTTGATTCTGGGTTGAGAGTGTTATATATGCAGTCCTGTCATCTGATCCCAAAGCTCTCCTGGCCTGTCTCATCCCTCTTCCTCGCCGCTCTCGTTATGTCCTCTTCCTACCTTATCATGCTATCTCAACGCTTATTCCCCTATTAGAACACAGATCAACGGTTAAGTGGGAAGCCAGCCGAGCTGATCATGACCATTTCGGTTACTCTTCTCCTACGTTCTCATGAGGATCAGCCGAGACCTGATCCAATATATTCTCTGGCAAGCCGTGTGACAAAAGCCTGTCCCAAAGCCTTGAATCAACTTGATTCTTGATCCACCTGACATCATCCGGGTGCTCCTTCAAGTGGTCAATATCCTCATCGAATATATGCATTTGGAGGCGCAGTTGCATTTTAATGACTTCCCGCATAGGCCGTGGCTCAGGGCGTGTTGTCGGCGGGGGTGGGAACTTCGTGAATGGGTACCGCTCATGTCTTTGGCGGAGTTTTGGTGGAAGTTCTCCGGGTAGAGCAACTCTGCATGATTTGTGAGAGTCTGCACAGAATGAATGAGCTATATGGGATGAAATGTAGATAACACAACTCACAGAGAATCTCCCGTCCACCGGTACCACAGCACCGGTGGGTTTTCATCCGGGGTCTGTCCGTGTTCTGCGGTCATACCATGGTCGACAAGAAAATAGCATGTGCGATCAGGGTAGCCAAAATCAGCCCCGTAACAGTTCCAACGGTCTGGTTTCCGAATGTAGTTCCTATTCCACGCGTGCTGGCAAATCATGTTCCGCATATATTCGATCTTTTCGCCATACACGTCTCCTGGTACAAGGTGCGTCCTTGTTTGAACCAGTATTCGCACTGGCCCTGGTGGTACCTGCTCTGACGTTGAGCTCTGAGGCCGTGTAGTGCTTTTAGTAGGTGCTGCCATGGAAAAAATGGAGGTTCGAATGTGTGGTGTTGTTTTTGACAGGACAGGATAAGCAATTGAAGGCCTGTGGCGCGGCGCTTCTGGGTCCCCCGCATCGTCCAAGTGGCAGCGCGTAATTAATCCCATGAAAGTTAGTGAGCGGCGCAGGAGTGTGCGTGGATCACACAAAGAGGCTGTGCTTTTCTTAGACTTCCTTACAATCCGACACTGCTGCCTGACCAACACGAATTTGCTGCCAACTGTCCAAGAATTGAGCCATCGTGCCTCCAACTATTTCGACGTCGCTTTCCAACATTACATTTTATTAAAAGACCTGGAGACAATATCTTGACCGCTGCGCTGGCTGGACGCCACATGCTCATAGCCAACTGTACGTAGTGTTTTGAGTAAGCAGGGCTCGCTTTGAATCAGCCATCAAGTCTCTGAATTGTGGGACGGACACCTTGGTGTGACTTCTCTGGCTTGTCGGAGGGCAATGGCCGCGCCCATTTGCTACGCCCTTCTCCACGAGATCCTATTCTCAGAGTCGGCTTACCTCGGTCTTGTTCGCTCAGCGATTTCTAGATATCTAAACCTCTTTGGAGAGTCCACTTGTGAACATCAGTCTCACGATGGAGACTGATCTACATCGGGTATGAGCATCAACATTGATGGCAGATCACTGCAACGAAATGCTCGCGCAACACACGGACGGGCCTTGTGGCCCCAACGTTCTCCAACAACGGAACACATTTGAGGTTGATGACTTGACATTATTTTAGTGAAAGATAATATGGTTTTGTAACAATTGAGGTAAATCCTGCACTTACCTGAGTCCAGGCAGCCGAGTATCGGGCGCAGGGGTGCTGTTGATCATTCTGGCGGTGATTAAAGGTATATCTAAAGGGATTGAGATGGAGGCGTCAAAATTTGTCCAATCCGGGGCTGAACGGTCTAAAACCCACAGTGTGGCCAGAGAATGGAAAAAAGGACGCAAACCCGAGAGTACCTCAATCTCGAGGGAAAGTCACTCGTTGCTAACAACCAATAACCGTTCGCTGCGAGAAACAAAAAATGAGAGTAACAACTGGACTGCATTTGAAATGGAACCCAAATATTTCTATGAAATGGCGGGTTGGATATGACAAATTGATCCATCTAAGGATTCACCTTCTCGCGGGTAAGCCGGCCAAGGCAACCACTATTGAATGCTCAGACAAACCGGCTCTGTCTGTTCTGGTTGCCTAAATCCATGACACTCCACCATCTCTACTTGCTCTTGGAGATGCTGAAACCCATAAACCAAGATTCAAAATGATTCTCGATTGCAAGATGTTTGAATGTCTGTTCAGCATACTGCATGAAAGCTTATGTTTTCTAACTCGCCTCTGACGACTACTGACTGTTCAACACTATCTTGTAACATCCATTCCTGTTCAAATCACGCTTAGAATACCAAATGCCCCACTGGGGAGGCGAAGGATTGAGCTGGACCTTGTCTGGAAAACGTAGGAGCTTTTCTACAGAACAATAAGACAAGTCTCAAATAAACAGCTCGTTCTATAGGACTCGCTACCAACCACCAGTCATATTGTACTAATTCAAGAGCATGTCTTGGTGAGATACTCTGCATTGTCGGTGCCTTGTAAAAGCAAAATCCTAACGACCACCTTGCAGAAGAATATTTCCACAGGGGCTGGTTCCAATTCGAATAGCAGAGGCAGCAGTAGTGGAAGCAGTGGCCGGGGAAGCTCTACATTGGGCTGTAAAGGAAAGACTCAACCATCAGGTGAGACTTCCAAGGAGCAAGTTAATACCTCGAGGCACACGATGGATCGGCGAAAAGTGCGCTGTCCCAGGTGCAACGGCGACCCAAATTTTCATGACACCACAAGGACCAAGACCTGCCCCGACTGCACTGTCAAGATGCAGTCAAGCTGCAGGAGTTGCAGCGGTGAAGGTATTGTCCAGGTTGTCTATTGCAAAGAGTGCCGTGGTCACCTTGTTGTTTACAGACAGGTACCGAGGGAAACCGCACCAGACGTCTGTGATTCTCATGGCCGATAATGACCAGAGTTGCATTTGCCAGTGGAAGCTTTTTCAGGGCCTCAAGCATCATATGGATTTTACTTTTTCTTTTTCTTTTTTGACTTTCTGGCCGAGAGCTCTGCATAAAAGTGTAAGAGTTGGAAATCTGGAGTGGATTCGTGTGCCTCGTTACTTATTTTCCCTTGATTCTGCTGGTCCAGGATCAGGATCACTTTCGTTATTCGCAAATCTATACTTACGTAGATCAATGTAAAATTTCCTCAGGATTCATTTCATTAATGATAGAAGAGGTTCTTTCAAATTAGCTTTCACTTTTAGGGTTGTCTTTCCGCGGCGCGCGAAATTTTGTATGGGTGGTCATATTGTTGTGGTGGTCCGTGAATGTCTTGGTGAGAACTTGCTGTTGCGCGAAGAAGGGCAAAGTAGCGTACTACGGGCCATGGGCGAAGCCGTGGTGTCTATGTAGTAGATCACTATCATTGGATTTCTATATCTATCGAAGTGAGGGCAGATGCCGCATGCACCAGCAGCCTATGGCGAGAATGATATCTGGCCGTGACCACTATACTTACCGTGTCAAGCTATGCTCACATCGGAAGAAGACGGCGTCACCGCGCAATCTGGGCACACTAATGATGTGTTAAATGCTCTTAAGCATCTTCGGCACTTTCCTGTGGATATAGATCTCCATGTGTATAAGTTCTGATTAACACACAAGAGCCTCATTATGCCAGCTTGGAGAATCCTCTAGCAAGGGCCTTGTAGACGATAACCACGCATGGTTCGGCATAATGTTTTATTTCTATTCTGTAGCTTGAGTCCCCCATATCTCTCGGGTACGTTTACCTAACATTCAAGGTTCCATGCGTGAATAGCAAAACATCGTTCTGCGCTTTACGCCCCAGGAAGGACTGAGCCATTTGCCCCCTAAGATTCCGATAGACTTTGAAAATTGTAGAAACATGATACCTCGAGGGCTCAAGCTTATGAACTGGGCCATAGGTAATAGAGAACCATTGCACAGCTTTTCTCTTATGATTAAGATGAGCTCCCTCTACTAGAAACAATTGGAGTCGAGTGATATTATCATGCGGAACTAGACAACATGTCGCTGATCGAATTATACGCAATCTACTCCATATCAAGGTAGTTGAGATTAAACAAGTGTGACCTGTCTCGTCTCGGCTCTGTCCATAAGCCATTGAACTGGAGCAGCGGGCCATGTATCTACAGGCACTGCGAAGGGTGGGAAGCTGCCCCCGCAATACTCAGCGAACTCGCCAGATTCATCCAAGTAGCAGTAGTCGCCGTCATAGTTATTGAAATATCCGATGCGTTCAAATTTCGCGGCCTCACCATGCGCGTCGCTGTTCTGCTGCAGCAGCACGATGCCGTATACGTGTCCCCAGTCATTATTGTCAGCATCTCCAAGAAGGAGAAGGAGCAGGCACCTCGAGCCGTCCGGCACCGTGCGGTACTTTGTGGTGTCATCCGGGTCGGTCTTGAAGTCTGCCCATATCCGGAGGAAACCATTCTCCAGCCTCCCGATCAGCCCTTCGTCCTCGTGTTTATAAACCGTCAGGTCCAGCATGGGCGCTTCAACTGTGATCTCCGTCGACTCGGCACCCGCGTAGACGTCAGCGTCAGGCGGATTCATTCTGTACTTCACGAGGCGGCCAGATCGTCTGGCTGAAGTGCTGACAAGTTCTTTCCCATAAGGCTGCGAAGTCCACGACCAAGTGGGCGTGACCTGCTTGAGCGGCCTGGGCTCGTGCCACGCGACTTTTTCCCACGCCAGGGCAGAAGGCAGGTCATCTTCCCACAGGCCCGCCAGGTACGCCTTCTTGCCGTGCAGCTCCGCGTAGCGGCGGGCTAAGCCCGCGAGCGCCGGGAGCCTGTCCTTCTCGAGGGTCAGCTGCGTGTCGTTGTACTGTTCGGCAATGTGGTCCCAGACCTGGTCGCCGAGTGTCCGGGTTCGCACCTCCCGCTCTTCTTTCCATTGTTCTTCTATTGATCCGCACTCGCACCAGGTGCTCTCGCGGCACTCCCAGAAGAGCTCGTCGCTTGTGAAATGGATGAACCTGTTGGATAGCACCCGCTCTTGGAAAATCCATGCCCTCGCGAGTGATGGACCCCGGAGGCGTTCCGCTCCTGCGTATTTGTCATAATCAACAATGCATGGGTGTGAGATTTGTTTTCGGATGTACACGGGCTTCCCCTGGATCTCGGCCACCTGAAATGCCACGAATTCCTCGCTTATGGTGGAGAACATACTGCAGCCGCCGTTGGAGGAGGTAGCAGAAATAGTGAAGAACGCGTTCTCGTAGATGGAGCCCATTTCAGCTGACTCTTTCTTCCAGTCCTCTTCGTCATCCTGAATGATGCAGTAGCAGTCGATCCAGATGAGCCTGACGTCGAGCTCAAATGTCGCTACAATGGCATCTCTCATCAAGGGGTAGAAATTATCCTCCGGCACCTCTGCCTTGAAGAGATCCAGATTGTTTTTCGTGAGGGATACTGACTTCGTCCTCTCGTCCGCCCACCTGTGACTCAGGCAGGCGTAGTTCTTGCTGAGGGTGCAGTTTTCCACGACTCGGACGCTTAGGGGGTTGATGCTCTTGATTTCGAGGAGTCGGTGTGGCAGCGTCTTGTCCGCTGTGGGCTGGCAGTGCGTGTGTTCTGCCTGGCATCGAGATATCCAGTGTTTCAGAGTGTCAAATGCTTTTATGCTGGAGGTGTCCCCCGATGGTACGCGCATTCGTGGAATTCGCGGTTTCCCGTAGGAGCGCTTCAGGCGAAGATCGCCCGCAGATCCGTTATTTATCGTGAATAATTCGTAAGAAGGAGGGTCCATCTCGTCGTTGAATGTAAAAGCTGGTATCAGATCACCAAACTCATCGATGTGGTAGGTGAACCTGGTAGGCTCCAGTTGAGCCTTAAGGAATTTGATCATCCCTACACAGACTCCGCAATGTCCACATTCTGCTGATTCCTTTAGCGCCTTGTAGTCCAAGTCAAACGCCTCGTAGTCGTACCAATTTTTGTAGTCTTGGTTCGGGGATGGTACAAAATCACAGCAGGCACATTGAGGAGTCTCTAGGCTTGTACCCTTCGGACTAGGCCCAGTAGAATCGGAGCCATTACCCTGCATCGAATCCGTGAAGTCCGATGATGAGACTCAAATAGTCGACAACTAGACACTATCTTAAAGTCGAGAGGCAGATTTGGAATTCGATTGAGAGCGATTCTCTTGGCCAAGGGAGGTAAGATCCAATGTTGCACCAGACACGACGATGAGGAATTGGAAAGATTGTGATGAATAAACTACTCGGAAGCCGACAAGTTATATGTATGAATTGGAAGTGATGTTGTAGTACTGCCAAGATGCACACACACACCGGCCATAAGCAAGTCGCCCGGTGTGGACTGGTCTCACATTGCTGTGTCTTGGCGAGCAGTGATTGCTTATATTGGATGCCTAGAGTACCAATTCCTGGGGGAAATGGTATGAGAATGAGCTTTAACCGGCAATGCATCAGCTCGGTGCCCATGTTTGTAGTGGTAGGCATATCTCAGGACTGCACACAGTCTAAGCAGGCTCTTCCCAAATAACTGTTGCTCATATGAATCGTACAGCACTGGCGAGCTGGCCGCCCAAGACATGCTTCTTCAGTGCTCCATTATCAGGCACAGCGAGAAGAGAACCTGGCAGCTTGCTGCTCTTGCTCGGCGCTCTAGCGGGCGGGAAGGAAAAGCTGGTTGCCAAGTCCTGGCAAATGCTTGTGTTGCAGCTGAGCAAGGCAGGATTCACGCTGACGTCTGCAAGCTGGCCTCGTCAGCTGCGGCCTCCGTCTTGTCTGAGCTTGTGTGCCGCTGCATGCAGGATGGATCGGTGGCGCGGCTCAGGGGTGTGACGGCCGCAGTGCGAGAGTAGTCCCGAGGCTACGGGTGTGGGGGTTTGTGTGTGCCTGGCGATCTGCGTCATCTTTCGCTTAGGAGTCGTTTTCTTCGCCTGATGAGTGCCATTCCTCGATCATGGATGGTTGGTTAAGAGATTAGTTCGAGTGTGCCTAGATTAGACGTCGTTACAGTCTAGATCGATGGGCTCCCTCGGTGCCGTGTCGGCCCGTCGGCCCATGGCTTGGATCGAGCTGAGTGGGAAAGCTGGAAAGCTGGAGAGAGAGGTGACCTCACCGGCCGCCCACCCCCATCCACATCCATCGTCATCCCTGTTTCGTTTCAACCCCAGGCCCATCCCATCTCACCACACCGCATTAAGCCACTTTCGCAGGATTCAAGGAAAGACAGAGGGAAAAGGAAATGAGGTGTGGCGCGGTCGGTTGGTATGGGTGTCCCATGGGCATAGGCACAGGCACAGGTGAGGGAAGACAAAGGTAAGTGAGGTCAGGTCAGTCTGTGTTCCACGGCCAGTCAGCCCTTTTTCCATTTCGACCTCGTCCTCGTCTCCCCTCCCACTCCTGGCCACAAGCTTTCCCTCTCTTCTCCACTCATCTCGTCTGACTGTCCACGATCGTTGGTTGACTCGCCGTCCATCCATTCGCCACGGCCCGCCGCGCACAAAACGGAAGCTAGGGGAAAGCTTGCCTTTTGACGGGCGCCCTCGTCGCAGGGTGTGCCCTGCACCATTGGGCCGGGACCAGCAAAACAGCTGGTGTTTCCGACCGCATCTGGCCCTCTTATCCATCTATCTCTCTGCTATCTTTCCTGCTTTGCTTTGCTTTGCTTTTGCTTTTTTCCCTCTCCTTTCCTGCTGTGAAGCACATTTCCCGTGCTTATCTCTTGTGTGTCAGCTATGTCATTGACCCCTCCCGAGTCTCTTGCTGCCCCATCCGGACTGCTTCCACCGAAGGAGCCCACATTCTCATAAGGCTGAGACACATCTCATCCGGGACCGCGGACCAGGCACACCGCTTCTTCACCGTTCCTGGCGATCAAGTCTAACCTCACTCACCCTCGTCGATATCCCATTTCTGTTTCCGTTTCCCTCAGCCCACCATGCCTCGCTACCGCTCTCCATCCCGCACCCCATCGCCATCCCGCTCGCCCTCGCGGGGGAGGACAACCTCGCGGGCGCGGTCCCACTCCCGCGGCCGCAGCGCCTACACAGATGGCGTGTACTCAACATCCTCATACTCATCCCGGTCCCGGTCCCGCTCATACTCACGCTCCCCCTCGCGGTCCACGCGCTCCCGCCGCACGACAACGACATCGTCGTCGCGGCACCGCGGCCCATTGTCGCACATCCTGGACACGTCGGCGAGCACGAACAGCGAGAAGGCCGAGAACATCGCCAAGACGTCGCTGGTGATGCTGGGCGCCATCGGGGCCGCCACGCTCGCCGCGCACAGGTTCTGGCCCAAGGGCATCACCTACGGCGACAAGGAGGACTGGGAGTGCGAGGACAAGGAGAAGGGCAAGCGCGAGAAAGTCAAGGACAAGGCCAAGGACGTCAAGGCTGCCATCACGGGGGAGCCGCGGCGGGGGGACGACCGCGGTGAAGGTGGTAGTGGGAGCGGGAGTAGGGACGATGAGAGGCGTGACGGGCGGCGTGGTGGTGGTGGCGGCGATAGGGGCAACGGCCGCGGGGAAGGCGGCGGCGACAACGACCGCGACAGGAGCCGCGAGCGGCGCAGGCGGTACCTCGAGAACAGGGAGCGCAACGGCCGCCCGAGCGGCAAGGAGCTCGACCGCATGGAAGCCCGCCGCCTGGCACTGCCCGCCGCCGCGGCAGCGGGCGCAGCATACCAGGAAGAGCGCCGGCGGAGGGCAGACGACCCACCACCCCGGGACCGGGACCGGGACCGGGACCGCTACGACGACTACGACCCACGCGAGTGGCGCGACCGGTACGCCGAGGGCGCGGGCCCCCCTCCACCACCACCTCCGCCCCCAACACAGCAGCGCGCCACGACGCAGCGCCGCGTCGAGCAGTACACCTCGGCGGCGCCGCCTCCACCGCCTCCCCCGGCGCCGAGCGTGCCGTCCGTGGTCAGCTATGCGCGCAACGACGCCGCGGCGCCGGTGGTCATCTCGACGGGGGGCAGGCGGGAGCTGGATGTGGAGCGGAGAAGGCACTATGTTGAGCGCGACGTGATTGTGATCCCGTCACGGGGCGAGACGGAGTTTATCGTGAACCGGACGGCGCCGCCGGGGAACAGGCTGACTGTTGAGAGGGAGGGGCGGATTTACCGGTGAAGGGGAAGTACATTTTGTTACCTTCTCAGACCCGGGACGGGACACACGAGCGTTCTGCTGCGACTTCTCAGGCTTTGCTTGTTGGGAATATGGGGTACATGACTGGATGAATGGATGAGAGTGATACCTGGGTCTGAAATACGACGGTGGCGGCAAAGCGATTATATACTTCTGCTGGGTTGGGAACATCTGAGGGTTCGAGCGTGCCGGCGTTCCGAGGCAAACCAAAACAACATATGGAGCGGCCTTATTTTGCTTTTTCTAGAAACTTCTTGGATTCTTGATTATTTCATATTTCACCCTAAGCAAGCAAATGCCTATATGTTCACCTGCAGCTACCAAAATCCCCAAATTTACGTCCTGTGATGCGATGATATGCCACTAACCCCAAATAGCAATGCAAAAAGCGCCCCGATGGAACAGCCCAGCAAATCGTCATCTGCCAGAACGCCATTCGCATGCCTCCATGGCCGGACCGAGCCTTTCAGAGAGAGTCATCTTATCCCTACCATGCACCCTTATCGAGGTCCAGGTCCATGACAGCCGCGACATGATCCGTATTGATTCATGCCGCTTGCCTTCGCGTGCCATTCCCATTGTTTTCTTGGCCGCTCAAAATTGAAATGTGCTGTCGATGTACCGACCATCACATTTCTCAGTCTAGGGCACAGCCATCGAAACCGCGGCAAGGACTTTTCCCAAGCTCGTCGCTCGAGTCATCATCATCAGGTACGACATTCCGCCCCCTCCCCTGGGCACGGCTCGACGTCGAATCCCCTGCCTCGGATCCCTCGGCCGTGAGCTCCTTTAGGGCCTCAGCCCATCCCTCGCCGGCAGTCCTCATCACGAAAACCCCATTCAAGTCCGCCTTGAACCATCGCTCAGGACGCGTGTGGGTCCTGGAGCCGCCTTCAAGGGCCGCGTGCGACGCCCGCGTGTTGCGCATCCTCTTGGTTCCGCCCTTGCTTAGCAGGTTGCTCATCTTGAGGCGCTGTTTCTGGAGCTCGTTGTCGAACGCCACGATGCTCCGGACGTACGGTGCCACATCCTCGACAATGGGTGACAACGCGTTGTCAAAGATGGAGGCTTCGAGGGAGGTTGACGCTGTATTGCTCTTTTCGGATGCGGCCAGAGGGTCGAAGGCAAGGCTGAGGTCGTCGCGTGTGAGGGCTGCTGTATCAGAGGCCTGGCACGTATGCTGGCGTATTTTGGAGGTAAGTCCGGCCTCGTCAACTGCTTCGAGTTCTGATGATGGGTAGCTCGAACTTAGATTTCTGCGGGCTATACTCTTCAGAGCTATAGGCAGCGCGGTTCCAATAGGGTCGTAAGTGGACATGACTGGCGCGTCGAGGAGCTGACGGCCAAGTATGTAGTCCTCGCGAGCCTTCGCTGTGACTTCAGGCAGCGTACAGTCGACTGCCTCATCGTACGATTCTGCGAGGACCATGGTAGAACACAGATCCGCCACGCCCATTGCGTCGACGAAATCATCGTATGTTTCCAGAACGGCCAATCGTTCTTGACGACTTGACGTTGCTAGCTGGGAAGCCCAAGAAGGCATATTTAACGTGTCTTGCCAGTCGCCAATGTCCATCTGCCAATTGTCCCACGCTTCGTGCAGCAGCTCGTCCTCAGCCGTTGCTGCGTCAGCCATCTCGGAGAGGATGTCATGTGCGAGCCATCCCATACCCTCAAGGTACGTATCCTGGCTGACAACCCGAATCACGTTCCCTTCCTCATCGATATCACACCCCTTTGGGTAGCGTGGATAGTACCAATCGACTCCGCTGCGTCGGTCACCCACAGCAATCTGACACCAATAGTTCAGTTCCGTCAAGGATGCACGCAGATCCTGTTGGCGGGACTCGAACAAGGCGGAAATTGCACTCCGTCGCAAAGCATGACCTTCGCAGGCGGCTATCATGAGCAAGCGATCGATGGCCAGATCCGTTGGCGGGGCGCTGAAGCGGAATATCCCATGAAGACTCAGAGCTTGGAAGGGAACAAGCTTCTCATCATTGCAGGTCAAAATGAAAGGCCGCTTCGACTGTGCAATGAGTCCGAAAACAGCGCTCCAAAAGTTTTTGTCCTCCTCATACAAGACATCAATTTCGTCTAGAAGTATCAGCGACTGCTTCTGATTCTTGGGTGATTTCTTCGCTTCCAGCTTCTCGACCTCTTCCCTTGGAGCTGGCTTCTTAATCTTTGGAGCAGGTTTCGGTGCCTGCTTCGGTTTGAAGAACGAAGCCATCGTGGCTTGTTTCCCCGACTTGATATCTTCCGCAACGTCTTCCTCATTGATTGTGGATTCAGTGGTGGGCCCCGCCGTCTGTTGATGCTGGACCAAATGGTTACGCGTCATATCTCCAATCTTGTCGAGAACGTCCTTGCCATTTCTACGGCTTCCTGGGTTGATCTCGAACACCTCAAAATCCAGCTCCTTTGCAATTGCGTACACAGCAGCCGTCTTGCCACAACCGTGCGGGCCGCTGAGAACGACCGTATTTGTCAAGCGTGATGTGCCCTTGGAGTCTTTGGCTTGGGTGTCGCCAGCTCGAATGACCGTCCTCTTGCCTCCCCGTCTGTCAGGAGACCAATCCTCTTCCTCCGGGTCGGAGACTTCATCCATTTCATTCGCTTCCTCGTCACTGTCGACAATGAAGTCGTCGGTCTTGTTCTTCTTGCGCTTCTTCTTCGGAGGTCCGCTCTTTGCCGGCTTTGACTTCACATCTCCAGTGTCTATCGCTTGTACTTTGAGAGCTTGTAACCAATCCCGCAAGAGGAAGACTTCCTTTCCGTGTTGCAATACTTCGACGGCAGCTTTTGGTGCGTACTTCTGCGCCCAACCCATAGACTCACACTGATACTTGTCAAAAGCTGAGAGAGATGTAGCCAGTGATGTGCGCAGACCTGCTAGGGCAGCATGCTTGATGTTTTTAAGCTCGGGTTGAATACGTTTCTCAAGCCGCGGTCCGCTTTCGAAATGCTTATGTGGAAGTCTAAGTTCACGTGGCGGCGGGAGGAAGCCTTCTGTATCAATATTCTTGACAGCGTCAAGGGCCTGAGGTATGCGGAGCGTTGCCGCAAAACTTTCCAGTATCATTTCCTGGGGAGGGACATGAGTAGTATTGCCCTTGGACTTCCGAGCAGGAAATGTTCTTGATGATGTGACCTGATCTCGACGGCCGAGGGCTTCATCGTCTCCTCTAACGTGAACCATGTCCTTCCAAGGCCAGGCTGGAGAGCGCGCGCCTGGAGTCTTCAAGCCCAATGACCTGACGCCGAACTGGGGCAATGGTTTGCTAGGACCTGCAGGCCGCTGCTTCTTTGGGGAGCAGGGCGTAGAACTGAAGATCCTCGGACGCTTTGGTGAGGGCGGAGGTTTCTCTTGCGCCTTCACGCCTGTAGCAGTTGTTGATCCAGAACTTGTTGCCATCTTCTGGGGCTTTCCTGTGAAGAATGGGTGCGTGTCTTTCTGCGGAATCTCGCCTTTCGCCTCCGTGCTAGCCTCTTGTAGGCACTTCGCTTCCCTTTGGGGTATTCGCTTCTTCAGCTTAGCGGTAGCAGACACTGAACTGCTCAGGATTCCGTCAATCTTGGTTCCAACACGATGCCTTGACTCTTCGTCCGCACCGTAACTGATCTTAACAATCCTGATCAGGCGTTTTCTCCCCCTCGGCTTTAAGCCCTTCTTCTCTTCAACTGCCACTTCCGGTTGTTTTTGCTCCAGGGTAGCTTTTGGGTCCTTCGGCTTTGGCGGAGACCCAAGGGTTCCCGTCGAAGGATTGAATCGCAGTACTTTCTTTGGTGTATTGTTGAGCTCGTCTCCCTTGGATTCTTGATCGGGCCTCGCCGGTGTTGTGACTGCGTCGTGGTCCCCATTTGCATGGAGTTCGTGAAGGGGGTTTATCGCATTCGCTTGTAAAGTGGTGTCACTCTGGAGTGTAGCGGCTTGGTCGGCCGTCGTCGCGTGGCCGTCGTCGTCAATTCGAGGAAAGTGGTTCATTATCGAGACTGCCTGAGGATTGGCCTTCTTCCTGGCCCGTCTGGGCTTCTTGTTGTCTCCCAGGTCCTCGTCAACATCCTCTGCCGGCTTTCGACGTTTACGTTGATGGGCACTGCTCTCTGGTGATTCCATGTCACTGTCCTTCTCGAGAGCATCGGCCGCGTCAAGGGGATTGACAGGGTTGGCGTGGGCAGAGGCGGGGTCTGGATCGGTGGCAGGTGCATCTTGCTGGAGAGCCCTTGGCGCTGTGAAGAAGGGGTGGAGCTTCTTGGCCTCTGCGGCAAGTGTGCTGCTCGCCATGGCTTCGACTATGACGGAGCCCATCTAATCGGCTGAGTTGAGATGGTCACCTTGGGTCGTCGGCAGCGGCGAGGCACGTGGGATAGGAGAATACTAGTGCGCACTGAGCCGTGCTGCAGCATCGCAAGCGCCTAAGGTGACCGAGAAAACGAGAGCATGGCAGTCAAAAGATCATATGAAGTGGAAAAAAGCCTGATTGCGTGCAGATATGTGAGGCAATCTATAGGGATCTTTGGAAAGGCCGATGCACATCAGGTTGCTTGACAGAAAGATGGTGGGTTGAGGTGAGAAAGACGTCGGATTTGGTAGAGGCGCGTTCAGAAAGCGCGTCTCACTCACTCACAGGCACAGCGCGCGACTTCCCTGCTCACTTACTGCACGTATGACGCCCTGTCCACTTCCAGCCCAATCACAGTAAGAATGAGCTGCCCCACACCCTGCCAGCTGCCAGGGTAAGCTCTACTTGGGACTCTGACCCCAACCCCAACCCCTGCCTGATGTCTGATGCCTGAATGTGCTTTGCGTTGTTGCTTGTCTCCTGCCTGAACAATGTCCAGAGACAGACAATTGTGAGCTTTGTGGAAGACAACTCAATGGCTGTTTTAGTTCAAGTACGGATGTCAGTGGCAGAAACATCCAGAAACATCACAATGTCATGTTGGGACTGACTATTGCCCACAGAAGGATGCAGGTTGATCTCTAATCCTGCCAGCAGCTGTCACTATCAACGACAATGAAATGCCCTCATGAAAATGGAAGCCTGGCACTCGATCACGAGAAACTGCAGTCTATATCGCATCCACCAGCCAGACAACTCTGGAGTGTACTTGTATTAGTATCCCTCACTGTCTACAGCTTCAAGTGTGGTTTATCATACCCAATATACTCGGCGCAGCCTGTCATGCAACTCACTGTAACACCGTGGTCTAGACGACCAGCATTTAGAACTTCATGCAACGACGGCGAAGCAGCTGTGGCCGTACGAATGTTGAGCCGTTTTCGACATTACAATGCACACATTGCCTCCCCAGGGGCCTGTGTTATTTGATCCATCTCCACGCTATACCGCGCAAAAGGACTCGCCTGTCTCAGCCTTTTGCTGTAGCGCAAAAAGACCCACGGCGCTATGCAAAATAAGACCGAGATGCTCGCCAAAATGGAACCCGCAGTGTTCGCGCTCATGTTGCCATACATGGGCTGCGCCACGAGCGTCATGACACCAGAGAGAATGGCTCTGACGAAGGCAAGGCCAGAAAACGCGGAAGCGCTGTAAAGTAGGTATGAGTCCGCCAAGAAGCCACTAAGTGTGTATGCGATCTCGTTGACGGCGAAGCCGATGGGCACCAAGGCGAGTGTGGGGATGATCCAGGGCAGACTTGGTGCTGCTGGCGGGACGGTCCATGCGAACCAGAAGAGACCGATGGTCAGGGCCGGTGCTGCGAAGGCGAAGCCCATGATTTTATCCTCACTGTGGTCAATTAGATATATTTGCTCGTGAACTGCAGTAGTGTAATGGTGTGATCGGTATCGACTTACGGCTCGACCGGCTCTTTGGCCTTTTGACGACGAGAGACGACTTTCATATCCCAAAGACGTGGAAGGAACGTCAAGCAGACCCCACAAGCAAGGGCTACGAACGGCAACGAGGCCGTCGTCTTGTCGAAGCCCATGGACTGGTAAATCCCGCGTGTGGACTCCGTGAACAGGTAGATGACACCCCATGAGATACCCGAGATGAAGGCAATGAGAGCCACAAGTGGCTCGGTGAGCAGTATGCACGCCGGCCTGATGACCACTATGTGCGCGAACGTCTTCCAGCCTCCCTGCCTCGGGTCGGCATTTTTCCATCGTAAGTCATCAATGTTGTCACCCTGTTCCTGTGCTAGCTTTGCCACCCTGCGCCTCAGCAAGACACTCGGCCGGCTTTCCCTCACTCCGACGAGGGCCAATGTGAGCACACCTGTGGTGATGGACGCGCTGTAATAGACCCACTTCCAGCCCTGAGGTGACGCAATGATGTAAGATGCGTAGATTGGCCCAATACAGAGGGCGATCGTAGTTGCGGCATTCCAGAGGACAACAACCCACACCCGAGCCCGCGTGTCGAAGAGGTCCTCAACGCTACCTGCGATGACGACTGAGGGTACGGCGGATGCGAAGCCTGTGATGAATCTCCCGACAAAGATGGTCGCTGGTGTCGATGAGCTCCCAGCAGGTATTACTGCACAGAAAATGCTGAAGGCGGCCGAGGACACGAGATATGGGTATCTCCGGCCCGCAAGCTCTGAGAGTGGAGGTATGAAATAGCCTCCGATTGCTTGGCCAAGCTGGTACCTGTGAAGAGGTAATTAGATGTGCCCTTGCTTGATTATATATATGTATATAGTTATGCTAGGGAGTAAAGCGGCGCCATGATGTTGAAAGACGGCAAAAGTCGCTGAGCACTCACATGAAGGTGAAGGCAACCAGTGCCGTGATCTTGCCCATGCCACACTCTGGCCCAGCAGCATCAGCAGCCGCTGCCTAATCTAGTCAATAACCTGCTACGGTACTGATTCAAAGGACCACTTAATGCAGTTCTCGCTTAGGGGACCACCTGGTGCTCAAGAAACCGACGACGGTGGACTCACTCCTGTGGTACTGATGACTGTTCTAAAATTGCTCGTTCGTAATTAGTCCAAGGATCAGGACGGCTAGCATATGAAAGACTCACGTGTAAAGCTCCAGCAAAATGATCAAAGCCGTATCGTAGACCTTCCGACTAGTAGGCCAGTGTCGAGGGTGGTGTGCGCTGCCTCGAGCCCAACCAATAACCCCACTGAGATCTCTCTCGAGACCATACGAAGCAAGAATGGCACCATCATCAAGAGCTGAGGGTGCACTGATGACAATAGTGCTGTTGTCAGAGGAGTCCAGTTTAGCAACCATGATGTTCTTGCGGGAGGACGGTGGGAAGCAAGAATCATCCCTGATGCTACTCCTGTGTACAGCAAGCAATGCTATCACATTCTTTGCGAACCTTACGAGTATTGTAATCACCGAGGCACATATATGGTTGTGCACCGTAAACACGGAGGTACGCAACTACATCATTCGTCATTGCCTTGCCCCCTTGGCATTTCCAACCTTGATCGAGTCGCCCAGGTGTGCAGATGTTCTCGACCGAACCGCCGTTCTGCAGTGTCGCTCCTTCTTAGCAATGCAACCGCCTCTTATGCACTCGGAATCTTTCGATTGGCCCTCATGCATATTGGAAAAGTATTGAGTAGGTGACGAGAACCACCGTAATATTTTGGTGTCCGGAGCTATCGATCTGACTGGCTTCGTTTGTCCACATCAACTCGCCAATGGCCCAAGACTCCTAGCCTATTTCAGCATCTCCTTAGTCTTTCCCAACCATCCACGCCAGCGTGGCAATGTTACTCCCAGAAATACCCGTGGACTTGACATAGTCTTGACACAAATACATGAAGGCTTTCAATGATTACACACGCAGATAGTCACGACCTCGGACAAATTTCCCCGGGACCGAACGCCACTGGGACTCCAAGAAGCAGAAGTATGTCAGATTCCCAATATGGCAGGTAGTCCGCATAGAAGAGAAGAAGCTGCAGGGCGTTTGCCGAACACTGCAGCCATCAGACAGGGAGGAATGCGGCCCTGCCATTGACATCCAATCGGATTGCTTACTAGCAGCACAAGATGCTCATCCGGGAACTGACAACACACTTACTAGTATCAGGCAGCAAACATACATGTTGAATCAGGTAGTTAGCTCAACTGGCCTCGGTAGTGCCGGAGCAGGCTTTAGTGCCCGGACTACCTGAATCCTTCATGGTGCTGACTGAGTGTTAGGCGCGCTTCTAGAAGTCTGCTAAATCGTCGATTCACTGTTGTGGAACTTCAGCTCCAACGTAAATCAATACTCATGAGCACTCATTGGCTGCGAGATGTGAGGAAAGGAAAACTAGAGACGTGATAAGACCTAAACTCGAGTTCATCATAACCTGGCCCTTTGTGTTTGTGCGGTGAAACCCTACCATTCGTAGCATACAACAACACATTCTAGGGAAAGTTGAATCAGTAAAACAGTCTTGCGTTAACAGCCTTCTGGATGTCTTGCTTTGCTGGCAAATCAACTGTCCGTCTCTGAACCCCTTGAAAATACCTGTATTGCGTGTCAGATCTAACCATCCCGTCACCTAACCATCCCTTCATCCATCGCGTAAGAACCCCAGAGATGTCGGGCGGTTGGCAAGGGAACAGTCCGTGGAAAATAAGCTTGGCACAGTGTTCGACAAACATGTTCGCATGACCGCTACAGACCTTTCGCGGCACGAGGGATTCCGTGGCAAAATATTTCACAGCGCTTGTGCATGAGCATATTCAGCTACCTGAAAAGTCCGAATCGGCAGGAAGCGCTCACCCTGCGCCAAGTCTTTACTCTGCAACCTGTCAAGGAAGTACAACATGTTTTATACCGTGGCGTGGTTGGCCAGAAGTACTGGAAATGCGGAAATGGTCTCGAAGTACAATTCGCTTCAGCAGCCCCAGCTAATTTGATTGGGCGGCGCCCCTTGGGCATGGCCTGGATATCATCAGCCAACCAGATCTGATAAATATCCTGACAATGCCTCTAGCCCATGATCCCAACCGGTCGAGTTGTTAATTTCGATCTCCTACTTCAGATTCCTTCGCAGTACTGTGCATCCTTTCCCGAACGATGCCTTCTCGTTTGAAATCAAACATGGCGACGGAGACTGAAGCAGCGGCCGGGGTATGGGGTCAACCTACCCTAACAGGTGCCGCCTTTGATTTCAGGAGTAAGTATAGAAGCTAAGCATTATGATTACTACCCTTTTGATGTCGACTTCGACAAATAGAGGCAGTATGGGATAAAGAGAAACTGCATCTGACCATATCCCAGGTGACGTCGTAACTACGCCCTCAATCGGCATGCTCAATGCTATCAGACGAACCACTTTGAACGACGATGTTTATGGCGAAGACCAGACCACCTCGGACTTTGAGTCCGAGATGGCTGCCATTTGCGGAAAGGAGGCGGCCGCCTTTGTGATCACCGGCACCATGGCCAATCAGCTCGCATTGCGCACCCTCCTCAACGAGGCACCGCCATATGGCATCTTGACAGACGCTCAGTCTCGTGAGTTTCTGCTGCCATCATCTGCTGGCTCGCTCAAGGCAACATGTCGAATCCACAAGACCAGTTTCTAGTTCACGGACTTGCTTGATCTCTGACTTGTGGATCATGTAGATATTGTTCACTGGGAGGCGGGTGGCGCCGCGTTCATCAATGGTGCCATGATCCAGGCCATACGCCCGCTCAATGGCAGATACTTAACGGTGAGGGACGCGGAGAAGCACGCCGTGCTGGCCTACGACGTACACAAGACGCCAACACGTGTAGTAAGCATCGAGAATACGAATTCAGGCACAGTAATTCCACTCGAGGAGCTACAGCGTCTCAAAGACTGTGAGTGTTTCCAAAATTATTAAAGCCCCACTCGATCAATGTATAATCTTCAGTAACTATCGTCCTCCAACGCCCTGGACTTAGCCTTATTTTGTACTGCGCAGAACCAGCTACTGACTGAAGACGCAATAGGGGCACGGAGGAATGAGGTTTCGGTCCACATTGATGGTGCGAGGATGTTCGACGCCGTCGCTGCCAGCGGGACCTCGCTGCACGACTTTGCGCAGTGTGCTGATCTCATCACGCTTGACTTCAGCAAGAACCTCGGCGCACCGATGGGTGCAATGGTTCTCGGATCGGTGGATGCAATTCGAAGGCTGAAGCGAACACGGAAGGGTTTGGGCGGCGGTATGCGGCAGGCTGGTGTTTTGGCCGCCGCCGCGCGCCAGGCCATGATTGAGAACTTTGGATCGGGAGGTATTGACACTGTGGGCACGCTCGCGAGGAGCCACGACATTGCTAGGCTGGTTGGGCAGCTCTGGACAGAGAGAGGTGGGCGTCTGCTCCGGAGGGTCGAGACAAATATGATCTGGGTAGACCTCAAAGCCCTGGGGATCCATGAGAAGGACTGGAACGCAGCGGGAAAAAGACATGGGATCCGTCTGGATGGCAGGAGGATTATGTTCCATCATCAGATCTGTGATCAGGCTGTGATGCAGCTGCAGAGTGTCATCAATGAGGTGCTTTCCAAGGAGGCCAAGAGTATTGCTCATAGCACTTGGATTGAAGCCGGCATAAGAGCAAGACTATGAGCCAAGAGCTGCAGCTCGCTACCTTAATCTGTCTTTTGGCGTTTTCGAGCACCGAGCAAGCCTGCCTTGAGATATAACAGTATATTCACACTGCGTATTTGCCGCTATGGCGCGTCATCCTCGTCATCGAGCTTTTCATTGTCAATTTATTTTTTGGGAAAAAAATAGCCGATGAGCACAAAACTTTCAAGGTGTCCAAAATTCGCCAGTATAGAATCAAACCTGCGATCAAGCAAGCCAGGCCAGAATTTCTATAGGCCTTGTCTAGTATCAGTTAAATGTACACTGAATTTTAGCAATCGGTCTTGTGAGCTGTTAAAGACATTGTTTTTAAATCAATCCATGACTTCGAACTTCAAATAACATAATACCTCTAAGAACTTGCCTCATCGTACTTTGACAACCTCGTGTCTTCGGTTTTGACCACGTCTATAATAACCCCTCCAATCCAAGCCCTGACTGAACCCTGCCTAACTCAACCACTTTGTCCGCCGAATGCAACCAGCCATCCTCACAATATATTCTCTTCCTCAGAGCGCTGGCTTACCAGTCACTTCTGAGGGCACCCGTTACACGGAAAACAAGCACTATGAAGCGCGACTCTTTAAAGGCCTTGTAGTAGGCCCGTGTCTCGCCAAGGGCACCCACGAGTAAGGTACCGTTGACCCAGGACGACGTGTCAAATTCAGCGCCTTGAGAACGGTCCCGGCTTTTCTCTTTGTCCTCAAGTTGCCAGACCAATTCACCATGCATCAGCGCCGTCCGTCGTAAAGCTTGAGACTGCGATGCAACCAACAAACTACCAAGAGCTGCCCAGCTTTCGTCAACCATCGCCCCCACCACAGCCCCATAGGGTCCAGCACAGCTGGAACGAACAGCTCAAGGGCCTCACAGCTCGACATATCGCACTATGTGTTCTGGATTTCTTCACCCCCGAGATTCTGTCCCGCGGCAAAAAGCAAAGCGGCCGACTCCTCCATGAGCAACCCAAGACTGCCTGGCTTGACGGCCTGCGAGGTTGGGCGGCTCTGCTCGTCTGCGTCTTCCACCTGACTGTCTGGACGCACGACGGCATCAATTACTGCTACGGCGCCACTTTGCCCTCCGGCGCCCCCAACACCACGCCCGCCGCCTGGCCTATCATCAGGACGCTCTGGACGGGCGGGCATTTCTCCGTCGCTCTCTTCTTTACCATCTCTGGCTACGTGCTCCCAAAGCGCCTGCTCTCCCTCCTGCACGCGGGTCGCCAGGCCGACTTTGTCGAAGCGCTCCACTCGTCCATCGTCCGCCGTCCCTTCAGGCTTTTTCTTCCCGTCGTCTGGAGTACGCTAGCCGTCATGATCGTGTCGTATCTCACCGGCATCCCGACGTCTGCCATGAAGCGCGAGGACAGCATGTTGCTTCAGCTGGCGGCATGGGTGAGGGAGACAGGGCGATACCTCTACTTTTTCGATGGCGGCTATCACGCCGTCAACCAACACACATGGTCCCTTGTTGTAGAGATGCGCGGCTCCATGTCGCTGTTTGTGTGGCTTTTTGCCTTCTCGTGGATGCAACACAAGAGGCGCCTCTTTCTGACACTGGCCATGATTTGGTACCTGATCGTCGCGGTCCCAGCTGCCCAGATGGCTACATTTTTTGCAGGGATGGTCACGGCGGAGCTTGACCTGATTGCTTCAGGTGCCGTGCAGATGCGTCTTCCCTGGGATAGGCTGGTGCAGGGGTTAGGGAGGTATGCCCTTGTGCGAGCGTTAATTCTCCATGCCGTCCTCGTTGGTGCATTATACCTCGGGGCCTCGCCTTCTGGGTCCCCTGTGGACTCATCACGGGACGAGGTGCTGGGAAAATGCCGCGGCTGGATGACCCTTGAGTGGTTGATTCCAGAGGCTTACCCTCACGGCGGCAACGATCCCAGCTGGCTATGGTTCTGGTTGTTCTGGGCTGCGTGGATGTTTCTTCTAGCTGTCAAGGAAATACACTGGCTGAAACGCGCTCTTGCGGGTGGCTTCTCTCAATGTTGGTCGCTGCCCCCGACAGCTTCTTTTCCCCGATTCACTTTGCTGACAGATTTTGCAGACCTTGGGAGGATCTCTTTCCCCCTCTATCTAACCCATGGACCCATGATTGGGTTCTTCTCTGAGCGTCTGTTCTACCTGACGGGCGTCAAAAAATCCATGGATGAGGGAGCTGTATCCTTGTTCGGCTCTATCGCGAATAAATGGTACGATGCAAGCTGGTTCCCGTTCACTGACCAGGGGCCGTATGGGCTGGAACCAAATTATTTGTTCTGCCTCGCGTTGAGCATTGTGGTGTTTCTGTACGTGGCAGAATTGGGTGCTAAATCTATGGAGGCACCCAGCGTACGCTTTTCAAGATGGGTTTACTGTCGACATTTCAAAGGCCGCTGAACAACGTTTGAAATGTACTGACATCACGTGATCAGCGTTCTATCTCCATTACTATGCACCCTGAAGATGCACAGCTTGTTGACGTAGTGTTTTGACAACTGCGAGGTCTTCGCCTAGTGCCTTCGCCACAACGAGCAGAACTTCTTTTAGAGGATTACGGGCACGATATATAGTGCAAGAGATCAAGGTCTGTATTAATGTTGAGATCTAGTGTTTGTAGAAGCAAGGTGACCAATACGCCCCAGTCAAAGGCGATGTGCTTATTGTTTCCGTCACATGCAGAGGTGTTCCCAGGTGTGCCTGCCCAGAGCAGCCCGGTACAGCACGGCCGCGAATGTTTTACCCAGTTCTAGACGGAATATTTTACTTTCACTTTTCTTGTTGTTCTCAAATTTAAAGACGTCTCGCATCCTGTTCTCAAGCTTGCGAAGCATGGCTCCTCCCGGCGATACAACTCAATCTCTCGGTCTCCTCTCTTCTCATTAAATATAGTCCGTAAAAAAGAGTTGGCGCCAGGCAAATGCTTCGTACAAATATTGGCGCTACGAGGAAAAGAGATCAAGTTCTCAAATCAGCTATATACCGTTCAAACTGTCGCAAATTTCAGTACCTGACAACCTTGTCTATATACTTACCTAGTACCAAAGTAGTCTTTCGCATACCAATTTTTTATCGCTGCGGGATCGCCTTTCGAATAAAGGGAGCCGGGACGATACGATGCATGATCTAGCTGAGTGTGAAACTAAATATCTTGTTCACTTGTGGACTTTTGGCGTGACAATGTGATTGGGAACTGATGTTTCAGCCCGTTACAGGAGTGTCCTTCTTCCCCTGCAGACTATATTGCAGACAAACCCCTCGAAAATAGTAAAGCTTCTAGGTGATTCCTCCTCCGGTCCTCATATTGTTGCGTTATAGGGCCCTTTTCTCGCTAAACTCTTCTCGGAAACGTTCTGATATGTTATAGGTCTCTCTTGCACCCTAGGCCAGTTGCGATTTCGAGTCGTATTTCGAGTCGTAAAGTGTTCTTCAAAAAAGTCCTGGCACAAACAGGAGCGTGACTGGACAAGATTGACCAAGTTGTTCAGCACCAGTGTCTCTACCTTGAGCTTTACGCTGTATACGACGGGTTTCCAGGTCGCTTGAATCAAGTAGTTGTTGGTGAATTGGAGGACTATAAGGGTCATGTCCAACGAGACTACGAGGACGAGAAGAGCAACCAGCTCGCGAAACACCGCTTTGACGTGGTCTTTCTTCAAGGCAGCCAAAAGCCTCAGGCCGTCAGATGCTTCATAAACGTACGAACTCGAGATGAAAGTCTCCAAGGCCGTGAGCACGACGAGCTGGGTCTTCTCAAACTTTCCTGCATTTTCCCTGCATTAGAAACAATCAAAACGTTCTTCCATATCGTCGTCCGTGGATATCACTCAGGAAATCACGTACCATAGGTATTGCTAAACCTGAGGGCTATAGCTTCGTCTGGCCAGTTGCAGGCTAGGAAGAAAGCGGTGGTGGGAAGTTGCACAAAGACAAAGACAATAACGATCAAGCCCAGCACAAATTGCAGCTTGCGGCGGCTGGCGACGACCAAGTTGAGGCGCGAGTAAAGCACCACCGACTGACCGGTCACCATTAGCCACCATCCGACGGATAGCAGAGCGCTCATCGCCAGATTGCCGTTTGGCACAGTGCCGAAGAAGCGAAGAATGTTTGGTAGCACATGGAAGGGTATGCCAAAGCTTACGGCAATCATAGACCAAAAGTAGAGACCGCTGCGCCGTCGAAAAGTCCGAAAGATGAGGAAGAATTGTTCTATGCTGTTGTAGCAGGCGACAGCGATGAACCCACTCATGGTCATCAGCACGGAAAACGGGACCGTGTCCAAGATAGGACCCGTCTCACCAGCTGTGGCCATCCCGTGGCGTTTGGACTTTGACTGTCAAGGACTATCCACAGTTTTTGGAATATAGTCTTTGATGTCTGAATGGCGCGGCGTAATGTGGACTCGGAAACTTTGGTGTAAAAGAAGCCACGCTAGAGTTTGCAAACCCTTTACGGTCTGCCTCTTAGGTGACTTTCAGTATTCTTCTGAAAATCGTGCATACAGGCTTATTAGTGGTGCTAAAGAATGCCCAGATCTAAGGTAGTCGTAGACGTGCCACGAGTCATACCTGTATCAGCTAGAGCATGGAAGCTTTTTGGGGCTGATTTTTGTCTCGATACTTTCCGAAACTCTCAAGACTGTAGCAATCGGGCAAACTTCGGAAACAGACGGTGGCGTGTCTGGCTGCTTTCTTGCGTGAGCCTGGTATTAAACGGAGTTCAATGCTCAAAAGCGGATAGCTTATCTTTTCCTCGCGCATCATATTATTTCTGCTAAATGCCGCACATGGTAGTCATAGCGTCAGGGAGACGTGCCCGACTTCTCTACTCGCAACCTGTGTAAGCTGTCACTCATGATGACCTTTCAACTTGGTTTTGAGACTTGGTGGGCGGCTGTTGTTCATATCACGTCCAATTCGTACAAAGTAGGACGACTGACATCCGCGCTCCTGGCTGACTCTACCGACTTGGAAATGATCTTTTGGGCCAGAGTCACATATAATGCTTGGCTAGAGGACGGCTTGGTACGGAGTACTTGGCTAGAGGCAGTATTGTCATGCCCAGCCCAGCATCTCAGGAGACCTTCCGGAACAGCTTCCAGCTGAAGGTGATGACACTATCAAGCTCTAGGTCCCATCGCGTCCCAGATTGCCTATCCGACACTCTTAAAGGCATTTGAGACGAGGAACAAAACAGAAGACCACTTCAAAAAGGCCATGTTCCACGCCAAAACGACCTGGATTTTTTTGATTTTTTTTTTTCGCAGTTCCCACACTGGGTCTCTGGAAACTGCTGACCGAGTCCAAGAGGGAGCGTTGCACATGGAAATGAACCAGAGGCGCTTGCAGAAGAGAACGCGGAAGAATCAGCACCAGGAGGTGAGAACAATGGTCGGGCGCCTGACCTGCTTCGGTTCTTGGACTATGAGGCCGATCCTCTTATTGACCATCATAGTGTAGCGAGGGTGCTGGAGCGAGGGCGCCGCGCGTGATTGCACTAATTTGTAGCTACCCTTACTCCAAAGAGAACTTCTTGATCAAACCTCAAGACGCAAAAGGCGCTGCATAAGGCTACTCACTAGAAAGCTTCAGAAGGAGAGCAAAGTGTGAATGGCAGGATTTATTGGCCAAGCTTTCCTACGTACACAATTCAGCAGTAAGAGCCACTTTAGTGCCTGAGAACAGGAGTCCCACTAAAAGTTGAAGGGTGCGAGGGTGCGAGGGTGCTACCAGCCCCACCGAAAAAGTTCAGATAAGCTCGATAAGAGCAACACCCCTGCTCGTCACTCGAATTTTTTCTACTATGGTACCTGGTGAGCATCTCTTGAACTCCACGATTCAACGGTCACCGAGTCCGCCCGAGGCCATATCGCCTGCCCGTCATGGCTGCAACATTCAACATCCAGAAGCCATATGTGCTCACCACTCTTCCTCGACCTTTGAACCACCGAGAAGGGGCGAACGCATACCAAATTGGCGACGTCTGGGGCCAGCAGCAGGGGTCCAAGAAGAGGAAGCGATCCGAGCTGGCAGTCGGCATCGACGGCGAGGCTCTGAACCTCTACGATGTCAGTGCCTTTCGCATGTCTTATGATCGTCCGCATGAGTGTTGACTGACTTCTTACAGATTCCATCATCACGGCTGATCACTTCCTACCCCGTTCCGCCCCAGTCAGTCTTCACCTGCTCGCCATGCTCGACGAGGTCGAGGGTTCCAAAGAGCAAGGACGTGACACGATACACCTATATCTCGACCCAAAACCCGAAATCCGAGATCACTCTATTCAAAGATGTCATTGGAGCTTCTGGCGAGACGACCTCGACCACATTGACCGAGAAGGTGGACCACGCCTCAAAGCTCGTCCACCTTAGCACGGCTACCGCAACTAGCCCTGGGAGTGCCGACGGCGCAGACGCGGTATTCGACCTGGTGGCTGTCGCGGAGGATGGCACTGTCATTTGTCTTCAAGGTGACGATCTGCGGAAACGATGGCAGACGTCTCCGGAGATTCTGAAACAGGACTTGCCTGCCGTGCCCAAGGGAGCTCGCCTTCAAGTCGAGCTCGTTCAAGCCACTCTCGCAAGCGATGTCATTGGAGGTGTATTCGGAGGGAATAAGGACGCATTTGCTGCTCTACTACAGAAAACACAGGAGGATACATCCACTGTGGACATGTTGGTGATCATCACAAAGGTTGCGGGCAAGGAAGCAGAGACTCGCCATCTCCATATCCTTGGCATAGTCTCCGCCTCCGAGACACAAGCCACTGGACGGCTGGTCCAGATACACACATCTCCCATCCCATCATCATTGTCGGCCGCAAGTGGGCCTGGGAGCCTCCGTCTGGACATTGGCTCTGGGTCGCTCATGGAGCTCCAAGAGGACGGCCTTGTCACGTACGATCTGACCTCCAGCGTTGTCAAAGTCGACAGCAAACTCCAAGTCCCGGACGTGAGATCATTTGTGCGGCTATCGAAGTCTTCGGTCCTTGCAGCCAAGTCTGACTCCTTGGATGTTTACAACCCTATTTTCCAGTCATTACAAGCGTCGTCAGCCATCGATTTAGACAACACAAACAAAGGCTCAAGCGCTGTGTCTCTATCGTTGGTTGCATATTTTGCGAGACTAGAGATTGCAGTGGCGATCTCTGGCGCATCCCTTGTGGCCGTACAGCTTGAAGCGCCCAGGACACGAGGCAAAAAGCGAAGAGCAGAGGGGCTTCTGATAGACTCGATAGGTCGTGGCATCGCTCGGCACAGGGACTTCATGAAGAAGCAAAAGACGGACGCCGAATCCTCAAGTTTCTCGGAGCACCTGCCAGGCACGATCACCGGCAACTATTGGTCTGAATTCACTGCGGATGTGGAGAAAGCCGACGCACTCCTCGAAGCCAATGATCTGGGAGGATTCGAGGAATTGATGGCTAGCAGATTTGGAATCATGACGAAGCCAGCCGATGTGGCCAACGGAAAAACGGATCAAGATCAGCCTAAGCTGCCAGAATGGATTTGGCCCACCACACGTTCAGGATATCCAACGGCTGATCGCCGATGGGTACTGTATACGATCACGAGGCTATTCGACTGGCAGGACGCACCAGAGTCGGGCGCTGATCAGACAAGGCTCATCTGCAAGCTGCCACACAGCAATGTGCTGAATTGTCTAGTTGATGCAGGTCACCTCACCCTCTCCAATATCAAATCAGCCTTCAAGGATGAGCTCAGGGATGTTGACGATGTGGACCTTATCCTCGGCGAAGAAGTACCTCAAGTATTGGTACAAGCAGATCCACCTTTCGAGCTCCTCTTGTCCTACCTCTCCTCAACAAAACTAGGGGCCGCCGAGCTTCTCACGGCTGTTCGTCTAATTATGCGAAGTTTAGAACTCGTGCAAGATCCCACAAAAATAGCGCCAAAGCTGCTCACTTTCGAATCGGAGCAGTCAGATGATGTCGATCCGGACGAGAGCGCACTCGACGCAGATCAGAGCGCATTTGGCCACGAGCTAGACCGTCTGGAGCAGGAGCTGGAGGTTACAGAGTTCTACCTGGGCGACCAATCCACTATCCGGGCAAGAGGTCTCAGCGTTGCCTTCGGCAAGCTGGGGAGCTGTCCTCGCGATTCCACTATCCGCACCCTGCGGCGAAGCTACAAGCCTGAGGAGATTCTATCGCTTATCTACGTGCTACGCATGGAACTCGTCAAGGACGGCTGGACGACACGATACTTGGACACTACACGCCTCGATGAAGATGACGAACTCGAGGCGCCACCCGACGGGAGCATCAGCCTCCTCGCAGACCTGCTCTGCAGGTGCATCGACGCGGTGGGGCCGGGCGGCTGGCTTATCAACGACGCGATCGTGGCGGCGGGGGCGGGAGACCACATGGACTCGGCGGACTTCCTGGCCTCGCTGAAGCTGGAGGTCAGCGCAGCCTTGGAAGGCGTGCAGGAAGCCGTGTACCTGCGGGGCCTCCTCTCCGAGGCGGTCAGGTACGGGGCCCAGGTGCAGAAGATCGAGGCTGAAGTTGGCCAGAAGCACAAGCGTGTTGATGGCAAGGCGGTGGTGCTACAAAGCCACGGGAGCATTAAGGCATCTGGCAAGGAAAGTGCCATGTTGCCGCTTGGCATGAAGGCCAAGGAGAGAATCTCGGCAGAGAAGGTTATCTCTGGCGGTGAGGTCGCCAGGAGAAGGAAGAGGGAAATTGGACAGCTTATCAGTCAAAATGTCGGGCAGTACTCGCTGGAGAGGATCAGCATATAAGGCTGCGGCATGCGAGGACAGGCTGCAAAGGAACCTGGTGGCAGGGTGGGCGTTTCAGTGCCACGGCGGCTTGGGTATGTGTCGGTGTACAAAAAGAGTTGTCTGAGCCAAATAGCCATGGGGCTATTATCTATCTGAGCAGAATAATTCAAGCAATACCCCCACCACTGTCTTGATAGACAACTACGACCAGTACTACTTGCGGGACATTATCCATCCATCATGTGCACAGGGAAGGCCACCGGCGGGAGGACAACGTGCAGCCCAGCAAGCAAGACAGGTGCAGAAAGAACAATGCGCCTTGTTCGCCGGGTCCCGGACAAGGCGACCGAGCTACACAAGCACAGAAAGAGACATGAGCGACTCATCCACACGTCCGCAGAGGCATCACTAATCAGGGAAAACCCGATGTCGCACAGACGTCGCCTGCCGTCGCCAGTCCCAGACGAGGAACATGGCAACTCCACTATGCGGCGTGACAGCGTACCACAGCACAAACACAGACGTTCTACGGCAGAGGCTTGGAGGGAATTTGTGGACGAACCGGTGAGAGAGCAACTGACATGTTCTTCCTCGCACAACAACCCTTTGGTTGGCTGGGGGATGCTCCGGGGGCTCGGTGCATGTGGGACGCTCGTGTTGCGGGGAGGCTCGAGGTTCGTCTCGGACGTGGTCACTTGCGCGTAGACATGTCGGGTGTTTTTGCGTTTGTCGGTTTTGCCTCATGCTGTGCATACGGTAGACAAGGCGGATGAATTGAGACAGGCAGCGGACCCGTGTTTTCCTCCTTCGCGCAGGGTGGCCTTGTTCTTTCTCCTTGCCTTTCACTCTTTTTCCCTTTCGTTCGCCCCCGCCCGAGTTCCCTGTCCGTTCTCGCTTGGGAAAGCTGCCGCCGTTTCGTCCCGGAGGAAGCGCTGGGGCTGGCTGGCTGGCTGGCTGGCTGGCTGGCTGGCTTAGCCTCGAGCCAAGCTTCGGGGTTCCAAGTTGCATGAGGATTTTGCCCAGATATGGAGCAGCAGAGCCGCATCGCCTGCCCCCATACTGTCACAAATCAACAAGCTACGGGCACCGACTGGATTGCCTCCCGGTCGCTGCCCGTTATCATCAGGTACTTGAGCTTGATTTCTAACTAAGTACATGGGGTGGTCTGGATGAATCCCACCCGGAACGGCGGGCAGTAGTTGGAAAATTCGCCTGGCGTGTCTGCCTTGAGCTATTGTCAAGCCCGTCTTACCTGGACCAATCTTAGTGCGAACTTATGTGAGTTGGTGTGGCATGTGTATGTGTGTTTGTTGTCCGTCTGTGTGTTAGTCTGTCTTGTCTGACATCTGATCATATTCCAACACACGTAAGCTAGCTAGCCGGGAGCTCCCAGCTTCACGGAGCCGAGTCAGCGCTTGGGCTTGGCCGGCAGAGCCGCATCGCATCTCGTCGCGGAGGCAGACTGGAAGGCGAAAGGGCGACGAGACGGCATTTCCTCCAAAAATTTGTCAAAATAGACAGGCAATGCCCGGCAGATTTTGGGGCGTCGTTGCTAGCTCCCAGGCTTCTACTTTTCGAACAATTTAAGCTCGCGGTTACACACGGTTCACTGGTGTCTGGTGCGTGCGCCCTTGGAAGGGCCGGCACGATTAGTTCCCGCCATGAAGGGCACGTCGCCGCCGACTTCGCATGATATCCAAACAGTCAGGCTAAGTAGTCAGAATTTAAGATTCAGAAAGTGAGGTCGATTAGATTGTGAGTCAGAAGCATGTTTCTCAAGACACTAACCAGGTAGCTGCTCAGCGAATTTGGGCAAGACGACTCGGAGAGGCTCAACAACAGGCATGTCTTTTTCCTCCGTCATGATGAACATTGTATTTCACGAGGTCGCAAAATCCGGCTGTAGTCGTCCAACAGACCGTGGTCAGGACCATAGATCCACTGATGACTGCCAAGTGTCTTTTAGTGAGAGTTCCGCTTGAAAGCCTTATAGTGCGTCAAATAGGTAGCAGTTCTAACATTCAGGGCGCGAGTGTAAAGCCAAGATTGCCCGTAGAAAACCCTTATCACCCCCCACAGAAAGTCCAGGATGGGCTTTGCAAAGGCCCCGGTTGACCAGACCCCGTTCCGGGTGCGGCATTGCAACAATTCACTCGGTGATTGACATTCGGCGTATGAGGTGATTTTCACAAAAGCCATAAAACATTCAGCCTTATCTTCCTCAGAAGCAAAAGTCCTGAAGCTGATCATTAGCAGTGAATGCGATTCGCATCACTAGTTGCATCGACAGTGAGCAAGTCCAGAGAATTTTTTTAGAGCATGATCGTTTATTCTTCGCGTGTGTATGTTCATGTTCCTTTCTTAGATACGTCTATGTTATTCAATTTCTCTTCATGCTCTGTGGAGTGCACTAGGAGGAATGCGTCATGTGCACGAAGAGCGTCAATTCATTACCTACCTCGAAATCATGCACTTGTTTTTGGCCAGGACATGAACCTTTTTAGATAAGACGAGAATTATCGCTCGAGGACATGAGTAGCGTGGTTCAATTAAGAATTAGAGTGTTCTAGACCCTGAGCGACTATGTCTATTCAATTTGCCGTGCATTCACGCATATTCCCATTGATCGTGATCTAGGCTTCAAATCCCGGTAAGACCACTCTTTGGATCACCAGATCCCGATGGGCAGATCCAATCGCCATATCGGTCTAATCGGATATTCGATCGATAATTTGTAGTCAAAATGTGGAACCAAAGACGTAGCTCTTATCACTCCCATTCAACGAACCTCACCGCTGGACTTCATACCCTGGGCACATCTGCGCGGACTCTGACTTTTGGCAAGATTACCACATTACGTGAGAAAATGATGGAATTCAAAGATTGAGCCTCATTCTTTCCGAATCTGTCCGGAAAATTCGGACTTTGATGGATACGATCAGGCGTTCACGGTAGATATGCCCGGCAATGGAGAGCTGGGGTATAAGAACTCAGGCTAGATATACAAGCTTTCATTCGTGCCGATGCCAGCCCATTCAAGACCAAGCCCTGTACCACCAGTCCATGATGCATCTAGTTCCGTTCGTTGGCCTTGTCGGCTTTGCCGCTGCCGAGTTCCTTTCCTCCGCCATTGACTACAACAACTTGACAGTCGCCCTTGTCCGAGCGCCGCCTGTCAACTACCCGTACCCTCCACCGAGCCAGGACTGGAAAGGCCTCAAGCATGATCTGAATGCAAGCGTAGAGCTCGGAATTCAATACATTGAGCAAGCTGCGACAGAGGGCGCAGACGTGGTCGCATTCCCGGAGCTCTGGTTTCCAGGGTACGTGAGGAGCTCATGGTACTGAGTGTCATTTGCATGTTTGGCTGAAAACTTGTTCCCAATTCAGATATCCTACAGGAGTCCTCGAGGGCAACATCTCGGTGGGATGGTACGCCGATCAGTCCCTGAGGGTGAATAGCACACAATGGAATCGCTTGGTCGGAGCTGCTCGACAGAACCAGGTCTGGGTAGCCCTGGGGTTCTCGCTGCGGGAGGGCGACTACATCTACATGGCTCAGGCCCTGATCGACTCAGAGGGTCAGGTCATCCAGGTTCGAAGGAAGCTGCGCCCTTCGGGCGGCGAGCGTACGATGTTCAGCGATGGGACAGTGGATGAGTTGAAAGTCTTCCAGACCCCATTTGGCCGACTCGGTCTGCTGGAATGCTGGGAGTAAGCCTTTAATCTCAACCAAACAACTCAGAACGCTTAAAGATAAATAATTAGTTGCTAACGCACCTTGGCAAACAGGCACATGCACCCGCCAATGACATTCGCCGTCCAAGCCCAGAACGAAAACCTGCACATCGCAGCCTTCCCGTGGACGCCCGACCTCGGCGTGTCAACCACCCTCGAAAGCACCGAGAACAGCATGGCGGGGGCGCGATACTACGCCATCACCGGGCAAACGTGGACCTTCATGCCCGCGGTCGGCACCGCCGCCGTGTTCTCCCCGAACGGCACGGTCGCCGCGCAGGTCGAGGCCACGGAGGACTACCCGGCGCGGCCTATCCTGTACCATTCGGTCAACACGACCGACTTTGCGGGCACGCCGGCGTATGATGTCAACGGCGAGTTCTCGTGGTCGCAGATGCGGCAGATTGGCGAGGCCTACCCGGAGTACATTCCTCACGTGGTGGGGAATTTCACGCCTAGGAGGTTGAACTCGGTGGCGGAGATGAGGGAGACGGGCCCGATTCCGCTCAACTACTAGCCAATTGTTGTTGGTGGTGGTTTTGTGTATATTATCAAACGTGGCATGGAGGGTGGCCGCGCGTTATATATGGGAGCGTGCTACCTATCTACAATTATGGGTTGGACGCCGAGGGAGGGGAGGGATTGGATATGGAGCCCAATTAATTCAAGATATATGGTCAAACGTCACTGGTTTCAGTGATTGTATATTTCATCCATTTTGACTAGTTGTGAACACGACAATCTGCCCACATGCTCATGCGTTATCAATGCCTTGATGTAACAGTGAATATGAATTGGCTAGGTAGTAGACACAGGTCAAAATGACCATAAGGATGACGATTGCCATCTTGTGATAACATCATTCGATTCACTTACGCTAAACTTTGCTTCCATGTATGAGCTTCTCGCGCTTACGCAATATCAAAGCTGTTGGTCTTAAAATTCACTCAAAGCGTAGTTTACTTGCCACCATTGAAGAAATTCTGAATTAGTATTGCGGGTATACCTGGATCACACTTGAACAGAGCTTGTGGCGTCAGGCCCAAAGCCGAGACAGGGCTTCTGGCATGACGATATCCATCCTCGTCATAATTTGCCGACTGAGAAGTGCCGAAGAACTATGGCTTACGTCTGAAAGACGCAATGGCTTAGTTTATGAACTTGGCCGTATAGCCCGAGACAAAATGATGACTGCCGTCGAGCTTGACAAATCACTGGGCGGTGCGCTCGAGATGACTCCTTCGGTGAGATGAGGTTTGCTATGCCCGGAAGCCTAAACTTGGGCGTTAGAGCAGACTAGTCTAGGCTCTCCACGAGTCTGATTACAAGTGTTGCTGCATCGCATCTCAAGCTGGTTGCCATGATGGGCTGGAAGTACGCAGATAGCATCAAAAGCCCCCGACCGACGTCTTGCATGGCCGAGCAAGCCCCATATGTGCACTTTGTTATCAATCCTCTGCAGGTGGGCCCTGTAGGGACAGCTGTATGGACGGGGGAGGAATTCTATCATCTACAGTATCTGCAGCTTGGTACAGTAGTCGGCTGCGGCTGCGGCTACCACCATTCCATTTCCCTGCTTGTCGGTTGTCAGCTGTTTGGGCCCGTATGCACGATTTCCAGGCTTATGCACTGCAGCACGGGAAAGGGTTGTTAGGCCAGCAAGGCAACAATCCACTTTTTCCCTGGTTGGTCGTCGAGCGCGTTGGCGTGCAGCAACGCCACGTTTGCTGGCGTGCTGCAAGATTCGGGGTTGTTTTTGTGTTGCAAGGACAAGGCGAGCAGGAGTTTGGTTGCCCTTCATGCAGGCTCGTGGGCTTCTCCACGCCAGCGCAGTTGACAGCTTGCTGTCTGCACGTAAATGGGGCGCGGCCAAGCTGTTCGTGCTTAGTAGGCGGGGGCTATGGCTGCGATGAGGTGCCAAGGGTAGTTCAGTTCTGCGATTGGATGATGGGCACATTTGTTTCGATGGCTGTGGTCTGCAATGATACATTGTACGACGGGAAAAACAAAGAAAAACTCGACGGCAATTGAACATCACGAGGTGGCGATGGCAAGTCAGAGATTTTCCCCCTTTGAGTCGGTCTTTGCCCGTGGAAATATGAGAGAGGATTGATCTGGATTGTTGGGATGGTCAGATTTTCCTCACTTCTTCCCTTCCAATACGGGAGGTGGATCGTCTTGGCTTACTGACCTAGACCTGGCTGGCCTGGTTCACAGCCCTCTTCGTGACATGCAGAGTCCACCTCAAGATCGTGTCTGGACACGGGAGTTGGGAGTCATGGCAAGCAAAAGTAAGTCCGAAATCTCGGGCGCAGGCGGCAGCGGCAGTGGCTGCTGCAGCAGGCCGTTGGGCTCAACAAGATCCGATGAACTCTGTCTCCGGGCATCCCGCCGTAGTGGCATCTCTTCGGCGAAATCCCCACTGTTTGTTTCCCAGAAGTTGCCTCCGTATCGATGGGGTCAGTACACCATGTATGGGGAATATGGGTCAAAAATACCGATGTGGTTCATGCGTTGCCCTTCTGCCCTTGCGATCTGCCCCTTCTGCCCGTCTTGCCATGCATTTATTACGGGAATTTCATGAACTTGCGACGCGGGCGACCGGGGCATTTGGGTCCAGGACGGGGCCAGCCGCCAGCCCTGGTCAGTGTTGTGGTGGTCGGCATATGATTATGATTACTATTATCAGGAATCAAAGCAGAGAGCCCAGCAGGGTCGCAGAGCTGCTTGGAGGCAGTCTGCAGAAGCAGATTGTAGACAGGCACAGGGCACAGGGCATGGTCATGGTGGCTGTGGCCAGGATTTCTGACCTCGGTTTTCCGTTGGTCCATCAGCTCGTGACCTCCGTTGGTGGGGAGAGGCCGATTCGGGTTGGATGGGTCGAGGCCAGTGATGTCTGCAAGTCATCGGTGGAAGGGTGTTGCAATCTGTGCTGGTTGGAGCAGCTGGTGCAGTCTGGTGCAGTCTGGCCTGACAAGCCAGTTAGCATCCTGCTAGCATCCTGTTACAGCCCGGTGGCGCAGGGCCCCTAAGGTTCGAAGCTAGAAGGAGCTTCTTTTCCTTCGTGCTGTTCTTCGCGTGTTCGCTGGGCCAGGCAGGGCTGGAGGGCGTGGCTTTTCTCTCGCTGTGCTGAGACCCCCCCTTCCCCCCTTCCTCACAGACTCCCAGGCTGATTGGGGAGGATCCGGGGAAGATGGTCTGTGCCAACCATGAGTGATGAAATCATGCGACGTCATCCTGAGGGTTGCAGCTTCCCTGTGCCTACGCAGATTTTCGAAAAGGTCCCTTGCTGCGTCCAAGTCGCGTCGGCCCAGCCTGTCCGACGAACACCACCAACCACCACGCTGCATCATCTATCGACGCATCAAATCAAAGACAACGCAGGCTACTTGACCAATGCCGCTCCCAATCTTAATCCAGCCGTAGAGTCATCACACAACTCCACACATCCTGACATCCTGACATCAAGGAGAGAATCGCTGGATCTTGTACCCCAGTTCCCCAGCTCCCCAGCTCCCCCCACCCCCCCAGCCAGCACTCCGAGGACGACTGGAGACCAGAGAGAGTGCTGGCTGACGATCTGTTTCGAGCTGGAGAAAATCTTCCAAGATTAACAGCCCTCCATGACGGATGTGTCCCCCCAGGGCCATCATCATTCTGCTACACACCATCTCTATCTTGGTCTGCTGTGGATATGCGCTCCGAGAATGCGGCCCATCCCAACTGCCAGCTGAACTCGCCTGGGTTACAGGTACAGTGACATGGGCCATGTTGTTTGTTTGCGACTCGTAGCACAACTCAATATACGTTCCATTCATCCACCCTTCTACCCACACACACGGTACATACATACGTACATGTGCATACATACGTACGAGCACATGCCTATTTGTTTGTGTGTTTTCGACCTCGCTGCCTCGCCAATATTTAGCCTTCCTCATGGTCTCGTCACCACACCTATGCTGGTAAACAGCCATCCTCGCCCCGTTGTCTTCTCCCCCCTCTTTGTCCCTTTTCATCCTCGAGCCGAGCTCTGAGTCTTTACCAAACATCGTCTGAACCTTCAATCACACTCGACGCCGCGTATTTCATCTTGACGGCTGTGTGACTGAATTCCAAGCTTTTTGTTCCTGGATTATCAGCTTGACACAGGCACGCACACAAGCACACACACAGACGGCCACCCAACTCCCGCAATTCCGCCACCTTAGTCCCCTTCTGATCACATCCTCCGGGGCTAAGACACGTTGGAGCCGTGCCGTCGGATTCCCACCCCTACATACGTCTTAGCTGAGGTACATCACTCCCACACCCTGCCTTGGTCTCTCCAGCCCTGGCCTGGTCTGCGACAATCCACACCTGCTTGGGCGAGCTATGACAGTATCACGCCCGTCCATTACATAGCCGCCCACCCAACCTGATCCGGATCCTCGCGCCTGGCTTAGATAGCCGTCAGCATGTTCGTCCATCCACACTTATCCACAACCCAGGGCGCTCTGTTCCACTCTGCTAAACGTCCTCGCCGAAACACAACACAATCAACATACACCGAGTACACACAGAGGAGCCCACAGCACGCCTGGTTCGACCAACAACACCACCACCACCATCGGCCTACAAGGGTCGCTGACCCTACAATACAAGCAAGCAGCCTGCCAAGAACGGTGCCGCGCAGCGGCCACCACGACGAAATGATTGTAGACAGCACTTCGATCTCGTACATTTCTGACGTCGCCGCGACCGCGCGAAACCTCTACCGTCGCGCAAAAATCTCTGGTCCGGAATTCTCAGACATCGCGACAAGTGTGCGTCCTCTGCACTCGGTCCTCAAGCACTTGCGCGCCGAGGCAGAGGACCCAGACAGTCTCCTGAACAGCGACGGACAGGAGTCCTCGGTCTACGCCCGCCAACTTACGCCAATAGTCGAGGATACCGACTTCACGCTCAAGCAGTTGGATACAATCCTCGAGAAATATGGCTCTTACCCCAGCGATTGCGAGAATCCCGAGTATGGGCGAAGAGACAGGGCAAATAGTAGTGCCAAGCGAATGGAGGACCGCGAGAGGGATATGGTGGCTCTGATAAGGACCAAGCTGGCGAACCAAAAGACCAATATCGACATATTCCTAGACACCGTTCAGCTGCACAATCCCACAAGGCAGCACAAGCCTGTCGACCTGGCGCGTGCAGACGACCAGCAGATGAACAAGATCAAGGACAAGGTTGATGTCGTTGCTGCACGCCTATTCCAACGCAGGGCCAGGGCGTTGGCCTCGGGCGATGTCGCTCATGAGAGCGAGGATCAAATGTGGCAGCAGTTCTGGGCTGAGCTGGTCAAAGAGGGCTTTTCCAGCGATGTCCTCAGGAAGCACAAGGTGAGTGGCATGCCAATGAATCATCACGCGTGCAGTGTCTCATACTGCATTTCCTTTCTTCCTCGATTCAGACGTGTCAACGTTGCACAACAGTGCCCCAATGTGGTGCCACCGCGCTTTTGGGCGCGGAAAACTCTGATTTGGGCCTGACCGCTGACACTTGGGTTCACAGGAAGTTCTGCGCGCTTACATACGTGAGCTGGACTCGAATGGTTTCTTGGATGACAAACCTCCTTCAGTCCGTGGGCTTCTAGACCAGCAGCTGCCGCAAGGTCGCGGCAACGGTGCATATGCAGCTCAGCAATACGTGCCATATTCGGAGGCGCCTGCATACGGGGCTCGCCAACCGCAGCAGCATGGGTCCTCACCCTTGCCACCGCCAGTGGAGATCACCCCGGCCTCGTACCCATCAAATTCGCATGGCGAGACCATGTCTCCCAAAGAAATGGTCTCGCCCAGCATGGACAACGAGAAGTTCATGCCCAGTGTGAAGCTCGAACGACCACAGCCAGACCAGTGGCCTGCTCATGGAGATGGCCGTTCACCCACCAAATCGGGGTATAACCCCTTCGTTCCGCAAAGCCATCAAAATGGAATGCCTCCCCCGCCAACAAGCATGGCGATGCAAACCTCCTACGAGCGGTACTCGTCTGATTCATCTTCAGATTCGGGCTCAACAGACTCACAACAACTGGCCCTGATCTCCACCCAGGATCTTATGGCTCTGGACCGAAATGAAGCCGACAATCTTTCAGCTCGCATGGGCGGACTTGGTCTCTCACCGGCGCTGATTCCCACAAACTACGGCGTCTCGCCGGGCACTTCTCCTAGTACACGATATCTCCCGCCGCCGGTCAACACCCTTCCGGTGGACCATCCTCTCAGCTCCTCGCCGCAGTCGCAGGCTCTTCAGGGCGCCGCGCCACGTTATGTCCCACCACTACCGGGGTACGGAAGCCCAACGGGCTCTAGCATGACGCCGCCACCTCCTTATGCGTCCCCAAACACGCAAGGCGTCGTACCAATCCCCTTTCCCTCCTCAGCGCCGCCCACCTCGGCACCAGGCTTCCCACCCCCGCCTACATCGGCGCCCCGACCTCAGCGGTATTCCCGCCTCGCTCCAGACAGCGTTGGCAATGAAATCCCTCTCGATGCAAAATGGACTCGTATCAAGCGAAGCCTAGTGTCGACCGAGGTTCTTACCAAGGCGGGTGTACGATACGAGGCAAGGCCGGACTTCGTTGCCGTTCTTGGTGTCTTGACCAAAGACCAGATCGCAGATTTTGCGAGAAAAACTGCAGCTTTGAGAGCTGGTCGAGGCAGGGGCCACTCAGACCCCAAACATAGACAAACTGCATATTACCCCGAAGAGAAACGCAACACAAACGGAAGGAGGCATCTTCAACACTCGGAGACGGATAGCGAGACTGATTCTGAGGATATCATCTGGGACGAGTCAGACACAACTGATTCTGGGTCCCGCGATCGATCAGGGTCGCTGACGGACAAGTATATTCCTCGTGACCACCGTCGACGACGCAACAGAAGGGCTTCAACCAACTCCACTATACAAGAGGAACCAGAGCTCGAAGAGAAGGCAGACCGCAAGGGCCATAGGGTCTACCCGGTCATTGTGGAAAAGACATCTCCGGCAGCCGTAACTCAGCCAAAGCCTATTCTCAAGAACCGTAACGAGAACCACGTCAGGTTCGACGAAGACGGCCCGAGAGAGTTTGCTCCCGGTGAGCTGGAGAGTGAAAGGGAGCGCAAGGAGCGCAGAGAACGGAGGAGAGCAGAGAGGGAGAAGGACAGTGAGCGGCGCCGCAGAGATCGCGATAGGGATCGTGAGCGTGGCGGCGACCGCGACCGCGAGAGGGACCGCGACAACCGTGACAACCGCGAGCGAGAGCGAGATCGTGACAGAGAGCGAGACAGGCAGCATCGTGACCGCGACCACCATTCCTCACACCACCGTCCGCGTGACCGGGTTGCAGATCGTGAACGTGACCGGGAACGCGAACGCGAACGCGACCGTGACGAGGCACGCGACAAGCGCCGGGTCAAGAAGCGTGTCTGGGGCGAGACCCTCGGTGCCGTTGGAATTGGCGGCGCTGCGGCATCGCTCCTGGGCGTCCTGACTGAGGCTGCGTCTGGGTTGTAACGTCGAGGTGAAGTAGGGCCAGTCAGGCTGTGCCTGGCTACCCTTAAACGTGTCTGAATGATTCAATGTATGGATACCGTGGGAGAGACTTGTATCGAATAGTGACGTGTAAAGGAAGACAGCCATAACGGAATACAGTACAGCGGATATAAGGGAAAAGAGATGGAATTTCATGTAAAGGAAAGAACTGGAAGGGAAGATACCACCACTGGTTTCATTTTGATTGTCTGTCTTGTATTTGATCGTTACATATACCCCATTGTGTCTCATACCAATTTGTTTCGAATCTTGAACTTCGATCGCTTTCGAAAAACTTTTGGTGCACTTGTGTGAGAACGGTAATCACTTTTCCGAGGAAACGCTCCCAACTCCTCGCCGACATGCCTGATCGTTGCCCTGCCCGAGCCTAGACCATTCAGCACACAGTCATGCACGATGCGAGCTAAAAGAGCAGCGGCGGCAAGAGGAATACCCACCACTCTGGAGCATGAGGCTTTTTCTGTTTGATGTAGACATGTCTTGGCCAACGATGATCGATAGACTGGCCCAAGCGCTCAGCTCAACTCACGACTCGATACAACACCCATCTTTCCCGCCCGAGCAAAGCGGATATCTTCAGCAGGAACAAGAACAGAAATTTTCTTGTATGGTGTGCAATTTTTGCACTATGCCTTCTTCATTAAGAGTCATAAAAAACTACCCAGGCTAACTATGCCGAACTCCTAGAACACACACATGCATATATGCACACTTCTAAAAAAGATAGAGACATCATCATGGACATGACCAGCAGCAACGAGGGGAATCAAAGAGAACCCAACAACCCGACCAAGCCAGCAGATAAAGCCCCCACGCCTCACCTGGGCCGCATGCTCCTGCCCCCAGCAACCCGCCCCGGCGGCGCAGGCGCAGGCTTGATCTTGCCGGCGCCGCGGTCCGCACCAGCACCCGCTGCCGACACGCCGGCCCCGCCCGCGCCGCGCCCGAGCATCTTGCTCATGAGCCGCTCCTTGCTGATCTTGGCCTCGGGGTCGTCGTACTCGATCTGTGTGGCGGTTGGCACGCCGCCTTCGCCGCCACCGTTCTGCGACAAGCCACCACCGCCCTCCTCCTCGTGGATCATCGCGGCGGACCTCCCCAGCCCCGCGGACGAGTCCGCGCTGCCGGTCGACGCCATCGAGACGTTGCTCACGGCGCGGCCGATGACGTCGCGCTTCTTGCGCCGGGAGGCGGGCCGCGCGTCGTCCCTCCCCATGGCGGCGAGGCCGGCGGCGCTGCTGTTGCTGTCTGCTGTGGGGTTGGCGGGTCCGCCGCCGAGGAGGGAGGTCAGTTTTGACGAGAGGGCCAGGCGCTCCGCTTCTGCCTTTTCTGCCCTCTCGCGCTCGAGCCTGCGCTGTTCGAGCTCCGCCGCGTCAGCCTCTGGCACTGGCTCCGCGGCTGTTTGGAAGGCCGGGTTGTCGTCGATAGGTGTGTCGAGGCCCTCGTCGTCGCCTGCTTCCGAGTCGCAGACTTCACTTCGCACGCGCGCAAGGGTCTTGCGTGGTTCATCAGGGTGCGGATCTTTTGCCGAAGTCTTGTTCAGCTCACTCGCTGACTTCTCACCAAGTGGACGGGGACCATTTCTCGAGCTGGGCCGTTGGGACAGTGGCTTGTCCCTCGACTGATGTGTCGGAGCGGTCTCAAACTCAGTGACGGCGTTGGAATCACGTCTGGTTGACGTCTTGCCGTGAGATGAAGGAGGCTCTGTAGACACCAGGGGCGTGGGGTCAAAGGCCGCCATGTCTGGGCCCGGGAGGCTGGCTCTACCTGGCTTCTCGGTGCGCTCTGGCAGGGACTTTGGAGTCAATTTCTTGGACATGTCGGATGTCGACTTCGATCTGTTCAATGGTTTCGATGCTGCACTCTTCTCTGTCGTAGTCCTTGCTTTAAGCTCAGAAAACACGAATGGCTTGGTCGACAGTCTTTTGCCCTGTGATATGCACGCCCAAAGCCATTCCGCCTTAATAACAGGGACGTTCCAAAGTAGGGCAAGGTCGAGCTTCTGTTTCCGGACGCCTGCTAGAGAGGCGCATAGTAGCAAGGAGCATTCGGCATTGAAACGTTCCTCAAAGCGCGCTCCAAGCTGGCGGATCGATTTATCCACCTGCAGCAGGTCGACATCGGTGAACCCGGCGGTACATATCGAGAGCTTCTCAAAGCCCTCAATGGGAAAGACAGGGAATGGTCTGCCGATGACATGGTCTTTTGGATCCAACAGCGCCCTCCTGTGTAGACATCTCTCGATAAAGCATTCCGTAATGAGATCCACGCCATCTGATAGTAGAGGAAGCGACTTCTGATCGGCGCTTTGAGGCACTATTACAAAGCGTCGGATCATTCCCTCCGAAGCTGCAACCTCCGCCACAGTCCCAACCACAAGGCCTCCCAGGGATGATACCGTGTTGACAAGGACATCGGTTTGCCGTGGAGGGAATCCAAAAGCGTAAAGGCAGCACGAAGCAAAGATTGTGTCGCCTTTGTTCTCTGGACCACCGTAGGATGCGTGAGACTGACCAATGTCAAGCGACTCGCTGACCCGTGATATAGACGCGTTCGACCGTAATAGTGAATCGCTCGGAAGTGGCTGGGTGGGCTCCTCAGCAAGGTGGGAGGCGGACTGGTCGATAGAGGGCTGGCCCAAGATCTCCCCCCACATGTTCTCCCTCTGGCTGTTCAGCTTCATACTCGCCGTCTTTCTCAGCTTACGTCGCCCTTGCTCCAGCTTTGTCGCCGCCTCTCGTTGCCGCTTGCCGAGGGATATTCGACGGTTCGCGCTCGCCCGTTTGTTCCATGCTCCTTGACCGAGTTCCTCCTCGGAAAGCAGAGGGTCGTAGAGTTTCTCGTCGAGAATCATGCCGCGTTGGACACAGTCGTACACCCATTTCAGCGCCACGACGTGAAGGCCCCAGTTTCTAGCAGCCAGGTACTTCTTTCCTTCGGGCTTAAAGACAATTAGGTGCGTGACGTGCCTGCTAAGGTCGCCCGTGTAGTCGCCGCCGTTGGACTTGATCGTCTCGATTATTCGTTGGCGCTCGTTTTCTGTGAACACAGGTCAGCCTCGTTGAGCTAGCTAGCTGTATCAGACCAGTCACTAGGGCCAGCCACATACGATCTTCAAAACCCGTCAAGCAGCAGTTCAGCGTAGTTTTGGGACCAGAGTCTCCAGTATTGCTTATTGCACCGCCACCGGTCTCGAATGCTTTCAGGCACCACTCCTTCTCCAAGGCCTGGAAGTCAATCTGCTCGTCCCGGACCCAGAGATCCCGCACGGCATCGACCCAGCCGACGGCCATGGCCTTGATGTCCGGCCGTTCTTTGGCGACATGTCTGTATTTGGGGGTGTCGTACTCGCCAACGACGAGGTGGGTGACGTCGGGTGTCAGGTCGTACTTGTGGATGCCGCCCAGCTCGTCTGTTTTCTTTGCTATTGTTGACTGAACGAGGGCAAGGCCAGGACAGTCAGCTTGGGTCATGGTGCAGTCCATAAAGCCGTACAATGCGGAGCAGGACTTACACGCTGGTCGGTGGGGATGCTGGTGCAGCAGACGACGACGCCTGAGAAGGGCCTGGAGGGGTCGAAGGCATCATCGCCGTGGTCTGAGGATGCTGGAGGCGACTCCATCATCTTTTGTCACGTCAAATTGGAATCATCACCCGCGCAAAGGCATGGGTTGGGTAGGGATTGGCTGAGCAACGATTTGGACCTGGCTTGGGCAGATGGAATTATGGGTGCGTGCTCCTTCAAGTCGCGTCTCGCTAAACTAAACAACCCCCCACCCCCCTGGACCGCGTCTTTGTCTGTAGGTGCCTCTGTTAGTCAGCAACGGCAGGCAGTTCGACGTCACAGCTTTACACCAGAGATTGCAAGGGTGCTCGAAGTGATCCTCCATCCAGGGCGCCGAACAAGACTGGTGCACTCAATTGTCCAAGCACTTGCACCCATTTGTGCACTGGCACATGCAAGAAATGATATGCACCATTCGAGGGCGTACGTTCGCCTGTGAAAAACAAACAGGAAATGTATTTCTACAGGAAACCGCCGTGCTGTATGCCTAGGTCGCAGTGGCTGGATTAGATCACGACATTCAACCACCTCATCTGGTTAGGCGGACTGAGGTGCCCAATGGATGTATTTTGAGCCCGCCTATCAATCTCTGGAGGCCTGAAGTGCAGATGTTGTGTTACCAGTCACGGTGCCTGAACAGCTCATATTTATTCGCTAGCCGGCAGCGCGTAAGCGCCGATTGTCATCGTAAACAGCCCTCATCTGTTCTATTGTAGGCGCGTGCGGCAGAATCCCCGCTCAAAAAAGGTGTATGCTAACCCAGCAGTTTGTTTTGTCGTGCCATATCTGATGCTCTGCTCGTGTTGCTGAAGATGTCTTCAGACCGACAGTCGAGGTTTAGCTCATTGATGCACAAGGCATCTGCATTTGTCAAGCCCAAGCCGACTGAAGAGCGCTGGCCCCAGGGGCTGAGCACTCTCGCTGAGGGCCACAACGCAGCAGTTGAGTAAGCCAACACCTGCGCACGAGGTGCAGACGCTAGAGCTCTGACCCAGAATCTGACCAGTCTTGTATTCATCCATGGACTCAATGGCCATCGCGAAAGATCATGGACTGCAGCAAACAATGTCTATTGGCCCCGCGACCTGCTCCCCGCTGGCCTACCTCAAGCACGCATCCTGGCCTGGGGCTATGACGCCCGGACTCATGGACAAATCCCGCTAAACCATCAATACATCCATGACCATGCGCTGTCGCTGGTGTCTGACCTGTGTCTATATAGGAGGCTGACAGAGGTATGGCTGGCTGTATACCAGACTAAGCCCGTACACTTGGCGAAAGCAATGCACTGATACTTGAGCCCACAGACTCCTGCAACTCGTCCCATCATCTCCATTGCACACAGCTTAGGCGGCATTGTTGTCAAGAGCGAAAGTTGCCCATTTTAGATCCATCTGTACTCTCATTGACTGGCAGCAGGCCTTGATTCACGCCGATGCCGCTCGCGAAGGGGCTCTCCAAGACCATCGGCTTGTGAGGACGTCGACTTACGGCATCATTTTTATGGGCACGCCTCACCAAGGGTCTTCTGCTGCTTCTATTGGAGAGGTCTTTGTCAACATTGCGTCGATCTTCGCGCCTGCTGACAGCCGGATTGTCCGAAATCTGAAAAGGGATTCAGAATTGCTTCAACAACAGCTAGACCAGTTTAATGTCATCAGCCAGGAATTCGAAACGAAATTCGCATATGAGCAATACTCCACACCGATTGCGCTGGGAAAATCAGTTCTGGCGAGTCTGCTACTATGTTCTCCATTCTAAGTAGCTTCCTGACAGCAATTTGAACAGGTCGTGCCCCATGCTTCAGCCGTCGTGCCTGGACAGAGAAACGCAGAGTCGATTGCCATTCCAGCCGACCATGTCAACATGATACGATTTGACTCGGAAAATGACGATGGTTACAAAAGGTTCTATGGTCATCTTAAGCTTATGGTTGATGCAGCTTCTGCTGAACCAAGGCCGGAGCTCGGAACACCACACGCAGACACCTGTCATGGACCTCATTCCAAAATGGGGTGTAAGAGCCATCAGAAAAACAGCCTTCATTTACAGTCTCATAGCTCTCACTGACCTAAGTTGTATTCGCAAAGCGGCCCTCGTCTTTAGACCACGTCAAAAAGTATCCGATAAATCCTTAAATACTCACAAAGTTCACTCCGTTGCAAGCAACAGAAGCTTATCCCGCAGTCCACATTTAGAGCAGACGGCGAGCAGTAAGCGAAGAATAAGTTCCACTAGCACAGTCCGATAAGCCATCTTGATGCTGATAGTGAATTAGAGCTGCTCCTAAGTCTAGCTTTCAAGGGAATGCTGGATCCGATGACGAGTATTCCCAGTGAAACTGACGGGACTTGCAACTGGCTTTTCGAGGACGTGAAGTTCCGGGCTTGGGAATCAAGGGCCGAGTTGCAGGAACACCGTGGGGTGTTGTGGATCAAAGGCCACCCAGGGAGTGGCAAATCGACCCTTATGAGGCGGGCATTTCGGCATGCCCAGAACAAGGATCTCTACCCGACGGCATTGACAGCAGCTTTCTTTTTCAGTGACCGGTCCCTTCAGACGCTTCATCGAACCGCTACGGGCTTCTACAGGTGTATTCTCCACCAACTGCTCATGCAAGATGACAGACTCCTGTCCGAAGTCGCGAACAAGTTTGTCAGCGAGCTCTCAAGCGAAGAAGAATTCGAATGGAAAGAAATAGAATTACAGAACACAGTCAGAGATATCCTGGGACAATTAGCGGCAAGACCAGTTCTTATCTTCGTTGATGGGCTAGATGAATGTGAAGGGGACGATCTTTACAAGGTCAAAAGCTTCATTTTTCATTCATCGAGCGCCGCAATCCAGGCCAATGGTTTCTTAAACTTTTGCATATCTTCTCGCTATTACCGTCAGATCAATATACCTGGGGCTTTGATTATCGCGGCCGAGAAGGAGAATCGGCATGATATTCTTCAACATATTACGACAACTTGCCAAGAGGAGCCGGCACTCGTGCCTTTGAAAGACACACTACTGGAAAAGGCGGGGGGTATCTTCCTCTGGGTAGTACTCGTTGCAGCACATCTCAAGAGCAACTGCAGAGGAAGATCCGCCAAGTTTCTGGAAGAACTTCTTCAACAAATGCCACCAAAGCTAGAGGATTTATACGTCAAGCTTTTCCAAGACATCAGCCCGGGAAAAGCCGCCCAAACGAGGTTCCTCATATACGTGCTCCTATTTGCGTACGAGCCGTGGAATCTGCAATGCATCCACATCGGGTTGTGCTTCAATGCAACACATTTTGAGTCCATCCAAGCATGGAAAGAGTCTCCGGAGTATCTCAAAACAGCGGAGCAAAGACATGAGCAGGTTCTAGATGTTTCGCTCGGACTCGTTCAAGCGATGGTGCCTTCAGAGCACAGTGGGACCATGCTAAATGGACCTTTCCCGGACAACAGCACAACCTATCAATTCATTCATGGAACTGTCAGAGATTGGTTCGAAAACGGTCGGGGGTTTGACAGCATCTATGGACCAATTGGCATGGCCGCCATGACGAGAGAGGGTCACCTGGCGTTGATGATTGCCCATACCCGATATCTTAGTACGTTGGAAGTACGCAATTGGATCATGTCAGGCGGGTTTGACGACATTGACATGAACAGGGCCAACAACTTCTGGAGCAATGTATTAGGACATTCCACCAGCGTCAGAGGCGGTATTACCCTAATGGCCGTGCAAGAGCATCACCCATTCTTCGATATTGCGGTTCGGCAGGTGTTTCGGCATCTAACAGCAGCGTCATTCCAGGACCTGGATCTTCAAGAAAGTCTTCATCTTATTGGAGGGACGGGACTTGGAATACTGGACGCTCTCCAGGCCAAAATCAGTCTGGAATTCCCATATGATATTTACGAAATCCCCAGCTGGATTGACGAAATATCTCCGCCGGGCTTCTTTCGAGGACACCAGGGAACCTCAACACCTGACCGCTATGATATAGAAACCATGAGAAGCTCAAATTATCGACCGCCCCAGGAGTATCGACTCACCAGGACATTACGGCGGCCGGAATCGTTGGAAGTAGTATTGGACGAAGATTAGCATTGAGGGGGAGGGGGGATGTCTGACTGGGGAGAGTTGTATTGTGTTTGGCCGATGGTGCCCTTGCACAGGATCAACGGGACAATTTTGTCACGTTACACTTTCTGGTAATATCTTGACAAAATATAGACTTGCGATCAGTTTCATTCTTGCTTTCAAGAGGCTGACTTTGTGTTTTCAAAGTCCTCGACGCATGACTTCGAACCCTTTGTACAAAGATTCTTCAACAAGGCACAAATATTAGCCGCTTATCGATTCAATACACAGGTACCCATATGTTAGCTTCTCTATACACAACTCCAACCCTCAATGGCCTTTTCGTCTTGGATTAGTCAGCCCACAGCCCATTGGAGAAGCTGCAACTGCGATCTTCATTTAGTACTGACGGTACATTCTAATCGGTGATAGCTACATGAAATCTATTGCTTCGCTTCTTTGCAATAGCAGATGGATTCAGAAATTTTATCATCTGTCGTATTTATACTACTCATCCATGACCAGCGTTATGCAGCATGCACCAAGGACACATCATGCCAAGCACAAATTACACATCTTATGCTCTGTTCAAATCACTGCTTCAATTATCATGTAAGTACATGTCATCCGCCCACTACTAAGCCTTGATTTTCTTGGGCCCTCGTCGAATCACATGCTAATATATGTCGAACCTGTGCTCGAACAGATCAGACTTCAACCGCATATATTTACCAATCTACTGTTACACTTGATCGATTCAATACCGGTAAATTCTGATTTCGGCCTTTTATTATTGCGACTTGAGAATGCTATTTCACATCAAACCCCGTGAGGGAGACCTCTACTACGGTCCAGGCAGATACGACATCCTGGTCACACTCTCACTGAAGTTCTTGAGTGGAGTGCACCAAGACGACCCCCCCCCTCCAAACTTTTCGGCTACGGATGACTATACAATCGCAGAGGCCACCAGTATATATTTGAAAAAAAGAAACAATATTCATGACGAAAGACTTCCAATGTATGTGCAGTCAGATGCATGCCGTTCTCCGAGCTAACAGCGCATTCTGGGGGGTGGGCGGTTGGACGCTTGACACACCCAAGGACGTATTGACACTTCAATTGATTCGTTTTGGAATCTATTTACACGAAGTCTTGCTTCACTAAGTGGGGAAGACTGGCTCAGAGGCAGGCACTTCCTATTCTGATTCTTCCGATTGTCGTCTCCCGGCAAAATCGGATGCCTGAAGAGAAGCTGAGGCCCGAGTCAGGCGGATACACGCACTTCCGATAACTCTGTGCCACTTTCAAGAGAGGGCGTAGGGCTTCCTTTGTGGCTTTCGTCATGCGCTGGCTCGCCCGCAGTGCTGACATGGGACAGCTTGTAGCCTTGATTGTAGACCTGCGCGGGCTGTGTTGAATTACAGACGCACAATCTTGTAGGACTTGATACCCGTGACGCATTCCCCTGACTTGTCCGTCACCAGGTCCTTGCACTCAGCGTCGGAGAATAGTTGGACTGTCCAGTCAGAAGACTATCGTCAGCAATCTCACACTTGGAGGTGTTCGGCAAGTGGCTGGCAAGCAGTGGCATCTATGTGCTGGGTAACTCACAGCCGAACAGAGGGGTTTGAGGGATGCCCTCAAACTGCTGGAATTCAGCACCGTCGACTCCAGGGGTGACTGCTTCGCAGCTGTCGAGAGTGCCAATTGCGAGGCTCTGGCCCTCTGGGTAGAGGATCGTGTCCTGGGTGCAGGCTGCGTTGGCGTCGTACCACAACTGAAGCGTGCCGTAGATGGTGGTGGCGGAGGCCGAGGCGGCGAGGGCCAGAATGGTGGTGAAGGAGGCGAGTTGCATCTTGAATGGTTTGTACGGGTCGTGAGACTGGCGGATCGTTCTGTTGTCTATTAATTCAAATCGGTCTGGTTGGTCGACTGGCTGCTAGGAGTGAGAGCTTGAGAAAATTTGGATGAACCGTTCCCTTCCCCTTTATACCAGTTGCTGGCTCATCATCACCGCTTCCAACATGCAAGATTTCATCTATTCTGTGGGACTATACGGGTCTGCAGCAAGGGGTACGCTTGGCAGTCGTGGCAGCGCCCTACTCAGAGAGCCTCATTGATCGCCATGCGGACCCTCCGCGCTCGTATTGTCTACCGCTCAAGTAACATGGACCCACCTGGTATACTGCTTGATTAAGGTTATTCTATTTAAAGAGGCGGCTGGGGGAAAACGGGTATCGGGAACCACGCCGAATTGGCTGCTTGTTAGTAAACCAAACCCCCTTTTTGCACTACAACTCGGTGAACTCGGCAGTGTGACTTCGGGACCTGATGATATCAATTGGTAGTGCGTATCTTTTTCTTCGTGTTTCGAGTCGATAGCATGTTGTCAATGCCTCTGGGAGAGCAGCAAGTCTGAGTCCACTTTGTTCCTCGCCGTCGTGGTCGCCCACCGCTTCTGTCCCGCGACGCATGCTTTAGCTTAACAAAAAGTATGCGGGCAAATAACTTCATTGGCCGTAAAATCAAGCTAGGTTTACTTTGGCTGGTGAATATGAATTGGCCTCCTTAGCGAGGTGGGCTCACCGTAAGTCGGCGCCCACTTCCCTGTGGTAGAACCACATGAAATTCCTGCACCCACGAAACATAGCATCGGCCACTATTCGGGATAGTTTTGAATTCAGCAAGACGAGGAATATCTAGTTATATGCTCGACAGTGTTTATACTGATTGAAGATTGTTTTTGCATCAACAGCAAGCCACACCAATAGCTTCAGTATTTCCTTTATGTGCTTCGGAGATTTTAGCACTTATGTCACAAACGTCAGAGTGTAACGAGTGTCTGCCTCATAAAAAGAATTCTCAATGCGGATTCCGGCCTGCTTGTCTGCTTGTTAGCCGGACATCACTACTAGTTCCTTGCACATGCCGTCCCAGTGCTCATCTTGCTTCTTTAATCGTTATCCCTAGTATCTTCAAGTAGGAGCCCTTGAGAATATGTTCCCGGCCAGGATATTCTATGCTTCTATGAAATCCTGATGCCAAATTCACATTCCCGTGTTTGAGTCTGCTCACCATCTACCATGATTGCCGAAGAGATCCCCGGTCTTCACCTCGACCACGCAGTTCACACTGTGCGGTCCCGCTTGCGCACCTCAAAAGCCGTCAGAATAGCCTCCTCCTGCGCCGCAGTCGTGAACACCAACTCCGTCGCTCCTTTCCCCTCTGCAGACCTCTCAACCCGCTTCGCCCGGCACTCCTCCTCCGTCGCCCACACATAATCCTGGTGCTCGTTCGGGTCCAACATCACAGCAGAAGAGTCCTCCACATCGACAACAAACGTAAGCTTGAAGACGAACCTGCCGCGCGTGGTGCGGAACACGGCGCCCGCGGCCAAGCCCTCGCCGGGCGAGACCGAGGAGGCGACGCGGCTGACCTTGAGCCCGCTCTCCTCCCACACCTCTCGCGCTAGCCCTCCCAGGACCGTCTCATCCGCGTCGACGGCGCCGCCTGGGATCTCCCACCTGTTGGGCATGGAGTCGTGCGATGCACGCTGGATCAGCAGGACTCGGTCGTGCTGGTCTGCGGGGTGGTGCGTGCTGAAGACGACGGCACCGGTGGCTAAACCCTCCAGTTTGGGCGTTGCGGTCTCATTTAGCTTGGAGAGGTAGTCATGGATGAGGACATTGTAGGCAGACAGGGACGGGTCGAAAGTGAAGTCTGCTGGGGGTGGTGGTGGTGGGGCCATTCTTGGTAGGCTGCTCTTGGTGAGAATGCTTTGAAGCGGTAAAGTATGCTCTCAAGTAAGCTCTGATAGTGGATCCCAAAGCTGCGAAATGTAGGAAAAGAGATGAATTGTTGCGCGACTCCTGCAGCGGTGAGAGTGAGAGAGGCTCAGGGCGTTCAGTCGCGCGGATGAGCAATTCGCCTGGGGCTGACAGCTAGGCAGATGTGCAAGTCATGGGTCAAGACATGCCGCGGCCTGAACCGCCATCTTGAGTAATGAGGCGAAGCACGACCTTGAGACATGGTCGAACACAAAAGTTCATTATCGATGTTTCAACAAAACAGAGCGCTGGGTTGAGCTCGAATTCGATAAGCACATTTAATTACATCAAGAGTCTAGCATGCATCGCACATCCGATTCAGTTAGACATGCACGCCAGAAGTCAACATGACTTCACGCCGCACATGTGCATATGCAATCCTATATTGAAACCCCTCGCTCTTTCGCAATCGCCGCCAATGATTTATGCGGAAATGCTGGGGATGATAGCAAGATGTGGCTATTCTCCCCGGTATGTTGTCCTGGTCGCTTTCCAACATATCCCATATAGCAACGGCACCTAGACACGCTCAAGCGGAACCGTGTACTGGAAGTTATCGATCGCCAGACCCAGCCCAGTATCCACTCCAAGCTCAGCCTGCGGACTGAAGCTCAGGCTTACGACTCCAGTCCATACACACGGGAACTTGAAGTACTGCAGCGCCTGGGCGCCGACGCTCAGCCCAAAGACAGTGTCTGGCGGATCGATATTGAACGTGGTTTGGGCGGTGGTCGAGTCGCTGAAATTCGCAGTAACGGTAATTGTGCTGGCACTCGACAGGGCCGTGGCGCCGCCGAGCAGGTTCCTCAGAAATATGCCGGCGAAGATGAACTCAGGGGTGAACGAGAGTCCCGCGGGAGCAGAGATGACGGCTGGGTTGGTTGTGGGCGAGTTGGGTGCAACGGCGAAGCTGGGAAGCACGTGGTGTTAGTCAGAGTTCCTCGGTAGAGGGGTGGGTAAAGTTGACGAGGTGGACATGCATCTTGCCCTGCGGAAGGGGAAATTGTGCTGTAATCGAGGTTGTGGCGCCGTATAAATTGGTCCAGTTGAGACTGGAGTAGCCGTCCGGGATTGGACTGGAACCTATGCCGACGCCGAGAGCTGGTGCGTTTGGCAGGTCCTCAAACTGTGAGATACACGATTAGAAAGATGAGTCTTGGTTGGATTGGGATGAGACGCGGTACATCAACAAGATCATAGATGCATTGTGCCTTCGCCAGGCCAACAAGGGCCAGCGCAATGCCCTGGATAGCTGAGAACCGCATTATGGCTTTCGCAGGAAGTCGCGTCTGTCGGCTGCTCGATTTGAAGGTGGTTGGGAAGTGGAGGGATGACGATGTTAACAACTACGTGAATCACATCAGACAGGAACAGTCGCCAGTTATAAAGAGAAGTTTTCGCTTGTGCGTCGGGGCTAGACAGCCTCAGCGAGGAAAAGTGATCTCTTCCCGAACGGCGATTTTCTTGCTCAATTCACCAAACACCTCAGATCGACTTTAAAAACTAAGACAAATCCATCATGCCACCACAAAATATGCTGTCTATTGCTCTAGGCGGTAAAGGCTCTCCGGTGTTTACCACACAGTCGTTTGATTTCAAGACACATACCCAAAGCAGATCCCCCCTTGTGTGAGAAGGTTTGTATTTAGGGATTCTTCGTGGACTTCGCTGGATACTTTGGCGTCGCCCTGCGTCGGCGCTGTCTTGCATGACCAGCTTGTACGACGTGACTAGATCTCGAACATTCACCAACATTGCCTGATTCTTCTGGTCTGCTTCTGCGCTACGCTACGCGAGCATTCTTGGATCAGCTCTTAGCATCTGGACACCTGTACTTAACCTGCCTATGTAAATCTACATTTGGTAAAGCCGCTTCAGGCGTAAGACGTCAGTATGAACGCTGCTTAAACACAATTCAACACATTGTGGGACCAAGTCGAAGCTCCCAACACTCTCCTCGGGTGTTAAGATCATGGCGGATTCGGTGTCAATTCAAATCATTCGCTTCATTCCTTGCACCAAGTACAATGTTCGATGATACTTCGCTAACCAAGAATTTCGAAGTTTAATCTTGAGCAATGCAGCGTTGGGCACTGAACCATCATTTATGCTACGCAAATGAGGCTGGGCTGTTCAAGGTCCAGCAATCATCAAGGCCAACATGTCACTAGTGAGCCTGGAGCGAATCGTATTGGACAGCTGTCTTAAGCCTGTGGGGTTCGGATCGCACTTTGAAGATGCCAAAAGACCACGTCCGTCCGTGCAACCGGACCCGTAGTCACAATCACTTGGTAGCCGGTGGGATGGAGTTGTAATACTCGCGTCTCCTTCGTTGTGGCCAGCTTTCGAACAGCCCGCACTGTCTCATCGACAACGCAGCCAGTAATTCGTGGTTGGTTGTCCTACAATTACAGTGTGAAACTATGGCACAGTATACTAAGAGATGCGGAACACTGCCTCATACAGCTCATTAAAGTCGTCGTATCTTGACGATTGATGCTTTTACTCCGATCGTAGTATGTGTGAGCTAATATAAGTTCTGCGTGTGCGACGATCCAATGCAGATGGGTGTACTCTAGGACAGAATCATGTGCATGGAAAGCTCGAGCCTGAATATGATAATGTTTGCGCTGGTCGCAGTGATCACGGAAGTAGTGGGAAGCCGATGTGCTAGAACCATAAAATGTGCCAAACTCTCGATAAGGTCTATTACCTTCTTTCCTCAGTATAATTTCATCATTCACGCTCCATCAAGGTGCATATATCTTCAGGCTCAATGGACCTTCGGCTCTACCAGTAGTTACCATACTAGCTAAGTCACATTATTCCGTGTATGCTTTTGATCATCGGCACCTAGCGCTGGGTGCTTACCGAAGGCGCAAAGCGAACGCAGTACAGTATACCCTTGTCAATGTGCTCCCCATTTGGGTATAGCTCCTTACGATTAGCATATCGTGAGTCACTCCAATTGCGCGTATGCGCTACTCAAGAGACTCCAAGAGTTCATTTCCTCCAAAAGACAATGAAAGAGGCTGGCAATCCATGATTCGGACACATGTAGATACTGGCCAGGTATCTCATTTCTCAAATCAAGCAACAAAGAGTCTCATCCAGTAGGCAAGTCGAGCCGCCGCTACCATGGAAGCAACAACTCTCAATGGCCCAAGCATATCTGTTGCCGGACCGTCAAATTCCTCCGTACCTATAACAACAAGCACCTCTGCTGAGTATCAGCACCTTCTCGCAGAGATTTCCGCGCGTGCTACCCTAGATGGCCCGTTGAACATACTCTTCCAGCTTGAAAAGACCGGACTCACAGTACCGGTGACAGCCTCACAACTCTATGGGGGCTGTATGGGCCGCATAAAGACGAAGGTCGAAGCAGGGTCATTTATTGTCGAGGCAGCGGACTTCGCAGCTGTCGCATGCTGGGAGCCGCCAGAGAGCATTGGGCCCGACCGCAGTGCAGAGTCGATCGAGGAGCTTTCCCGAGAGAGACCTATTTTCGCAAAATTTGTCAAAGAATACGAGGAGGCAAGGCGGCAGGTTTTCGGGGATCTTAGAAAGTTTTGGGTGTTGAGTTTGATGGCCAGGGATCCGCAACGGACTGATAAGGGTGCAGTCAGAGCCGTTATCGAACCATTTGTAGCCCAGGCTCGAAGAGATGGAGTCCCATTGTGGCTCGTAGCGGGTAATGAGAGGGCAAGAGATGTTTATGGATACTTCGGGTTTCGGGTTGTCAAAGTGCTGATGAGCTTTCCTACAGAGAGTATGAAGGCAGAAGGTGGGTTGAGTCAAGAACTACAAAAGGGAGTGCCAACATGGTGTATGGCGGCGAATTGGCCTCCGGAAAAGGCGAATTGAGACTGATAATTGCTTGCTGCCTGCGCATGCTGCAGGGCCGTAGATTAGAATATTTCGTGAATTTTTAGAGAATCAAAGCTATAATTTAACGCCAGGCATTGACATAGGCAGCGTTCGAGACTACTTGCTGAGTCAATCCTGAACAGGAAATGAGATGTACTACACGCCAGACGCTGATCTTGCAGGACGGGGTTGCAATTCGCGATCGTGCTGCACAGACAAACATCGCATTTCAAAGACGAACAACTTGGGCTTGTGACCAGGTTGCCAATTGCTCGCCGAGGTAGACAGGGTTCTGTTGTGACTAGGCCAAGGACTACAATGGAGCTATGAATCCGTGATGGTAAACCAGTATCCATCTTAAAAGTCCTGCCGAGCGGTCAACCACTCGGCTACCGCGCCAAATCTGGCGGGAAGCTGTAGCGGACCGGCCCGATCTTAGGCTCCCACATAGATTCTCGACCGGTATTTTTGATAGGTGTATAGTTGTCACGAATTCGGACTGTATTGAGATATGTGACAGAAAAACCGGGTCTGACAAACACTTTGCCCTAAGGACCAGTTCCTTCTGAGGACCGAGCTTTCCAGATCGGGAGAGTCCTGCGAGAGAGAATTAAAAGTCCCAAACATGTGCAAGCATCTGAAAGTAAGTTCGTTTCGTTGGTCGCGATTCCCACAAGGTAGCCAGGGTACGCTTGTATCGCACAAATGTGGGCTGCGCTCCACATGCTTGAGGTAATCAACCGTCTGTGTCGACTCACAAAAGCGCCGTTGAATGCTATTTAAGGTCAAGCAAGATGGTTCTCCCAACTTCGTGCCTACCTCGAGAATTGCGTTCTATAAATCTTGTTCTTTTTCAATGACCTCGACACAACGATCCATATGTTAAGACTGGGGTACGACTAATGGCAATAAGGGGTCTCAGGAAGACTCTGAAGAGGTCACAAGACACATCAAAATCACCTAAAAGGAGATTGAGGCTCACTGGCGGTGAGGAAGCCATGATGACAATGATCTTCTTGAGATCCCAAGATGCTCAACTACCAGAACCCATCCTTGGTGATCCATATTCCAAAGAGACATTGGGAAGATGCGAAATCGACTTGAGTGCGAAACAATTTATCGAAGATGTTCACTTCATGCAATATTTCATGAACCGAACTAAACATTTAGATGTCTGGTGCCAGGTATGAGACAATCTCTGATTAGCTCGTCCACAACGCTTTTTATCCCAACTTAGCCCCACACAGAACAGTTGACTCCTTGTCTGTTTCCAGGAATTCATGGACTCACACAAATGTGAGCCTATTACAGTCTTGAATTTGGGCTGCGGTCTTGACTGTAGATATCTTCGTGTGGGCGCAAAGCCCAACGTCCGATGGATCGACGTTGACCAGCCCCGAGTCGTCGAGGCGCGAGCTCGCTTGCTCCCTCATCCGCCGGGAGACTACACGCTTCGGGCACTCCAGGTCACAAAGCCAGGCTGGGTGAAAGATCTGCCAAATGACAGACCGACATTGGTGGTAGCAGAAGGTTTGCTTCCTTTTCTTTCACCCACAGAGGGGAAGCGCGTCCTCCTAGATATAGCTAGCTACTTCAGTCAGGGAGAGATTATTACGGACCATGTGAGTCCTATGGTTGCAAAGCTCTCAAATTCGATCAAATTTCTGCGCAGTAGCGGGTCAAGGTTTCACTGGGGTGTGAGCGACCCGAAGAAAGAAATAGAAGTTTTACATCCGAAACTGAGATTAAGTGGATGTTTACACTGGCAAGACTTTATGGATGAACATCCGCCTATTTTTGGGGGTACTATCACGAGAATTATGGCTGTGGTTTTGCCTGGCTGCGAAAGCAATCTCAAGCTTTTAAGGTTCAAATATTGAGACTTGGGTTATAATGCATTAATGTTGGACGTCCAATTGATGCCCAAAGAATATGTGAAGAAGTGCATGCAGCCAGTAAATCAGCGCAATTCTTTAATGACATATGTTCCATAATCAAGCAGTGGATGTCATGCGTCTTTTGGAAAGGTTGCCGAAAAGTGCTCCATAGAGAAGGGCCTCATCGGCTGAGCTGACAGACTTGGACTGGAATTTAACCCATCGTTCCGCTTCTCTTTTGTTCAAGTCCACAATTATTTCTTACATGAATAGTTTGCTCTGCCGACTTCTTTGTTGGTAGATTGGGTAAGCTTCACCTACACAGTCGGCACAATCACCTTGTGTGATTGTTTCTTAGGTTTTGCACAATAATGTCTCCATGATTGGCCCTTTTCTCTGTGTGTCTATTAAGTCTATAAAGGTGTGTTCTTCGTCAGTCCATCTATCAGGCTGGTCAAATGATAGAGCAAGCAAAGACTTCTTCCACAACAGGTGTTGGGATCAAGTCAATCGTCTACGAACAGCGCACCATTAGGCCACACAACATCATCCCGGAGCCCGGAAATAGTCGCAAATAACCTTTCCAATCATGGAGACTCCTAAATTAGGGTTCGCTCACATGTTCGTCGACAGAGAGGACCAATATTTGTACATAAAGACTCTCGGTATCGGCTTGGAGGCCAGTGCACAACTTGTAATTCACGTCCAGACTGGTGATCTGGTTGTGCGAAAGGTAAACAAACACCTCATAGAAGAGTTTGAAAGAGAAAGCGATGACCCTGAGCGCATATTATTTCTTATACAGTCTCAGGCTCGCTTGCATGGTGTTCAGCCAAACATCGCTCATCTTTACTCAGCAGGTGATGTTCCATCGTCACATGTTTCAGCTAATTCAAAGTTGCTCTATCATCGAGTAAAATACTTTCGATATTACAACGGAGGCAACTTGGGAGACTTTTCCAGCGCTTGTTTGACCAGAGGAACCGCACCTCCGCCGTCTCTGATTTGTAAGATGATTCGAGATCTCGTGGAAGCCCTGAGATTCATGTATTCGATGCATCCATACTATGTGATTCATGGGGACTTACACGCCGATAATGTATTCCTGAACTTCAACATGCCTGATGGTCCTAGCTTTTTCTTAGGAGACTTCGGATGGTCAACATGCGGTAGGTTACGAGCGGGTAATAACTTCGGGGCCGTGGTCGACATACGCCAGGTTTGGCAACACACCCGGGAGCTAATGGAAATTCAGTCTGATTATGACTCACAGCATACTCTAAGGGAATACCTGGAAGCATCGATCGAGCCAGAGCTCCGCAGGTTGGCCCATGGCCCTCCTTCGAGCTTGCCTAAATTGGAGCGGTTACTCGAGCTTCTCTCAGCAGCGCCTCCTACCACCCCACCGGACATGCGACCTTTTATTCCTTGCGAAGACCAAAGCACACCTTTGCCGCGTCTTTACGATACGTGGGAAGAAGCCGAAAACGCGCGGTACATCGACGGACCTTGGCATGTAGCTCAGGTAAGCATCGACCAATCTACGGGGAAGCTAACAGTCATCAGGACGAGTAAATTAAGTTATCATCGACCGGCTTCAAGCTCATATGACACCGATAGCGAGGACGAGGAGCCAAAGTCGTTGTCCAACGGCGTGTGATATACTTCCCTTCTCACAGCAGGTGAGACAGATCATATACCTAGGTAGGTAGCATTTCAGGAAATTTAGATTGTGATGCTTATTAGAGAGAACGCTTTACATTTAATCTGCTGCGAAGGTGCTTTCGCTGTTGGTATAGCCATACATTTTCGCCTTTGTTCGCCTAGCCGGCTTGCGACCGCAAACGGTTCCCTCTTTCATTGACGTGAACATCAAATTTGAACCTGCTAATCTACACGCGCAATTTGCAGCAAAGAATCCAAGTGGGCCGCGTAGATTCTTCCAGGCTTATGTTTCTCGAAGTTGTTACCAGATTACAATCCAAACAAGTCATTTCTGTGACCTCAACACCATGTCGCAGCCATGTTGCCGCGGCACGGCAACCCCTACCGTCGAAGGTGTCAGCGAAAGGCTGCGAGAAATTCAAAATAGGATACGCAGGTCCCCCGCTGCCTCACGACTCCGTGTACACAGGGCGCCTTGTGGATGCGACCCTTGTATGTGTCCGTCAGATTCCGTCCCATGCGACATTGACAGCACTGCAGAGGACTTGACCGATCAAGGCCTGTTGCGAATGTTCTCACAGCTTGTAACTCAAGTTCGAATCTTTGAGGCATCTTCAGGTGCATCCTGCGACTGCGCGGATCGCCCTGCGCTTCCTGAGGTCGTTCAAGCGGACCAAGAGGAAGAAGCTCAAGAGGAAGAACCCCAAAGGGTTAGAGCCAACTTTTTCCAGCTTCCTGTAGAATTACGCCACATGGTGTACAGACACTACTTTGTTGATCTGCAAGGCGCAATTACGCACATTGCAAGCGTCCGACTTCGTCGCGATGAGAATGGCCAGGATCCCCGGGTTTGGCCGTACACTGACCAACGTAGTGTCTTATACAGCGAAGGTACGCTCCCGGACCGGACGACTGCTATCACCTACGAGCCCGACGTGAGCGACGACCTCCTTCGGGATATTCGTGGTGAGAGACTCGGTCTGCTCCTCGCCTCTAGAAGATCCCGTGAGGAGGCAGGCGCCTACTTCTATGGTCAAAGTTTCTTCTCATTCGGCTTCCCGCGAGAGCGAGGTCCAGTGGATATCGGTATTTACCATGGTGTGCTAGCTGCGGAGGCGTTTTTCCGTGATCATACTCGTGTGTTGAACCAATTCAGACGGATTCGCCTTGAAGTAGGCACAATCGGGGCTAGAGGTGACACGACCGAAATTGCGCTGACACCGCGCACTATGGAGGGGCCTCGGCAACGATTTCAACGATTTAATTGGACAGATGGTTGGGATCACATAGATGGTGTAATGGATACACTGGCGCAAATGCCTAATCTCGAGCACTTGAGCTTGGGCTTCCGTCAATTGCCACCACTCTGGCACGATCGCGGGCTCACAGTGAGTACAGATGACCTTTCTTTGCTCGATCCATTTTCATGAAAGCCCCTCTTTCCCATGAGAATATCCGGGCCTATGCTTACTGTCCTTAAGGATCCGCGAGAGCTCTATCCCATTACTAGGAGTATGTTTAACATAGGGCCACGTAATCGCTTGTCATTAAGCCTCGATGTCAATTATCGAGTACCTGCAAACACTACTGCCGACGTACGGGGTCGGGATGTTGATCGCGCTGTGTATTTCCTCAGCGTATTGCGTAACTACATGCTTGTAAACGGAGATAGGCTGGGGTTCAGGGGTATCCGCGTTACCAGATGGGGCAGGGGTGAGTGGCGTTCAGTACTTGTTGAGAGCGATGAGGAGTGGATCGAGCAGACGGGAGAACACCAAAGCAGACTACGAGGGGTAGATCCTGATGATGAAGAAGACGAGAATGTTCTGATTTATGACTCCGGTGATATCCCACCACTGCAACTACCGCCAATCTCGTCTCGGCCATTAAGGGAACCGGGAGGCCCACGCACACGGCCTCCTGCACAGTGAGAAGCGGCGGGCGTATTGGCGAAAGATCGGGTTCCGTGTCCTGGGTGTCTGGCTGATACGTACAGCTGACCTGAACGGCTGTGACACCCTCATTCAGAGATTCTGCTCAATTCCAAATCGTGAAGCAGTTGCAGAGGGGGTCATCCGAGAGCCCGCCACTGGGCCACAGATGAGAGGATATTGAGATTGTTCTCTGCATTACTAAAGATTTTACGCAACTTACAAATGCTGCAATCGTTGAGGGCGGTACCAGAGGCAGACGACATCAGATCTTCCCTTTACATTCAATTCGTTGGCAATTCGACCAAAATCAATCAATCTTTTTGAATTAATTTCTCTGAGCATGTCAAAGAAATGCACAGCGTGTCTCACCAGTTCTGAAGTAACTGTCCCTTGTTGATCTATAACTATTAAGGCATGACCTCCGGCCACAACTTGGTGTAGCTAGCCAGTGGAAGAATGACGCCCGCGTAGACAGCCTCGCGGAAGCGCCCGTCGGCAAAGCTTGGCTGCGGCCCAAACGAGCAGTCGAGACAACGCCTCACCACGTCCGATATGTCAGGGCCGCTCTCGCCCAACACCCTGCGCGACCAGCGCCTTGCTGTGCTGATGTCCGTTTGGTCGTTGGGTCTCCCATCGACACCGAAGTACTCGCTCCGGAACTGGCAGGCCTCGATATCATGGCCGAACATCAGCTCGAGTATCATAACACCCAAGGTGAAAAGGCGCGCGCGTGTTTCTTCCTCGCTTTCTTGCTGTGAGTTGAGGTTTTGCTCGGCGTCCTCCCCGGCTAGGGCGGTGCTGCTGGTCGTGGCGGCGAATTCGCGGCACACTAAGGGGTATCTGCTGCATATCGACTGAGCCTCCATATCTACAAGGAAGTAGAAGTCGTTTTTGGTCCATTTTGGTGACAACCAAGGTGATAGATGAGTTTGTAACAGCGCGGACGCTACGTGCGTTGCAATTTCGAAGCGATCTCGCCTCGAAACGTTGATCTTCATTTGATGATGTGCGTCCAGAAGCTCACAGAATGAGTGCAGCATCGCCTTATCTGTAAATTGCAACTGCTCTTTCGGCAGTTTCGAGAGCACGAAGGAGCTCTGGAAATCGCCGTCGTCGTCGAGTGTACCAGCTGTCCGATCTTGCTCGGTCAAAAATGTGCAAATATCATCGATAGGCCCGAAACCCGCTGTGTCCTCTGGAAGTGGATTGGAGGCACCCTGAACCTCAGCAAGTGCACCGATAAGAGTACTTTTACTCTTTACTGGATCTACAGGCCGCTCGGCTCTTGTAGAAGAAGTAGTCGATGATCTTGATGTATCGAGGCCAAATCCTGTTTTCTTGACTGGCTCAGATAGTGATCTTCTGTATTTGACAGGAGATCTCCTTATGGCTGATATTCTGTTTTGCAGTTTCTTCATAATCCGATGCTTCAGGTCCGGAGTGGCGTGAGATATGAACTGTTGCTGAAATACAGTCTGTTGAACTGCAGTGATCGGGTCCGATTGGCTTACGTAGCTTACGTTGATCGAGCTAGGAGGTTTCACAGACTCGTCTCTTCGTATGGCGATTTCTTGCATCCATTCCATCTGCGGTGACTGTTGTACACCTCCAGTCTGAAAAAGAACGTTCAAGCTTATGGCAATCTCTTCAGCGCGCAATCTGAGATGAGCAGTGTGGTGCCGACAACTGCGTTGACACCTCCACTGCTTGGCCAAAATCTGGTAGATTCCGTATGCGTGTTGTCGCAACTTTTCGAAGCGGGTGACGGGCTCAGATGTCTTCCTCCTATCAGCAATCGGGATGATGCGTTCGCTGTAGCCAAGGATATCCTCTAGCTCCCTGTTGTGGCCAGCGAGTTTCTTGACCTTCTTGTGCTTTCCTTTGGAGAAACTTATTTGTATACGTTTGAAATGCCACTGCCAAGGTCTTTGCTGGTCATTGTCAACCCACGATATCTGTTCGAGTGTCAGTACATTCTGGCGCGTAAGGCGAAATGTAGGCCGACCTTTCCATCTTCGATCTGTAAAAGTTTGTTCAATGATAACATGAGCTCATGCATGCGGTTGATGATCCTCAAAAATCTGTCCAACTCGCTGGCCAGACGCCCCTCCAGGATCTGCTCTAAATCAACTCCTGGCTGGCTCCGGTCTAGGGGGACCATTAATAGCGCTGCCAAATTGTCGGTGTCGGTGGACGTGATGATGGGGTCCAAAAGCCTAATCATATTCTCATTGTACTTCATCATTTGATGCCTAACATCGTCGATGAAAGCAATAAAGTGAGTGCGAAATTGCCACCATTCTTCGAGAGGCTCAAAGCCTTTGCGGTAATATTCTAGACAGTTGAGGATAATAGGGAAGGCTCCGAGTACCATACCAGCAACCTCGATGCCCGACATAGCCGCCGTCTCTCGTTCAATTGGTCGCTATCGTACATTGAAAGACCAGGCGTCTGGGTGATGTCGATACATTGGCGATGGATGAAATAGGTCGATTTGACTCAGAAAGATTGCAGACTGAGTAGTCTTCAACCCGGACAGCAAACTATCTGGGCCGGTCTCTATGCTGATGTATGCAGGCTCTCAGGCAGCTAAGCTGACAAGGAGGTGGGGTCAGTTCCTAATCAGTCTTTTCGGCACGTCAATTGCTCCTGCATTCAAGCTGATGATTGGTGAAATCCTCGGTTTGGTAGCACAAAACCCCATAGCATTGCAGATGAAGGGCAGTGATCGTCAGCCGAGCAGCGGCTCATTATCTTGTGCCTAATCTATCGATCTTGCCCCGCTCAAGATCTTTCAAGTACGTGACTTGCTCCATTTTCACTGCTGTCCGTTTCATGGAGCCGATAATCCTCTGGCTAATACGTGCTCAAGCTCTGCAACAACCTCGTTCACGATGATGGCAGCTCCGAGTAGTGAAGATATCAGATTGAAATCTATTGCTTGCCAAGAAGCACTGCTTGCTCTAGTCGCTGGTGCCAAAAGGCAGTTCCCATCAGGCTTAATCGACCTTCGTGAGATCCAGAACCATCATGAACGGTTCACTCAATGGGCCGGCAATCTTGGAGCTTTTCACAATCCCGAATCACGACTATCTCTAGAATATCGACTTAGAAATAGTCCTCAAATCCGTGATGCGATATTAAGGCTTCTTGCCGATCTTTGCGACTCTACTCGGGACGCGTTGGAAATTGTTTCTGGCAAGCAGGAGAACAGAACGGCCTTGCCACTGATCGACCTAAAACTTGACTTTGGAGAATTCGATTTGTCCAGTGGATCAGAATCGTCGTATGCATCCTCTTCCGGCAAGAAGGCTCCAGCCGCGTCTTCGGCGTCTGAGATTGACGAGTTGACATCCGCAATCAAGGGTAGCATCAATAGCCTATTCAAGACCTCCATCTTTATACGCAATTTTGCACCGAAACAAAGACGCCAGAAGGCCGCTGAGAAGACGGACAGTTTCGTCAGCCAGACCGATGAGATGTACATAAAAGACCGCTACCCATTGGTAGAGCAAAGGGGTAGGGCTGACCTAGTCACTCGACTTGGTTTGGCGAACGCTCTGCGACGGCAATACTTTTTATATTGCCGTGAACACAATGATCGATTGTCGAAGACTGACTCAGCAAAGAACCGCAAAGAGATCAAGGACGAATTCAGAAATCAGGATCCCAAACAGCGAACTGCCAGCACTTCTGGTCAGACATATACGAGTATCATAGCTCAAACAGAGGCAACCGAGCTGCCCGCCGATAACTTGGCACATAGTCACATATCTACGTTCCTCGATACAGAGCCAGCTCCATCGCTGATATCACTTGCTACCACAATCATCAAGTCTCCTGAGGACGACATTGCCTTCCCGCCTCTACCGTCCGATGCTCAGAATAACTTGATATTCCTGTGTCCTTACTGCCTCAGAGTCGTGAAAATCAAGCCACAAGACAGAGAACAGCAATGGAGGTCTGGACCCCGCCAGCCGTGCACAAGCTGACATGAAGAATGCTGACCGTTACCAGGAAGCATGTTCTTAGTGACCTAGAACCATACGTGTGTACTTTCCCGGGCTGCGGTTTGGACACCTTTCAGTCTCAGCATGCTTGGTTCGACCACGAGATCCTCGTACACCGCGGTACCTGGCGCTGCTCCCAATGTGGCGAGATAGCGGGCACGGCCGAGGTATTAGAGAATCACATAAAGAAAAACCACGCTGATCAAATTTCGCCTCCACAAATTCCCGCAGTGATTGAGCAGTCACGGCGGCCGATCAAGTTCATCCAACCAGCTGAATGCCCATTCTGCGAGGGCGAGTGGGCGGCCGCGGCGCCAAATCCAGAGGTGACCGGAAGTGTGGAATTGGTTGTGACACTGGAGGACTTTCGGCGGCACCTTGGCCATCATCTTCAGCGTATTGCACTATTCTCACTCCCGCGCCTGAGGCAGGACCGAGAAACCAGCTCAAGCGCCGTCGTTGGCGGTACTATGGACCGTAGCCTTTCTTCTGTCGCTGCTTTGTCCTTGGGGGACCAAATTGTGGAGTCGCTTGTGGTCAGCACATTCCCACCCGGGTCGCATCATGTCTACATGCCGGAAGGCCACCTGGATCAGCTTGTTACAACACAGTCCATCATTTGGGAGTTTACCGGAGCGCCGGATGTGGATTTCGAGGGTCAAAACTGGGCTCATGTTGGCGAAGAGCTGATCGAGTACATTCTCATGTCAGCCAAAAAGGTGTTTGCCATCAGTCTGATCTGCGGCGTTGAATCATCAAAACTGCGCAAAGCGATGAACACATTCAAATTCACGGGATTCAACGACAGCAACCTACCTATACAGACCACCAAATCTACCGAAGTTCCCTGGTCTCTATTGCAGTGGCCAGTGGTCATGACCCAGAAATTCGAGCAGAGGCAATGGATGTTCCTCGTCCCAATTTTCCACACAAAATTTCTCAGGATGGAGCTTGAGCCACATGAAATACTTCCATTCGCACTCATTAAAAATGAGAGAAGTCAAGACAGCGCTGAAGATCTGTGGGAGGTCTCAATCCACGAGTCTCACTGTGAGGCTCCTATTCGAAAAGTAAGTACGTCATCTGTTCATGTGGTATCAGTACTGCTCACGGTCTTTCAGTTTGATGGAAGCCTTGCAACCACAGCGATACAAGCTCTCAAGTCAGAGAAATGGGACGCTTTGGGAATGCTGATGAAAGGGTACACGAACCGACTCCACCATCCACACATCTTGGAGGTTCAAGCCACCATTGACTTCAAGGGCAAAGGGGCGTACTTCATGTCTCAGTGGGCTGATGGAGGTAGCCTTGTCGATTTGTACGACAACAATCAACATCCGCTTCTCACATCTCGTCTCGTCAATGACATTTTCAGGCAGCTGACAGGATTGGCTGAGGCCCTCAAAATACTTCTTGAGTATGGAACCGCTCACAAACAGAGAGTCTGGTATCGACATAAGGGTCTCGACAGTGCGAGCATTTTGAGGTTTGAAAATGGTTCTCAGGTAGGAATTTTGAAAATGTCGCAGGCTGATATAATAGACCGCCGTGTGCGGGTGAATGAAGATGTTTCACGTGACGGGATCCCATTAATTGAAGTTTTTGGAAGTTACAGAGAATCGACAGCCGAGTTTTCCCCAGATTCAGAGACTTGGTCTATGGGTTGTATAATTTTCGAATTGCTCATCTGGCTACTTTACGGGACGAAGGAGCTGGAAGGTTTCAGATCCCGTGCGAGTGAATTCTCAAAGGGAGGTAATCGATTCTTTGTGGTGAAAAAGATCGGGAATAGGCTTCAGTGTCGGGTGAGCCCATACGTCCAGAATTGTATGGACTACATCGAAAGGGACCCGGCATGTGACGGGGACACGGCCATTGGTGAGATCGTCAAGATCTTGAGAAGCCGTCTGCTTGTGGTATCCCTTCAGAAAAGCAACACTCCAGCTGAGGCCAGTTCGAGCGCTCGAGATCTCCATGACGATCTCCAAAACATTATGCTTCGTGGAGAAACCAACAGCGAGTACTGGTACGCAGACAGACCAAGACATGACACCCTCGGCCCAGTCAGCTCGAACATGGCCACAAGTCGGCATCTCTCCCCGGTTTAACGGAGGCATTAGTCGCTTTAAATGTGCCCTCTGGGATCCAGACAAGTCAGTATTATACCATGCCTGTGCTATGAATAGCGATTCTCAAGCATTGTCCTCAAAACCATCGTTGGCGCAATTGTTTGGTCAGAGACGGCGAAAATATGTAAGACAACGTTTGGACGCTCCGTGTTCCAATTATTGGTCATGCAACAGTAGCTAGCTTGTTAAAATGTATAGAGTAGAAATATTAGTCTAGTCATCTGATTTTCTTAGTGTCTGTGTGGCCAAAGGATAGTCTCATGGATAAGCAGGTATCCCCCGCAGTCAGTAGAGGACGAACAAATCTCTATCGCTCCCTCCTTTTTACATGGCTCCTCAGTTACAATTGTCGAACATATGGACCAATCTGCCATACATTCTGACTCAAATTATCACACACTCAACTTGACGCTCAGAACGATCTTGCAAGCATGTCCTCACTCAATCAAGTGACCAGACATGGTCACCTTTTTGTGGATGGGCAAGATGAATACCTCTTCGTCAAAACTCTGGGATGTGGACCGAACTCGCAGGCACAGCTGGTTTTACATTCACAGACTGGCGAGCTACGTGCAAGAAAGGTAACCCTCCGCCATCTTGATAAATACATGAAGAAGTCCGAGGACAAGGAAAAGGTTATTTTCTACCAACAAGATCAAGCAACCAGCAGAGCGCGGTCTACAGCCCAATGTAGCCTATCTTTACTCGGCTGCTGATTCACCAGCGGGCCAGGAGGCTGGGAAGCAGCTGTGGGCTCGAGTAGCATACATGAGATATTACAACGGCGGAATTGTGGGCCAGCTTTACAGAGATTGAAAACGAAGAGGCCAAGCGATGCCGAGCTCACTCGTCATGAAGCTCTTGACACAAGCTGTCTGTGCACTCTATTTTTTGGGCACTTGCGATGTGTTGCACGCTGACCTCCTTGATGAGAACATATTTGTCCATCACAAGCACGCGCAAAGTGGACAGCCCGACTTCTACATAGCCGACTTCGGAATGGCGCAACGAGGCCCACTAACAGACCCTTGCAGCGGTGGGAAGATGCTTTCCGGCTTTGTATGGAATTGGAAAAAATGGTCTCCGATTACTGCTGAGAAGGACGTACTCTGGAAGTATTTGGATGGTGTTGTGCACCCCATTCTTCTCAATTCAGCCAACATGCCGATTAACCATCTTCCTGATCTGGTACCGTTGCTCGATGCCCTTCAGCAGGCGCTCGAGGGCCCATCACCACCAAGCGTTGGGTCCGGTTTCGTGTCACAAGACCCGTTTATGCCACCGTACAACGACTCCGAGCAAGACGCGTTGAACGCGGCCGGCGTAGCTGATCCATGGCATCTGGCACAGGTAAGTATCGATATCTGGACGACCCATGTGACAATTCTTCCCGTGAGTGCTGAGTCCTACGACAATGCGCCCATTAGGGGCACGGCTCTTAATTCAACAGTGCCCGAGAAGATTGTCCGAGTGAACAGCTAAGTCGAATGAGTGATCCTTTCTAGAGTCTCACATGATGACGTGTTGGCTGACCAGCAGTGGTGGGGAATTATCATTGAAGAAATCGTATAGTGATCCAAATAAATTTTACATTCAAAAGGACTTACTCTCTCAAGCTTGCTGTGCATTCGTCTTCAGCTTACTTTTCTTTCATGTTGACATGGGTCACAGCATTTCTCTTTAGCTGCTCAGTTGTCTTGTGTACAAAGCTTGACAATGATACCGACTCTAGGCTTCTTTATTTACTATTGTGATATGTGTATGTATCAGGAACGAGACTCGCATGTAGTAATAGGTACAGAGAATAGTGCTAGTTTTAGAACAATATCTAAGCATCTTAAATACCCTGCTTGATGATTTCCGCAGCCTAGGGGTAGCAAGTTGTTAGTGTGTGCCAATTTGCAGGAAGGCGTCATCAAAGGATATAGCACGAAGGATCAAAAACAGGGATCGAGAGGGCTCGAATCGCTAACTCACCTTCTCAGCCAGAGCATAGGTAGGCTGGCATGTGTTGGCACTAGGAACCATGGGCATGACGCTGGCGTCGACAACCCTCAGGTTCTTGACTCCATACACGCGTAGTGTCTGGTCGACGACACCACCCAGCTCGAGCGGCATCATTGCCGAAGTGCCCACGGGGTGGTAATCAGTCGGCGACAGGGTGCTAGAGATGTAGGCCTTGAGGTCCGCATCCGAGGTCACGTTGGCGCCGGGGGCGTACTCGACTGGGTTGAACTTGGACGCTAGGGAGGTCTTGAAGTTGTAGTTGCGGACGAACTTGATGTTCTCAACAAAGAAGTCGAACTCCACGGGGTTGGTCAGAGCGCGGTAGTCGATGACGGGCTCGGTGTTCCATGGGTCGGTCGTGTTGATGTTGATGCTGCCGCGGCTGAAGGACTGCATCGCCACGGGACCCTGGGCGCCTTGAGCTGGCTGGAGCAGGACACGAGTGAAGGCAGTGTCCTTGGAGCGCATCTGCGCGGCCAGAAGCTTCATCTGCGCCTCGTAGCCGGCGATCACGGTGGCGTCGGCATCGACTGGGAGCAGGCTGGCATAGTCTTGCTGCTCCAGCTTGGTGGCGAGCTCACCGGCCTTGTCAGTTATGGCAGTCAGGGGCAGCCACCCAGCCAGGTTGCTAAGTGCAATAGTGTAGGGGCCTGTTGGGTACAAGATACCCATTGTCAGTCTCGACATGATTCGTGCGGTGGGGTCAAAGTAGATCGAAATCACACTGACCGGTCTTGTTGGCTTCCCACACTTCCTCAGCCCAGTCCTTGAACTCGTTTCCATCCACGAGGTCGTTCGGGTTGGGGTGGATGTCTGCTATCTTTGAGACTATAAATGGGTCAGATTGCAAATTCTTCAAGATAATCATTTCTTTCCGAGTTCGGTGGCACACTTACGCGTGATGTTCATCTCAGACAGGCTGCTGTGGTCCTGGAAGTTCTGGCCAACACCAGGCAAGTCCACAAGCACATCAATACCGCCATCCTCGAGGATGTTCTTGGGACCGATTCCACTCAGCTGCAATAGCTGAGGAGTATGAACGGTACCAGCAGATACAATGACCTCCTTGTTTGCGCTGACGGTGACAAGGGTGTTATTCGCCGATGGGAACTCGACACCCGTGACAGCCAGGTTTTCGTCCACTATCAGCTTCCGAGCCAGCGTCTTGGTCAAAAGGTGGTAGTTTGGTCGAGTGGCGTTGACATTGAGATAGTGACCTGTACCAGCATAGGAGCGCGTGACGGTACGAGGGTCCTGGAGCGTGGGGAACCAGAACACGCCTGCCTTTCCAGCACCACTGTCCGGAGGGAACTCAATTCCGTCAAGCTCCTTGAATGCCTCCAGCAAGGGAGTCACGCTTGGGTAGTAGAATCTTGGCCAGCCGGCGTAAATATCCGACGTCTCGCCCCAGTAGGAAGAATCATATTTGATGCTGTCAAAGTTGTCGGTGAGCTCGGGCGGCGGCTCAGTAAAGTGCAGGCCCTGTCATGGTAAGATTAGCTTAGCCCTCCCCAGTGTCTGTTTGAATTGAAGTTATTCCTACCTTCTTGAAGTACGGCAAGATGCCATCCCAGCTCCATTCAGCGGTGCCTCCCTGAGCTTCAGATCCGAACAACGCGCCCCAGCGGTCGTAATCCTCAGCAGAACCACGCATGTTGATCATGGCGTTCACAGAAGAGCCGCCTCCAACTTGTCTCGCAACAATGACAGTGCCGGGCTTGCCATTAAGGTTGGGCTGTGGCACAGACTGGAGGCCAGGCCAGTAGGTGGCTGAGGCATCCCCTGTCCTGCGCGTGAAACTAACCATGAGGTTGAAGTCCATGTCGCCCCATCCACCGGCTTCGAGGACCAGGACATTAGTGTCAGGGTCTTCAGTCAGACGGTCGGCCACAGTCAGGCCGGCCGTACCACCTCCTACAACGACATAGTCATAGCTCGAGAGCAGCTGGGACGGCTGGATTTGACGAGGGATGACATGCGCGTTGGTGACAGAGCTTGCGGCAAGGAGAGCCGAGAACGTGATGCCTGTCCACCGAGGCTGAGACTTGGACTGGCGAAAGAGCGTCATGATCAATATCGATCTTGTCACACGATATACAGCAGAACACTAAAGAATGGAAGGGGGCGAGTTCCTCGCAGAGAGCTTGTCACGACCCAACACTGTCTACATGCTGCGCAACAGTACTTACTTATACGCGGATAGAGTGCCTGGTGTTTATCCGGACTTAACAACAAGTGGACCATCTTTTGCGTGATCCGGTATCGCCGTTCTGTATGCTTTGAATGATCTTTGAAATCAACAATCATGCCCAGACTTCGAGATTGTTGTTGACTCGTCGAGCCTTGGCAACTACGGAGGATCCAAATATGGAAAGCCATTTTGAGCCCAGTAAGGATTCGCTTAGCCAAGCCCCATACACCTGCCAGGCTTGTGTTCTGCCAAGAGCAGAAGGGTAGTATTGCATACAAAAAAGTGCCCTGACAGAAGATCTTCCATATAGATAAGACAACGGAAATAATCCACCGGCCATACGAAGGATGCAAAGACAAGGGGTCATGGAGTTTAATCCAACCTGACAGCTCCGAAAGCGAAGGGGGGAGTGGGTTCCAACTGAACCAACAGTATTACAGCTGGCGGACTTGTATATTCGGCCCGCCGCGGGACCAGTCCCCGCCCCGTCCAAGTCGCCTTCCCCTCTCCCAAGCCACAGACCCAGACTCATTTTGCCGAGGTTCAAGCGATTCCGTGCAAGCCTATTTCTCCATGTCCGGATACGCAGGAATACGCAGTATCTTGTCACATAAAGACAATCTCCACAACTTCCGTCTACCGGATACAGAATAGCAAGAGATGACCATGAAGCCATCCAGTTCCACCTCGGGCTTCTTCCAGGAGCCACCGGTGCTGCCAAATCAGTTTTTCGATGACACCAGTTTCCAAAGAGCCATGAGGCGTAAGCTCCGCAGAGACTACCACCCATCCATGTCATCTTACTAAAGGGGTGCGCAGTCTTCCTCCCAGGTCATGTAGTTAGTCGCGTAGGAGACGAAGTCGCCCAGCTCGGCGAAGACGTCCTGTCCGACCAGGTCTTCTCCTGGGTCACCGACGCCGAGCAGAACACGCCCTACCTGGCGGGCCACGGCCGGGACGTCTTCGGCAGACCGAGGTCCGAGCTCGTCGTCGGTGAGGGCTGGCGCAGCTTGCAATCTTTCGGCATCGAGAGGGGCATTGTCGCCACCGGGTACGACACGTCGCTCGGGCCCTCCGCTCGCGTCGTCCAGTTCCTGAGGCTGCACCTATGGGAGGGCTCTGCGGCCAACGTCCCGTGCCCTTCGGCTATGCAGGATGGCGCGGCGCGGCTGCTGCAGCTGCAGTTGGAACGCCGAGACCTCGATCCGCTGCAGCGGCGCGTGCTCGAGAGAGCGTTGGAGCGCCTGCTATCCAGGGATCCGGCGAAGGCCTGGACGAGTGGCCAGTGGATGACTGAGCGGACTGGCGGGAGCGATGTCTCCCTCACAGAAACTGTCGCCCAGTACAAACCATCAGCAGAGGCAGGCCTTGCTGATGCGCAAGAGAACGTGCCGCTTGGCCCTTGGTCCATTTCCGGATTCAAGTGGTTCTCGAGCGCAACCGACTCGAACATGACTGTCTTGCTGGCACGAACAGAGAACGGTGTAAGCGCTTTCTACGCCCCCATGAGACGACACGACCCTTCGGCGAAGACCAGAGCTGGACGGTCCATGGGGACGGCCGGCGTGGAGCTGAACGGGGTCCGGATCCAGCGTTTGAAGCACAAGTTTGGAACTCGGTCCCTGCCTACGGCAGAACTTGAGCTGGAGGATATGCGAGGATGGTTGTTGGGAAAGGAAGGGCACGGCATCAAAGAAATCAGCACGGTGCTCACACTCACACGTGTCCACTCAGCCGTAGCTGCCGTGGGCTACGCCGGTCGTGCTCTTGGCGTCGCCAGATCATACGCCAAAGTCAGGCAGGTCGGCGCCGGGCGAGGGCAACGGGTCCTGCTGGCGCAGAGCCCCTTGCATATGCAGACATTGGCTGACATGACAGGCGAGTACCACGGCCTGATGCTGCTCACCTTCTTCACTGCATACATCCTCGGCCTGGACGAGCACCCTCAGGCGGGGAGGTCGGGTCTTCCTCCGTCGTTGGCGGCTATCACGCCGGACCGGGAATACATCGCGCCGCTTCTGCGAGTCCTGACGCCGCTCTGCAAGGCGTACGTCTGTAAGAAGTCGATTCCCCTCGTATACGCCTGTATGGAGGCACTAGGCGGCGTGGGCTACCTCGATAACGAGGAGGCCCAGCACCTCAACGTCGCAAGACTGTACCGCGATTGCTGCGTGCTGTCGATCTGGGAGGGAACCACTGACGTCCTCGCCACGGACTTTCTTCGGGCGCTCAAACATCCCAAAGGAGGGCAGGAATCGATAGAAGCCCTGGACGTGCTTTTCACCAAGATAAAAAGTGCCTGGCCCGGGCCAGCGGACGGTAAGACAGCCGGATCGTCCCCGGCGGGCTCGTGGGAAGCGGTGAAGGAGACCCTCGCCCGCGAGTCACAGGTGGACCTCGTTGGGGACGCACGGCGCATCCTGTGGGTGGTTGCTGAGGGCCTGATTGGACTGCTGCTCTACGCAGACGCCCACAGTGACGGTAGCCAACCGGCGCTGGATATATTTTCCCGGTGGAGGCTGTCACCAGAGAGTGGGAAGTTTCACCGAGGAGGGGCTATGAGCTCGGATAAGGCGCAGCACAGCAACGAGGACAGGCTGGCCAGGAACATTGCCATTGTCTATGGACTGCCCAAGTCGGACGTGTCTCGGTCGAAGCTGTGATCCAATGCGAAGGTCGAAGGCGCTCGAAGGAAGTTGATTATTTTGGAGAGATGTACACTATCAGCTCTCCATTGTAACTATGTAGTGCTCTTGCGACCCTTTATATTCAATGATTGCGGGGAACAGACTATTTAGCCACGGGCGAATCCCAAATTTGCAGCACCTAGAGCCATGTGAGAACAAGTCATGAGGGCCAGCTTACTTTGTTACAGACGAGTTTTGTCTCGGAAAGCCCATCCTCCGCATCGAAAACTGGACAAATACTTACCTAGGTACAATGGGGCTAGATGCGTGGTGAGAGGCAAGTCACACGATATCAGTCTGTGTTCATCTGCCTGGGGAGCCAAGCAATCCACAAAGGGTTTGGCTCCGCTCCGCAAGGTGATGTTGCGATTCGCTGTCCCCCATGCCTTTTTCTTTTTCTCTTTGTTAACGCTTTACTTTTTTTTTTTCTTTTCCTTTTCTTTTTCTTTTTTCTTTTTTAAAAAAGAGATAAAAACAATAAGAGTGACGGTGTTGTTCCGGTAGGTATTGTGACTCGACACTGGGATCTACTTATCACATCGTGTTTTCATGACCGATTGATCTCTCATAGGTCAAACTACTGAAGAACTCAATCTACGAGGGCTGAGTATTGATAACGTCCGCACTATCTTTAGCTCAATGGAGGCTGAGTGGCTATACTTGCTTCCAAACTTGACTATTTGGTCCCGATCATGAAGCGATTCCTGGTCTGCATTTGGCGAAGACGTGCAGCTTTGCGCTTTATTGAGTACAATCAGAATTGAGAGGCACTGCATTGGACATTTGATTAGCTATTCAAATAACTTCTGACTAGGACAAGTCATTTCTCCTTCCGCACAAGAATTTTGTCCGCCAAATATTAATACATGATGACTATAATGCAACCCGAACTTAGAACACCCGACGCCGACGGGACAATGTCATGGCGATGAAAGGCTGTTAGATTATATGGTAAGACATAAGAGCAATGGCTGAAACTGCAACAAATCAAGATGTTCAAGAAGTTTGAGAAGTTCTTGTGCAGTCTTAATGGGATATATGAATTGCAGTATAATGGTCACCACTGTTCATGCCATCGAGCGTGTCTGCTGTGCAACTTCTCCTGTCGTACCCCTGAATCGTGAGGCTGACCCGAACCCTCAGCCGGAAGGCCTTTTCCCGGGATCGATGTCTGCTTCAGTGTCCAAGCACCACGCCATCTTCTATCGCCATTAAAGCCGATCACTTGATCTCTCGTCCGGTTCTCCCTGACGGCCGCTTCGTCCCGCCTGCGGCAATGGTCCATCGGTTGATGGCCGACGGCGCTCGGATGTGGAAGAGACTCCATCCCGGAGGCCCTTCCTCTTTTTTTGGGAGGTGAGCTCAGCCCCCCTGCTGATTCTGAAACACCCCAAAGGTCGGCTGGGACCGAGAGTACGTCGTCGCCCGAGAGAGGTCCAACGCTGGGAGGGTGGTCTAGGGCCCGGCAGTGGCTGCACAGGAAACGTGCGTAAGCCCCCTGTATCTTGGCTCTTGGCTTGGCCCTTGGCTGCTGTCTGTCTGAAGCAGGAGGGATTCCGGGACATTTGAAATTCTCGTCCATGATCAGCTCGTCCATGATCAGCAGATGCAATGGTGATGTGATATTCATGGACAGCTTGCATGCAATGTCACTCAAAACGAGGACGTGCTGCTGCCGAGGTGACCAAGTACGCCTTTCTTCCTGTCTGGTAGATCGGAACTAGAGATACCGTCGCATGTTGCAGAGATGATGAAGCTGTCTGGGAGTGGTATGTGTGTGGGGCGGCGACGAATCTTGAAATCCATTCGGAACTTGCGAGCACTGGACGAAGACTGGACGACGCGTTGCTATTTTGGCAGCTTGCAGTGTGCCGCAATTGAGTTCATCCGCTCACTCGAGACATGACTGGCGGCCTTTCTGAACTCGCTCGTTCACTCGCTCGTTAATCGTGTTCGGCTCCCACCCCCCTCTTCTGGGACAGTCCCTCTACGTGCCGGACAGGCTTGGTGCTTCCAGTCTCTCGGCGCCGTTAGGGGTGGGCGCAATTGTGAGACGTTAGGAGCATTGGCATGCCCCAGTTCATCCCCTGTTATAGCAGTACTCCATTCTTCACACCCGGATGGGCTGTGATCGGCACTATTCAGCCCCCCACAATTATGTGAATCCTTAACGCTGAGCTTCGCAGAGCCGCCTCAGTCGTCCTGTACCGCGACCGCTCAGGTCTCGACTTTCGTCTCGTTGTTTCGTCTCGAGTCCAGGCTTGTCCCTGTCCGCTTCCCATCCTCAACGTTCATTTCGCCCGAACAGCTGGTTTGTTATTCTTTTGACTTCTCGATCACTCATTGCATTGCGGCTGTATTCATTACGCCCCTATTGACGGCTTTTGTTGTTGACCCTGGAGGCCGCATCGTTTTTCTCTTTTCTTTTCTTTTGCAGGGGCTTATGACGATCGCATGAACCTTTGCTGAGGCAGCCACCTGCCCTGAGACCGGATTGGAGGAACACAGAACGCAGGCAGAAAGGGGTCGCATTCAGGTCTGCCGGCATTTCGAAATACCCATTCCCATTCGGAGGCACTCTCTCGACCGGAATTTCATTCAATCATTCCTCCAACCGCCGATACAGCTCTCTCCTCGACCCTGGAATATACCACCGCCTCAGAATACCCATGCCGTCGCTGTCGAGGTAGCCTTCTTGTTACGTTTAGGTGCCGTTCATGGCATCCTCCTTCATAATACAGCTTTTGCTTCTGGCAAGTAGCTTCTCTTATGGCGCCTTAGCTCAGTGTGCGGAGGATGAACCGTGTGTGAACCTTCAAGTCGTTCACTCCACAAACACGAATATCTTTTCAAAACGAGCAGTCGAGGTTCAATTATCCAACCGCTCCGATGTCGCCTATTATGCACAACTCAACATTGGCTCGCCAGCCCAACCGGTGTATGTGCAGCTGGACACGGGATCATTTGAGCTTTGGGTCAATCCTACATGCACAACCTTGGACGTGTCGGACCAACAATTCTGCAACGCCGTGGGCTTCTACGACACAACCAAATCCACGACTGCTGTCAATTTGCAATCCACGAAGACATTGAATTATGGTATAGGTTCCGCCAATATTACGTATTTCAAGGACAGCATAGCATTACCCGGCGCCGCGACTGCGATGAGCGCCGTGCAATTCGGAGTAGCGACCTCAAGCAAGTCCCAGTTCTCCGGCATCCTGGGCATCGGATATGGTCTGGGTCTCACGACAAGATATCCCAACTTTGTCGACGAGCTGGCCAGACAGAACCAAACCAAGGTGAAAGCATACAGCGTCGCTCTGGGTAGCAAAGATGAGGGAGAGGGCGTCATCGTATTCGGAGGGGTGGATACTTCAAAGTTCGCGGGTCGTCTGGCCACCCTGCCCATTGTCCCAGCCGCCGACAGTCCTGACGGCGTTCCGCGGTATTGGGTCTCCATGAACAACATGTCGATCACTCCCCCGAGCGGCAACAAGAAAGTGTACCCCAACACTTCCATGGACGTCTTCCTCGACACCGGTTCCACCCTCACCCTCCTGCCACAGGCTATCTGTGACCAGCTTGGTGCGGACTTCGGCTCTTCGGGTGTGGATGAGAGTGGGTTTTACCCCGTGGACTGCTCTCTGGCCGACCTTGCTGGAACGGTTGACTTCGACTTCAACGGTGTCGAGATTAAGGTTCCTTATAATGAGTTCATCCGCCAGTCTAGTGGCTCCTTTGGGCTGGAAAGCTGTGTTTTGGGCATCACACCCAGTGAATCGTTCACCCTGCTGGGGGATACTTTCATGCGTTCTGCCTACGGTAAGCCTGTATCCCAAACCCCTTGACCGAGCCGGTACTGATTAAGACATGATAGCCGTCTTCGATCTCGAAACCAACGCCATCCACATGCAGCAGTACACAAACTGCGGATCCACCCCTGCTGCGATATCCAGCGCGGCAGACCTCACGACTCTCGACGGCAAATGTTCCACCCCACGCACCATGGTCCCAGGCACGGGCTCTTCATCATCAGACCCTTCCTCAACCGGGTCCGCCAGCCCCTCCGCCAGCACGGGCTCATCATCAGGAACCGAGCCGGCATCGACGAGCCCAGCGGCAGCCTCAGGAGCAAATTCTGGCTCATCCACGGGCTCATCCACATCGGCGGCAAATCTGGGACGGTGCTCACCCTTGGCACTGGCTGTGGCTATGGTGGTGCTGTTGGCCCTGATCTAACGTCGCGGCATTTCTGGGAACGGTGGTTTTGTTGAATCGCCTTGATTTATGAAGCGCATCAGCGAGCAAATCTCTCTTCTACGTTGGTCGCATACTGCACGGAGTGTTAATGCATTATAATGGGCGGGTGAACTTGGATACCACTTTTGCGAGTCTTGCATGGAGATATGGCGTTCGCATAGAGAGATAGCATCGATCGGAAATACTATCAAATCTCGAAGAAGCAATCTTTCTATACTGTGACCTGTTTGATTCTATTAATGGATAAATGATTATATCTACCGTTTCTGACAGCTCGTATTGGACGTCTTGTGCTTGGATGTTTCCAGGGGCTTCTCCATTGTTCACCATTCTCTGGCGTTGGCAGTCAAACGATGAGACAAAGCCTTTCAAAATATGGCGACTTGTCTTTGTCCTGTATCAGGCAAATAACATCATTCCTGATGGTCGAGGCTAACAAGCTCATCTTTAAATAGTGAATCATTAGTGAGAACTCTCGAGGCCATCTTGATGGACTCAGATTCAAGAAACTATCTATGTATACAAAATCTTCCATCCTGTCCTACAAACAATCGGTCACCCAATCAAGAATCCAGTACATCCCTAATCTTTCAGAGAACGTAAAGCGAGCAGCGTCTAAGACCGACCCCAAGATGACAACCAGAACACGCATCCAGCTGAAGCTACAATACGACACTGGAAGTATCTTCTACCAAGACAAGGACGATGGTGATCTTGCCTTCCACATCGAGGCGCTGAGAAACACCCCTCTAATCCTGTCCTCTGCCTCAACAAAGCCATCTGGTCAAGCTCATACGGCGAACCTCAGTGACGGCGAGCCTCAAGCTAGAGGAAGGTCGACACCAGACTACGAGGAAGAGTCAGTCGCGACAACCGACCTGATCAAGTCCTTCCTGCGGCAGCACCTCCTCAAGAATGGCGAGGCATCCCGAGGTCTCATTCCACTGATGAAGAAGGACGGCATCGAAGCCCTGCTCATTGCAATGGTAGGGCTGCACCTGCGGAAAGACGGCCAGGGCGAGGATGAAGATGGTTTGCGTGATGTCGGCACGGCAATCAGGTCACTTCACAAGACTCTTGGGTCGCTCATTTCGGTGCTGCAGCAGAGGGAGAGGGTGTTGAGATATTTGGAGGAGAACCCTCACGTCGGGCTTGGGGATGAGACTGAATGGGAGGAGAATTGAGGTTGTGGATAGGGAGTTTGTGTACGAGGATGTTCTGAGACTAGACATGTATTTAGAATATTTGCATAACTGCTAAAGCATATAATCCCAAGCGTGTCCTGCTTGACTCTTTTCTTCCGTCAAACACCACAAGTGATGTGGAAAAGTCCCAATGTGATAAAGTCCCAAATTTAATCGCTTTTCATCAATTCGTCGTTGTGGCTGAGAGATGTGTTGTCACCTCAAAGGCCTATTTGTTTCTATAGCCCATCTTGAAACTATGCTCGAGTCCATGATGTGACAGCATGGAGAGCACTCCAAAATAGTTTTACAAAAATACCACCATAAAGTTCTTTGAGAAGCCCTGTCGTATGACCAAGCATACCGATCCCCTCGAGCAGTCCGTGCCAGTGCCGCTGAGAAGTCTGAGAGAAACAACGACAGCATCAATGAAGAGTTCTCTTCAGATCCACAGCAGTTGAATACCAGAACAACAAAGCGCGGATTGCAGGTGCTGCTATATACTCGTGCCCAGCCAGCCGGGCATCTCAGCACGCTTCCGATCTGATATTCCACAGCGAGCAGCGAGCACCAACATCCCCTATGGATTTATTGCTCCCAATGAATACAATCTGAGCTGCTAATGCGCGAGCGATGCAGTCAGACTCATAGCAACTTCATGACGGACTCTGCTGATTTTGATGCACGTCGATTACGAAACGGTCGTGCTTTTGGCTCGGATGACAATTTGCGGCCTCTCCATGGTACAGAAAACCATCCAGTGCTCCCTTGTACCCGCTCGTACCCATCAAGCCCGCCTCGGAATGAGAATGATCTGCGAGTGAATTTCATATCGTTGTGAGGCGTCAGCTATTGCATGCGATAAATAGGGATCGTGCGTTTATATGCGTGATGTCGTTGTGATTTGGTCGCCGCGAAAACAGAACAAAAAGATGAAGACTTATTGTGGGAATCTTTACCCTTTGATTGGATTGGTCATAATAAGAAGTTTTGCTAACAGACCATTTTTGAAAGGTAGCTGAATGAGTTCGCGAAATATAAGCTCTGCCCATCTTGATTGTGTGATCATCTTTTGGTGCATCGGCTGGCTGGGTTGCACAAACCCAGGAGTCGCAGATGTCCCAGCCAGCTTCAAACCACTTGCGAATGAGCCAAAGCTGAGTTCCGCAATGTTTCGGTCGAGTTAGAGCACCGCTGCCGGACCCGGGGCTGGTTGGGTCTGAAGACGGCCTAGGGCCGAAATAACGGCCGCACACCGAAAGATTCTCGCGACTCCGATCGGCTGACTGGTTGACTAGACAGCAACGCGGCCTTAATATTGGCCACGCTAAAGTCTCTCTTTCAAAACCTCAGTGGAAGATCAAACTCCATTATTGTTACGAGTGCAGGCTTCCAGCCCTCCCAGGGGCAGCCCGAGGCTGTGAGATCGAGTCGACATGTCCAAGATGAAAGGTATTTGAAGCTTGCCATTTCCTCAGTCTTGGCGTGAACCATTGGAGATCAGTACAACCATACCTTCTGATCCAACTGCTTCCATTCGCTTGATCATCCCATCCAAGAGGTGAGTGTCGGCCCACGACTGCTGCTTACCGGCCGCCCTGGTCGTTGTCATTCTGACCAATCACTCGTCTAGCTGCGCTCTTCAACTCCTTTTCTTACAAAGTTCAATACAACAGACGACCAGCCTCACCCTATCATCATGCAGTATACCAACGCTGCACTTTTCTTCCTGGCGGCATCCAGCTCACTAGTAGCAGCGACTCCAGCAGGGCGAGCTGGCGTTGTCCGGAGGCAGGCCAACGCGGCTGCCAACGACGGATCAAAGGTGATTTCTCATACTTGTTAATCTCTCCGTCTTAATGCTGATACCACCAGGGAATCCTAGCCGCTCAAAAAGCCGAATTGGCTATCGCTCTGGAGTCCGCCGGAATAGGTACGTTGCATCATGCACATCCCGCGTGAATACTGGCCCATGCTGACAGAATAATGATCAAAGCTGGCGCAATAACGACCGGCGCCCAGGCACAATCGATCCTTGCCCAGCTCGAAGCCTCCCTGGGCATCACGCTCGACGCGGCGACGGCAACGGCAACGGGCGGCGCTCAGAGCACAGCCTCCAGCGGACAAGGACAGGGACAGGCACAAGCAACGGGACAGGCAGCCGGTGGTGCCCAGGCCGGTGCGTCGGGCAAGTCGGGGGAAGCCAAGGCAACAAACACCGCGGGGGCCGGGAACTCCCAAGCGGCTGGCGCGGCTGCTGCGCAGCAGACCGGTGCCCAAGGCCAAGGAGCTGGCAACGCGGCGGACAACCAGGCGCAGCAGAATGCGGACGCGGTGGCTAAGCTAAGCAAGGCCAACGTAGCTGCGCAGGCGTCGCAGAGCGCGGCTATCGTTGCTGCTCAGCAGGGCTCGCCCGCTGGGCGGCGGTAGATGTTTGAGGGAAGAACTGTTGGAGGTGATTGTAAGAGGGTGACTCTGTTTGCGTGCACCGGGATGGCCCGCTTTCGGTTGTAATGTTTATTTCTTATTTTTGGGGGTGTGAAGAAATATATTTTACCTTCTACTCTGATGTCGCTGGTAGCCAGGTCTTGGGTAGGCCCACCATTTCCGCCCAGAAGGTAAATATTCAATATCAGTAAACCTCTTCATTGCTCACAAAGTGCAACACTAAGGGTGGTGTTGGTGGATAACATCATTCAAATCTACAGTCTCTTGTTGAAAATGTGCTCGTTCTCCTCATGTCTGTCCAGAAGGGCCACATGAAGATGAGTATCGGTTCAAGGCGGCATCAATATATTTGCCTGTAGTCTCTTTTCCATACTGATATATATACCATGCAGATTCAAAATTTGCTATTTACAAGAAACCCCAATGTTTGCACCTTGCTCTTACATGATGACACACTCGCCATCGCTGCCCACATAAGTAGGCAACCCTGCTCATCCCCATCTTACACAGATGCAGTGACATACACAGTCTTTGTCCTCTTGGTACAGACCTTGCCTGTGGAAGTGGGAGCAGCAGCCTCAACAGAAGAAGTAGGAGAGACCTGAGTGACGGCAGCAGCAGGGGCAGTCGAAGGCGCAGAGGAGCTGGCAACAGCCTGGGCCGCAGAGCCGGACGCCACGACGGAGGCCGACTTGCTGGTAGCGACAGCGGCGACCGAGCTCACGGCGGAGGAAGAAGCTACGCCCCCGGTGCCAGCGGCGGCCAGGGCGGACGAGACGGCGGTCCATGCGGGCTTCTTGGAGAGGTTCTCGTCGTACAGGCAGGCCTCGCCGGCGCCGGAGAAGGTGGACGGGACCCACGAGTACTTGTCGTAGAAGTCCCAGACGGTCACTCCGACACAGCCCTCGACCTGGAGGCAGGCATTAACAACGTTCGCGTAATCAGTTGCCTGCTGCTGAACCGCAGCGTCGTCGGCTGGCACAGACGAGTGGCGCACGTCCAGCTCCGTGTAGGCGACCTCAACGCCTTTAGCAGTGAACTGCTCCAAAACGCCGGCAAGATCTTTGGCGGATGGTGTGCTGCCAACGATGAAGTGGCCCTGCAGCCCGACGCCGTCGATCTTGACGCCGGCGCCCTGGATCAGGTCCACGATGCCGAGGGCCGCAGTGGTCTTGGCTCCGGAGAACTCAATGGAGTAGTCGTTGTAGTACAGCTTGGCATCCGGGTCGGCGGCCGCGGCCGCGGCGAAGGCGATGGGCAGGTAGTACTCGCCAATGGTCTTGTAGAAGACATTGTCACGGAAGGAGCCGTCGCCATTATCGCTGATGGCCTCGTTGACCACGTCCCAGGCGTAGCACTGGCCCTTGTAGTGCTCGACCTCGCCGGCGATGTGGGCCTCCAGAACCTGAGTGAGGGTCTCGTTGGTCCACGAGCCAGAGGATACCCAGGATGGTAGCTGGTTGTACCAGACGAGGTTGTGGCATCGGAGAACCTGAGAGTTCTTCTTGGCAAGGTCGGCGATCACGTCACCCTTGGTGAAAGAGAATGTCCCATTTGACGGCTCGATCGTGTCCCACTTCTGAGAGTTTCCGGGTGTAATTTGGCCGAACTCGTTGGCGTCGCTGAGGATAGCGACATAAGCGGTATCGTCGAGCTCGGGGTTGTCGGTAGCAGAACCGAAATACTTGAGTCCGGCTGCCACGGCGAGCTGGTTGAGCTGGGCGTGGGCACCATTGGCGGCGACCAGCGCCAAAGCTGCGTGAGAAGTGAAGTGCATTGTGCGAAGGCTGGCTTCAAATGAGAGACTGTGAAAAGAGAGTGATAGTTGGTGAACGAAGGAGAAGAGCCAAGGGAAGAAACTCAGCAAAACTGTCGCTGGCAAGGCCACACACAACGGCTGAATGTCATATATAGAGACCAAGTGGCAGCCGCCAGGGGTAGCAAACAATATATCCCAGGTACGAATCTACTACACATGTACTCCGATCTACCCGCTTTTGGCCGGAGAAAGCGACCAATTTTGGTAGACCGGCTCGGACGCTGTCCTCAATGAGGCTCGTCTACGATTTTTCCACATGTCGCATGGCATCATCCAGGCGCTTAGCCAGGGTTGTGTGAGATTGAGGACGGCGGCGGAATACTTTGTTTGTATGCATGATATTGCCCCTTTCCCCATAGTGATCGTTTCGAAACAAGTAAAGTGGTAGAGGATCCACCCGCTTCAAATAGGCACCCCTGAGTCGGCCTAAGTCTGAGGCAGAACCGGGCCAAGCTAGACTTGTTCGGGGTGTGAACGCACTCCATTTTCAAGGGACCGGCCAGTCGTGTGTTTTCCAGCAGGATCAAACTCCTGCAATTTTACATTGACAGCCCTGAAAGTCTGATGAGCATCGAGTACGCTTGAGCCTTCACAACGTCGAATCGTAACTTTCAGCATGGATTGAGTTCCGCACAGAGCAAAGTTTCTCCGGGGTCTGTTGACTTGCACAAGGATCCCGTCGATCAGGGCTACACATTCAATATCAGATGACAGGTGTCACTACAACCGGTCATGTAGAACTTTCACAAACGTCATCACACCAAAGATGGTTCGTCTGTAAATTATGCAGTGTACGATTTGCGCCCACTTGCATATATATGTCGCGCTGCCACGTGCAATTAGACTATTCGAGCTCGTCAAGAGCCACAAATCTGCGCAGGGTGACCGACCCATGGAGCCCTTCAAGTCTTGTGACCTTCGATGGTTGGGAGGTAGGCTTTGTCCTTGAATTCTTTAACGTGCAACACATTCAGTGAGTAGCAGTACATCTTCCCAAATATCGCCCTCAAGAGACGGCGTCATAGACAATTCATACGACGACTTGAAAGCCCCAGCGCCCCAAATCACATACCCCAAGAAGACGTCCGAGTTGTCACTAGAGTAAACAAGATCAGTCAGATCGAGTCTAAAACTCACAATAGCACCAGAGACCACTTGACTTACTCCAGATACCTCAGCTGCTGACAGAGATACTTCTCACAAGAAGGCGTATCGCCTCCCCCGGTCTCACTCACGATGGCCTGCCTCTTGTTCTCCCGCAGCCAATCAGCCAACGGCGCCCAGTGATCCTCGATGCCACTCGTAACGCATTTCTTGCTCGTTCCGGAGCCTTCAGCATCGAGGTAGAGGTGCACGTCAAACACAAGGTTCGCAGTTGACCCATCGGGGTTGGTGACCTCCTTCAAGACATCCCCATCGCCCTTAGCGATGAGATAGCCCGGCGACTGGTAGCCCCTGCCCGGTAGAGAGATGTACTGTGTCGCAGCGCCCGCCCGCCTGATTGCCGTGATGGCCGCCTGCACGGCGTCGGCCCACGATGAGAGCGACGGCAGGTCGTGCGGCTCGTTCATGATCCCAAACCACACCTTGCGCTCGCCCCTGTAGCTCGCCGCGATCTGGCTCCATACGTCTGCGAATTGTGAGGTTGTCGGGCCGTCGTCCTCCCCAATCATTTTTCCATCCCACCGTGCGTAGTTGTGCAGGTCGACCATGCAGTAGGCGCCAGTCGAGAGGCACCCGCGAACCAGCTGGTCATAGTATCCGAAGTTGGTCGAATCCAGAGGCCCGCCGAGGTCGTTGTTGACGAGGTACTGCCACGAGACGGGGAGGCGGAAGATGTTGAACTTGTCTGCGGTGACGAAATGGAGCATTTGGGCGGTGCCGTTGTTCAGGGGGTTGTCTGGGTTGCTGTATGTTGGAGGAACATTGGGCAGTGGTGCGTCGGTCTTACTAAAGTCACAGGAGCCTTTTTGATTGCTATATGACAAGGAGAGTTGGTGAGTAAGTTCCCACATTGGCCAGGATGAGCATTATGTGTCTACTCACCATCCAAAATCAAAACCACAGATGTTGACACCGACAAATCTGGCCGTTTCTTTTTGGATAGACACGCCTTGCGCATTGGTGAAGGAGGCCGATGCTGATCGATCTGCGCCACTGGACCAACCACTGGCAGTGTTCTCGTTTGTTGTCTTGAGTTCTTCATACTCATGATGCCCGCAAGTGAATGCGACGAAAAGTAGAGCCGCAACCAAAAATCGTCGCATCGCCATCATGATGGTGGCTCGTCTCTATAGAGAAGTTGTCAGTGGAAATTAAGGACCCTTTGATGACCCGGAGTCGGAATGCAGGCCCAGCGATGGTTACGGGTCGTTGACAAAGACCTCAGATCTCGAGGAAGACCTGCTCAAGTAAGTAACAAAGAATTGAATAGTTTTCGATTCTACTACAAGTTTGGGGCAAGTCACTTGACTCGAGTCTAATACAATTGTGAGTGAATGAAAGTCTCTAAAAGTTCATCTAATTCAATATTACCTAGCAAGAGTACTCGTGATGCACTTCTTGAATAACTGCGTGCAAAGTCTTCTACGCTCATCATCATACTGTCCTTGGACAGAACGAAATTTGCTACGTGTTTACGTCTTTTATTAATGCCTTTTTTTCAACTCTTCGGTCCCCCTTGTATTGATTGATTAGGTCGACGTTTTTCTCCCACAAGACTCCCTCCAGTGTACATAAGCCGCCTTGATATACAGCCCAATTTGTGACTTGGTCCATTTCCTCATCACTTTCGACATCGATTACAAGCATTGAAGGCTCTATCACCATGTTCATTTAATGGCAGGTCGATATGTTTGCGCATAGCACCATACACCCCGTCTGCTGCTCATGCCTAATCCGTCAGAAGGAAGCGGCTGAAGCATACAGCGCTGGTTCAAAATTAGAACGCAGCTGAATGTTGTGGCTCCCTGTCCATGTCCTTAACTACATCGATAATTCACAGTTCAGTGAGCTGGGAAGAGTTCATTCAATTTCGCATATCAGCCTGGTGGCTGAATTTCCTGCACTATCAGGCCCATTTCCGATGCTGCTCCCGCTCAGCTCGGGCCCGAGCCGAGCCCGGTCAGAACCAAAAACCGGTTGCCAGTCCCACCCCACATGTGACCGCGCCAAGGTAAGGAACCTTTTCCAAAGCGGCGCCCGCCCAGGGATGGCTTGCTCTTCCGGCGCTCAAAAAACCACCGCGAAGCTAGCTGAACGGGCCTAGAGGCCAAACCGGGAAAACGGCCTTTCGATAGTTGGTCTGTGGGATTGGATCATTCAGCCCCCACCCCTTTTTCTTTTCAGCCGACGGGTTAGAGAGAGAGCCAGCACGACGACTACCTCGTCCCACTTGCCGTGTGCTTTGGTTCTCGGTCGGGCTTGGCTGAGCCCACTGCCGAGCGACCGCCACATCCATCCATCCTAAGCTTCCTTCCCTCGTCCCGTTGGCATTAATCATGTGCCCGCTCCCCGGGGACCGTGTCTCTGCCTTCATGGCATTCAAAGGATAATCTGGTCCTTGGGATGTGAAGAGAGCACTCTGCCAAAGTTCTTACTCCCCTAGTACTGCGACGAGTGGGTTCTCTCGTGTACCTGCATACGTGCTGACGTCGTAGTGAGATTCGGATACTGCGCAAGTGGATCTCACCAGACAATCGGAGAATTTTGCGACTGCTTCCAGAGCACTCTCCGCCCAGCCCTCGGGTTCATCCGCGGCAGTGTAGGGCACCATGGAGGACACCAACGTGGGCCACCAAGGCCCGGCCGGACAAGGTGACATCGCCGGCGAGTCATCCAATGCGGGCGGCAGCTCCAGTGAGGGCCTCGCTGCAGAGGAGACGCAGCCCAATTACCATCTGCCCGCCACTCTCGATGTGTCGGATGGCTCAGGTGTAAGTTGGAGACCTCTTGACCCATCCACCACAGGGGTTCTATCACGTCAGACAACAATACTGACTGACCTTGTCGTTAGGGAGAGGATCGTGACTCCGGCCTGGGGTTCTCGTTTGCGTAAGTGTGCTCTCCACTTGCCCTTCCCCCGAGGAGATCTCGGCCGGCCCGCTTCAGTCCGTATCGCAACCCTGTCACAGCAGCTGGTGGTCATGTGTGCAGATGAGCATGCAGCAGGGGGACCGGCGGTGCAGACATTGAGGCTCTACGTGTGCTGATGACTCCCATCCAGAGACTCGACGACATCCCTAGAGCCAAACCTCTACAGGTTCATCCAGGAAAATGGCCGCACATATCATGCCTTCAACTCAGGCAGTAAGACACCCACTGTCCCGCTAGAAGAGCGGCCTGCTGACCAGATCCCAGAATACCTCCTGCCCAACGACGAGATCGAGCAGGAGCGCCTCGACCTGCAGCACCACACCTTCAAGATCTTCCTCGACGGGAAGCTGCACATCGCGCCGCTCGTCTACCCACGGCGGGTCCTAGACGTCGGCACGGGGACGGGCATCTGGGCGATCGAGATGGCGCAGGAGTACCCGGGGTCAACAGTGATCGGCACCGACCTGTCGCCGATCCAGCCGGCGATGGTGCCCTCGAACTGCAGCTTCGAGATCGGCGACGCGGAGGAGGCCGACTGGGGGTTCGACGAGCCCTTCGACTACATCCACGCGCGGGCAATGGTGACGTGCTTCAAGGACGGGCGCAGCATCGTGCAGCACATCTACGACAACCTGGCGCCGGGCGGCTACTTCGAGCTGCAGGACCCGTGCATGCCGCTGCGGTGCGACGACGGGTCCATGGACGGCACGGCGCTGGGCGAGTGGAACCGGCTCATGGATGAGGGGATGCTGCGCATGGGCAAGGACCTGCGCGGCAACCTCGAGTGGGGCCGCTACATGCGCGAGGTCGGGTTCGAGGGCGTCGTCGAGAAGCACGCCGCCTGCGCCTTCAACACCTGGCCCCGCGGCGACAAGAACAAGCTCATCGGCGCCATGTGCTGCCAGAACCTGCTCGAGGGTGTGCAGAGCATGTCGCTTGCACTATTCACGCGGGTGCTGGGCATGAGTTCTGAGGAGGTGCTGAGCTTTCTGGTCGATGTGAAGAAGGACCTAATGAACAGGAAGATACACTCATATTGTGGCGTTTATTTTGTATATGGTAGGAAACCGTTTGATCATGGCCTGCCGAGGGAACGGGCAGCTGAAGGGGGATCTGCTGACGGCTAGAGGACTTTGTTGGGAGCAACACTGCTTCATGTCTGTGATACCATTTCCCGATTGTAATGCATACCAAGATGATATTTTTGCCCTTGGCGGTATCACATGCACTACTGTGTACAGGCGAAAGTAGCAAATCGATCGGCAACATGCCGACTCTTGCCAGCAGCCATCCACTCAGAGACGTCTCAGCTGGACCATGACAACCCGCACGATTTCTAGAATAGGATGGCACCGACCTAAAAAGCCTGTCAGGCCCTTCGACACCTACGCGATGTATGTTTCCAAATGGGACCGACACATGATTACCCCCAGGCCGGCCGCTTTCGCCAGACGTCGAGCCTCGTAACACATCTTGACCCAGCCCGTGCCAGGCGGACATCTTCACGAAATCCAAGCAGACATCGTTCCGAGAACTTCGTTAATCCAGTCCGTTAGGCTTCGGAAGAATCATGGCCAGGCATATCCAGAGGCATTCACAAAGCAAGGCAGAGCATACACAAAGTAAAAAGATTGCTATCCCAAATGGTGTGACCAACCAAATTCTATCGAATGCCCAAAACCATGAATGAACGCTAGTAATGCTCATCATCGTATCCGTCCCAGGTCGTTCTTCTCTCCATGGTTCCCCCAAACACCTCCCTCCAGGTCCAAACACGCATTCTTTTCCTTATATCTTCGCCAAGGCGAGTGTATGTACATACGAGGACGCACACGAGGTAGACATTATTTGAAAACATATGTACCTTGAAAGCTGATCATTCGGACGCCCCTGCGTGACTGGCATTTGCCGTTGGCGTCATGCCTCCCAAAGTGGTCTCCCGCGTCGGTCTTGCGACACGGGATACACTGCCTCCAATATCGCTTTCGCTTCGTTGGTGCTCATTCCACCCCATCAATCGCGATATGGAGGAGTCTGAAAACTGATCATGAGGCACAGGAGGCCAAAGGAGCGACGAACAATTCTAACGCCCAAAAACGTGATGTCCAATTTGGAAATTGTGGTATCTTCACCTTCCGTCTCTTGCTTTGCTCTCCCTCTACTCAAGGAGAAACCTCGTGACGCCAATTCCGTAAAAATAACAAATCGTCTGGCCAGTATCATAAGTCGTAGGAGTATAATGAGAAGGGCAAAGTCTTCCTCCTAGGAAGCATTACCCGCTCCATTCCTCCTCACAACCCCAGCCATGCTTAGGGCGAAGTCGCCTGTAGGCCTTTCAATCTCGAAGCTCCTGCTCGGTACGAGCCTCCCTCCTGGCGTCCGCGGGTTTGCCACATTGACTGTTCCTGCTCGGCTCACAGTTCTTGCCGGTCTTCGCTCGTCACCCGAGTCGGAGTCAGACTCAACCTCCGTGTCTTCACCCTCGTCTTCCGCTGGGCGGCGTGCAGGTGGTGTTATATCATCGGTACCATCGCCGCCCGAGCTGCTGGCGCCTGCGGCCAGGTAGTCATCCTCGACTCGGCTTGGTGTTGGGTCTTCGTAGTGCGACAAGCGTTGAAAGTAGTCGGCCAGACCATCGACGCTGGGAGTGCCCACTACAATGTCGTAATTGGGTGGGGGTGTGGGCATCGGTGGAGGTGCCTGGTCATAGTCAAACGGTGGTGGGTCGAATGAAGGATAACGGAGCAAGTGCATTGGTCGAGGGTTAGACTCCTGGTCGCGTATCCTTTGCAAGGGGTTCGGCGACACGGGGTTCGAGCTTGCCGGGGGCGGGCCTGCTGTTGCGGTTGTTGGGGATGCGGAGCTCGAATTCCCATTAATGCCTTGTGACGATGTGTGCAGATGAGCCGCCTGCGGTGGCATGGGCAGAGCAGTGTTGACAGGTGTGGCGTCAACAAGACTTCCGCTGGAATTGTCCGGTGTGAGGCTCGAGTTCAAGACCTGCGCATCTGGGCAGCCGCACGAGGTCTGGTGACGCAACCCGCTGGTATCTGGGCTGTTGTACTCGGGCAAAGCTGTGTTTGCCTGTGTGGCGCGACAATTCAACACTGTGAATGGCGAGTCGATGCTAATCTCGAAGTGCCGTCTCCGTTTACCAGCCGGGTCATCTGGATCAATGCGCGAGATACGCATCACAATCTTCATCCAGTGGTACACGTTGACGTTCTTCCAACTGCAGTCAGGGTGCAGCCGCAGCGACTTATCCTTAGCCATCATCTCGCATGTTGGCATCTGAACATTCATTTCCATCTCTGTTGAGCCCCAATATGTCTCCAAGCCCAGGTCGAGGTCACCGAGCAAGTTCTCTGTGGGCTCTGGGAGGGGCGCCGCCGAGGAATGTGTGCGTTGAGCTTCAAGAGTCCTCCTCCGCTGTGCGGCTTGACGTGCTACGTCTCGCTCATCCGGAGACAGCTCACCACCGCTAAGAATGCGTAGTTGACTGGACTCGTACTGCTTGTCGAGAGGTTTTCCAGCAGTCTTCTCGAGTAACAAGATTTTCCGTCCGGGATCTTTCCTCGTCACTTTCCTGTCGTTTGTCCAGTACTCAATCGCCTCGGTGACAAAGACCTTCAACTTGTGCACCTGCACTTTTGCAAGTGGAGTAAGTTTGAACGCGATGGGAATCTTGGCACCGATAGGAAAAGACTTCCCTGATATCATGATATCGTAGTGTAGTTGGTCTTCCCATTGTCGAGATATTGAGATCGGCTCTGAGGTCTCTAGTGACATCTGGTCAGGGACACGAACGATGGATACCTCCTTGGTGCCGTGGAGATTAGGTTTGAAGGCACCAGCACGTTCAACAGCTGCCTCGAGTTCCCACTTGACGTTGCCGTACTGGAGCTTGATAGTCTCCAGCTGGTGGTGATCAATGGGCAACTCGAACGAATACTCGTACATGCCAGGGAAGAACACCTTAAAGCCCTTTGCCTGAACTTGGTTTGCCACTGGGGATTCGCCTTTACCGAAACTCCTCGATTCGACCGAGCGGAGTGACAGGCGCTTCAACTCCTTCGCAGACATGTTCGATCGCTGTCGGCCACCGATTTGCAGAACAGACGCTGAGTCTCCGGGACTGAGTGATGACCGGTTCAGGTTCAGGTTCATAGGGGTGCCCTTGAGCTTGTATGTGCATTGGTTACCATATTCTGTCTCCCAGCCATCATGCATAGCATGGAAAAATGTCAGGGCTTGGGTTCTTAAAGACTCCTCCTCGTACATGTCGACCTTGAGAGGGGGGATTCCTTCCGGCCATTCTGTCCGTGCTTTGCCCAAGAGCTTCAATGTGACAGATTTGACCTTGGTGTTTTTGGAGACGTTGAGCTGCAATTTACCGCGTAGGAGTGCAGTAGAATTGTGACTCTCGTGTCGTGTGTGACCATCGTGGTCAAACCCTGTCAAAAAGACGTTGGGCTCGGCCAAAATGATCGTGCACGAGAGACCACTGCCGGAGGCAATGGGCTTAGGTTGTTGAATCTCCTGAACTGAGGAGCTCATGGTGCTCTTTGCCGACCTGACTGACATGAAGCTGTTCCTGCGAGAATGTCCAGCGCCGATGCCCGGCCCGGCGGACAGACGAGGTGCCCTCAGAGGAACGTCGACCATTGTAGATGATGAAGGAGTTGTAGTGGCAGGAGCGGATAATTGAGTGGATAATCGGGAAGTAGTAGGTGCAGGCACCAGATCTTGTGTTCCCGCAGGGTCTGGCGTGACAGGGTCGCTCGACGCAGCTGTTTCTTGCTCGTGCTCGGGAATGGAGTCCTCGGTCGGGGGTATAGTCGTGGATCGTCGCCCGGGGGTTTGAGACGCCGGCGTCGCTTGCAGTGAGAGTTCGGTGGTTGGTGACAACGAGTCGTCGCCGGTTGGTGTGTCCTCCGCTCTGGACAGTCGGCTTGTAACGCTCAACCAGCTTACGGGTCGCACTCTAGTCCTCGCTTGCGGTCGCGGCCGCGAAATTGGCGTGGCTGTGCCGTCAGGACCTCCAGGGGAGCTTTGCGGCTCTGGGGGCTGAAATGCAGACTTGAGCTTGCTGAAGAGGCTGCCAACTCGCTTGTCGCCCGAGGATGAGCCAAGAGACGGTCTCTTTTCCTGCTCTCGCAACTTGCGCTTCTTCTCTTCCTGTTCACGCTGCCTCTTCTGCTTCTCTTCCTGTTTCTTCCTGTCCTCCTGCTCCTTCTTTCGCTTTTCCTCCTCTCGCTTTCTTTGCCTCTCGATGTCTCGAGGCGTTGTCTTTGGTCGAAGTTCTTGTGGAATGAATCCGGAGGGATATGAGACGATATGTATAGAGTGGGGGCGGCGTTGGCGGGGCCCGATGTGAGGTGCCGGGAGGCTCGGGTTCGCGGGCGCAGCAGAGCGACGGGCCCGCCGATCAGCAGAACTCCGAGGCGTGTAGTAAACAGCTCCTCGCGACGAATAATAATAAGGTTCAGGTCTTCTGATGCTATCTGTGGCTACCGACATTATGGGTGACTGGTTAGAACTCTTTGGTCCCAGGAGAGAAAGGAAGGTGTTGTACGCAGAGGATAACCAGAGGGGACCAACTTGGTGAAGCACGAGAGGAATCCAAATGTAAGTTATGTATGTCTAGATCTGCTCTGGTCGACATAATGGCGACTCAAAGGTATGACGACGAACAAGCAAGCCAAGGTACAGGGAGCGGTGGTTTGGGTCGATACGGTTGGGCTCGCCAAATTTCCAGAGGAAATGCTATGGTGAAGGTGAAGGGGTACAAAGAGGTGCGCTGGCAAGCGTGAGGCATCAAGGGGTGAGATATAGGAAGGGATCGCCTGAGTTCTTTAGACTCTGGGCGAGGCTTGCGACAACCCGAGGCGGTGGATCGATCGAGGGGGACGAACGCGGGTAGCGAGGTGCACAGTCCCAACAGCATGAAGCATAAACAGAAAGAGGACTGACGATGGGCGGTGGGGAGGGAAAAATGACGGTCAGGAATGTATACATGTATGGATGGGGGAGGGCGACGGGCAAGACGAGCAGGGCGCATAAGGTGAGGCAAGGCAGGGCAGGGCAGGCCGAGAAAGGAGGAAAAAGCCAAACTCACGGGATCCCTGGCTGTGAATCACAAAGCCATAATTAATTACCACGCTGATCGCGGTTTGTACCTGTCATATGTGGGAGCGAGGTATGTCGCAGATTGAGAAGTGTGCGCATGTGCTCCCGAGAATGTTTTACACGGGAGGTACCACAACCATTGGAGTACAGCAGACGGGCGGGACCAAAGGGCCAAAGGTTCAGAGAGCTTCGGATGACGGCAGGCGCACGAGGGGTGTGTGGTAGCGGTACAACAGACAACCCTTGGAGAAGTGGGTAGTATCTGGTACGGCAGCGACTGAGTTGCGAGTCGCGTGGGCGAGATAATGATGCAGACGGCGGACGTCGACGGTCAGGCCAGCAGCAGAGCAGACAGGGGTGTGGGAGAAACGATGCGTCTGGGGACCGGGGCCGAGTGGACGCCCTGTGGAATCGTGCAGGAGGGCGGATGTCACTCCGGGGGGTCTAGGAGAGGGAGGAGCCGCAGGCGTGACCTTGCTTTGGGTGTGTCTCGCAATATCTTGTGCTCCTGCGTCGGGGCCTGGATGACCGATGACAAGCAGCCAGCGCACAATTGACGAACGGACGAACGAGCGAACGAACGAACGAGACGACTGGGCAGGACAGCAACGGAGATTGCTCGTCGGTCTGCCTGAAGGTCCTTGTTCGGGTACCTATTAATGCTGCTTGGGCCGGAGTAACAGACAACCTTGCTTGGAGGGGCTATACCGCATGTGGTGTACCCTTGCCAGGGATGATGCCACGGAGTGAGAGGCAGAGGCAGAGGCAGATAGATGGCAATGAATTCACCCGCCGAAGACCAGAGCTGAGGGCGTGCGGTCAGACGTGCATGTAAGCCTGTAACCCGAGGAGAGTTGCGTGAAACCGAAACGCAAGTGCAGTAACTTGTCTGCCTCTATGACTTCTGCAGAGTCTGGCGAATGAATTGCTGGGTTGGTTGGCCTGACGAGGTCGGAACTTTGTTGCTAAGCTACCGGCAGATCGGCGGCGTCCTCCACAGGCAGAATCGATTGGGTGCTCGAGTCGACAGAGATGCCGGCGTGCAACAGCGTGCTGGTACCGCGTACTGTCCTGCAGGGCGCGTAGTCAGGACGAATGGTGTGGATGCACTGCACGGTGTACAAAATGCTAGCAGATATGACGATGCGATTCGGGTTTACAGGGAGTCGGGTATGTCGATAAGGTTCAGCTATTGCGATGCTGAAGGCGCAAGGCAAATGTACGAGGCGAGGAGAGCGAGAGGCGAGTGAGCGAGTGAGTGAGTGTGCTCTGTCCAGGCATAGATGATGGGGCAGACAGCAGTGCATGGGTGACGCCGAGAAGGTTTGGACCGTCTGTACCAGGTGAAAATGCTGTGTGCTATGGCTACTCTCGTGCTATATTGCTGCTGACGCAGGGAAGAGAGGAGTCGGGTCGCGTGGGGTTGTAGGGGAGTCCCCAGATCGTCCTCAGATGCCTCTGGCTATGCAGTCCACAGCCGCAGGGTTGCAGCGTGCAGTACAGAATGACGAGGACATGCAAATTGTCCACCTCAACTGCACGGAAGTGGCGGAAAGAATATGCAATGGCGACGTCTGTAAAGAGTCGATTGACAGCAGAGATGGGTGAGGATGAGGGGGGTGGGTGAGAGTGATGATGAGGGTGAGGGTCTCTGGGAGGAGAGAATGTGGGGATAAAGCGGGCTCCATGCAAGAGGAGAACTGAGGGCGGAGTCCCAGCCTGCAGGCTCTACCAGACTTGTGACTGCCAGGTAGGTTCAAGAACAGCGAAAGAGTGCAGGTGCGAGCTGGAGCAGTGGTGGTAACTGCCCCAGCTGCCCCAGCTGCCAGTCTGCAGCCAGTCACCCAGTCTGCCATGAATGATCGTCGACTGGACACCGGCACTATGATGCGTTTGAGCATTGGACCCGGCAATATCCCTGCTAGCCAAGTCGTGAACCTAGTGAACCTGGGCAGGTACCTTACCTTAATATTTGCATCAGGCCATCAGCATCAGCATCAGCGCGGCTGCACAGCTGTGAGTGGTGTAGCGGCTTCTGGTTTTGGCAAGGCCTTCTTCTCACCGTTCCTGTTTTTGGGCAGCACCATCCGTCTAGATCTGCCTAATATTTTGTGTGTGTGGTGGACGGGAGGATGCACGGCGGAAGCCTCTTTCTGACCGTGGCGTGTTGTCGCTTGCGAACCCGGGTCTCCAGGTCTCCAGGTCTTAGGTCTCATGACCGGGGATCTGCAGGCCGGCCGACTAGCAGATACGCGCATGTGGATGTGCAGATTTGCGGACGTGCAGAAATGCTGACAGTTTTTTCTGTAAATGACAGCAACGGCAACGCACGGGAGACTTGTCGGTACGCAGTAGGGAGGCGATTTCGTTGACTTGACGACAGCTCCTCATCACCAGTGTCGGATGTGCAACGACCGAGACCAAGTAGAGCCGGCCGAAGAGCCGTTTACAACTGTCAACCAATGGTTCCATGTCTCAACTAGAAATGCGGTATCTTGCGAGCTAGTAATGGGCTTGCGAGCAAAGGGGCTAGACCTCTTTTTTTCCCTGTGTCGAGATGGGCACGCTCCAGGGACATTTACCCAGAAAACCTGATTCTCAGTCCTTATTCCCGATGCTGCTACAGTAGGCACGATACACACATAGACATAGTCTAGATAGGATGAACAAAGGCAGTGTTCGTAGTTGATCAATACGTTGCCCAGGTCGAGCTGAGCCCAAGCCCAGAACCCCCAAGACCGTCTGGACCCTTGTCCACGTCACGTCAGAGGCTCATTTTTCTTGGCACGGATACGGCAGCAGCTGCAGAAGTTGGCCGGCCGGTGACTGATGACGGCTCGGTTCTGCAGTAGGAAGCCACGGGCGGCCAGACGGTCTGACGGTACGAGACACACACAGAAACGGCAGTCGGCACGGGCTGGCTGGCTTGACTGCCTGCCCCCTCACCCTCACCCTCACCCCTCACCCATACTCCTAACCCCCACCATTTCCATCTTCACACCCTCCGTATCCTTCACACTTGGAGGGAGACCTTGTTCAACCTCCCTCCACCGAGAATGAAAATTCTCTCCAAAATCAGGGCAAGAAAAGGGCACTCGCGGCAGAATCAGCAATCTGCAGACTATCTCCCTATTTCGAGTCATGCACGCGACGGGCGCATGTGCAAGAAATTTCCTCCTCTTGAGGCTTCCCTCTTGAATTTTCTTCCACGAAATGCCAATTGCGGTTCCAGGATTGGCTGTCAGGTTGTCTCGCCTTTCACTAAGCGCGACATCGCATTGAGCCCGCCCTGCCAATTCATCCTGGCCGGCGAGGGAGAACCCTGATGAGTCGAATGATTCTCCGCCTTCGAGAACACCTCCCGCTCGCCTCATCGGATCAGACCCATGGCGACGGACCAGGGCCCCCAGGGTCAACTGGTAAGACTGACTGGGCGATGAATGTCGAGTGGTGACTGACTGCCTGCCCATCGCCACAACAAAGCGCATGAATCATGGATCGATTTGCTTCTTATCATTCATCGTGTACGACTGCCACGTCTGCATTGAGAAAACCAATGCAACAGTCACCGAAGATGCTTCGGCGAGCAGCAAATCATCACCAGCCAATTCTTCCCCAACTTCTCCACAGCATCAGGCAAGAAATCTCCGACGGCATGGGGGGTCAACAGTCATGCTGTCAGCAGCAACCGTCAGGCTGTTCCAAGCCTGGCTCGAACAGCAAACCGTTGATCGGAGACCAAAGCCCTATATCCGTCTCATGAGCTCTCAACGCCGCGATGCCAGTGTAGCGGCGTCTCGTCTCCTAGATCCCGTGCTATTTGGGCACAGCACACTACAGCATGTAGCAAGCCACGGCGTCCTCTGGCAGGGACGATCACAGATCTCATCCGAACAAGATCACCTGCACTGCCGAACTCAAGCTTTCCCGGTCCCCACTCCTCGTCGGGCACTTCGCCGAATTGGTGGCACTTCACCGCCGCCCTGCGAGCCTGCCCGCTGTTCTGCGCTGTTCCAGCCTTGACAGCCAGGGGAAAGTCGAGTGCAAGATATGGCGCCAATAGCGCCACCGACATCACGGGCAGGGGGCCGCTCTCTGGATTTGGGTACAAGGCTCGCAACCCGAACCCGGGAACTAAAAATCGTCTCAAACATTCCATCGACTGGTTCCTGGCGATGCATCAGCAGCCAACGGTCGCAGTATCTTGGCGGCCAGACTGGTCTCTGGCGTCCCCGTCTGTCGTTGCTGGTGCGACGCCAGTGGCTCAATAAGGTTTTCGGGGATCCCTTGAAACAAAGCAGCAAGCGCTGCTCCCGTCGTCGATCGCTACCAACACAGAGGGGCAAACGCGACCCAATACTTCTTCTCCAAGCATTGAAAACTCCATATGAGGCGCAAGCAATGGTCGTTATGCTGAGGCCGTGCTGTTGCTAGCCTTTGGCCTGTGTTGCACGTTTGCAAAATGAGACCAAGTGGCTCACAAACGGGCCAGCCGCCCAAACGCCCATTTCAGGCCTCAGTCAGCGCCCTACATGCTAGGGTACGTTTATGCGCTCGCCGGCACTCCGGGTCCCGGCTAGCCTGCTTTTCGCCGGGTACACATCCCAGAGCCCCGTGTCGATCTTCTCGCGGATGCCGCTTCCAACGACTGTTACGGTCAACCGATGGCTGTGTCTCTTGCCCACATCAGACGACTCGGTGCCTTTCAATTGATCCATGAGTATGTTGGGCACAAGCGTGATCCATTACATGTGATTCAGAGAGAATGTCCATTATGCTGAATAGAGTCCGCGAAGCTCAGGACCGATGGTCCATTCAAAGCTCGGATGCTCAACCGTGTCGCGCATGCTCATATGCCAGCTACTGTCCTGGTATCCACGGTAGAGTCTTCAATTTCGCATCCGACGGAATTGCACCGGTCTTCCCAAGCGTCGGCACTTGATTATTGGGACGTCTGATCGACCTAGCTGTCAACAGCAGCCCGGCCAAGCAGCCGCCTGCTTGTACCGGGAGGAAAATAAGCCAGAAAACTTCTCGAATGCGTCCTATTCCCGGATGAGGCTACTAGCCTCGTCTGAAAGTCAGCGCATCTTGTTGATGACGACGGATTGACGGAAGAGGGATGGCAGGTCCTTATTATACCGTAGTCCAGCCGTCAAGCAGAAACATGCGCCCGGCTCGGTTTGGGATCTTGGGCAAGGGGGCTGGCCGTTCAGGCGTGAGATTGAAGTATTGCTGCCGCGGGTTGGCGGCTCACCCAAAGAACTTGCTAGCGCCTGTCTGGCACGCTTCATGCCGTGCCGCGGAAGTCTATCAGCGCGTGCGCCAGGCCGCCGGGGCGCGCCTGTCTTACGTATCCGGGCTGCCCTAGAGTTGTTGTTTTTCCCGAACTTACACCGTAACCAGTGTCCCATGGCCACCCCTGCCATAGAAAAGCGAGCGCGAGGCAGTGGAAGAGAGGTCAAGCGCGCTTAGCAGCAAAGCCTGACCTTTGATGCTTGACCAGGTCCAGTCCTTGAGGCTTTATGCTGATGGAACTGGGTAAGGCCATGCACGCAACATTACTTCCAAGGACGGAAGACGAGCAGACACATGTGCTCTGCATTGTCCCGAGCCTGGATTGCTCGCACGGGCGTGGCCGTCGCCGTGGATTATGATGCCCTATGTCAGAGTGGTCCCGACAACTCGGACTACGGTGAACTCTATTCTCGTGGTCTGGAATCGTCGATGGCCTTTTGGCATGGGTATAATGAACCGGAAGTATGGGGAGATTTGGTTCAATATGCATGCGTGTTCGGTTCGTGTTTCGAAGATTTCCTCGTGTTTTCTGTCCTCTTGTGCTGTGTGTTTCCTGGTAAGCCCCCGATCGATCTCCGTTTGCGTTTGAGGCTTGTGTCTTAAATGGGGAGCATTATGGACGACGAGCCCCGGGATGACGGTATGTCTGAACTCTATTGCTCTTGCTGGCGTGTGGTTTAGGGAGGTTGTCATGCGCTTGAGTTCTTGGTTACGTGGACTATTTGCCATTTCTGCGTGCGGCTGAGGGTTCAGGCATGTGCCAGGCAGTCAGTGCTTGTGATCTGGGCCGCGGTTTTTGTTGGTCTTTCAGCTTCTGAGATTGTCTGGTAGGCTACGTAGGTGATTGTTGATGCTGTTTACTAGTTGAGTCTCGTGAACTTCGTCGTGTTTGATATGGCCATTTGGGTAGGCTATTATGAGATGGTGACTTGTCATTTCTCGTATTCCCTTTGACGCAATGTCAGCTGGCCGTGAAACTGTTCTTTCAGTAGCTGATCCTCATGGACGACTCTCATCGACTGAGGTTGAGTGGAAACCAGAGGCAGAAGGGGGCCCGGTGAAGGAGCAGTGCACTTGTGAAAAGCTCTGAACTCCTGGAAGGATTGGGGGTATACTCAACAATGTTATGTCGAGTGTTTGGAACTGGACGTCACACATTGCAATCCTCCCGTACTGGGTTCCATTTCTATTTTGGGATGCATATTCCCCAGTGGCGGTGGTGAGCATATAGTATCTGCAGGTTATCTCTCCAAGGGCTCAATCCAACCTTGGTGCTTTGTACCGGTGTCAACCCCAACCTGTTTATCCTTCTGCATGCTTTTTGTGACAATTCTCTATTACAATATTCTTTGACATCCCTAAGCCACACGAATAAGAATATCCGAGCCGTAGTTTCGGATTGGTCTATTTTGACAGCTAGTTCGTGATGTTTGTGATGGGTGTTATCGATAAAAGCAAAAGTATTCTATTATTAGCGCCTGTGTGTGTCGAATCAGCTGAGACTTCTCGTGTTACTGCGTCGATGAAGTACAGCGGTGCTTTGTGCAGAATGTAGTCAGAATGTAGTGAGCATTGTCTGGTCCAAATTTTAGGAGCTAAGAGCCTGGAGGTCCCTTCCAACGATAGATTCATTTTGGTAGTCTCCATGCTCTTCGTCAATATTACAAAGCCTTTGGAATGCGAGTTCCGTGTTGTGAGGGCTGTATTACCCGGAAAGCTTTTCTGTCTTGGAAGTCTGATATTACTCCCTGAAGCGTCTCATTTGGAACATCAAAATGTTGGGAGGCAAGTGATCTAATCGATTAAAACGTCAGTTTTCAAGTTAAAACTCTTTCTGTCTCTACTCCACGGATCCAAATTGTTCATTTTCATCGATCAATGTGATTGTATAGTTGCTCCCCAAAGAAAAGGGCGGCTTACCCCTTTCACCAACCACAAGCGTGATATCCGGTATACTCCTGTGGAGGTTTCCTTGGATGCTCCAGCACTCGTCCGTGATTTACCCAGCACATGAATCTGATTGGATAAGACAAAAAGCTGTTTCTCGTAAGCGAAGATATTTTACTGAATAATTGAGATCGATCTCGGACTTTGACAGCGGCTTGATGCCGTTGTTTCATGTCTGAATATATAAACTCAATACGCCAATATACATATATATATGGTTCGAAACGAGTAGCCGTTGAAATGGCAAGGACCGGATCCATTGATGGAAATCCCCCCGGGTGGATGGGGGCAGCAATTTGCTGATCCTGGTTCTCATAGGACTGGACTGACTTCAATAGAAGATTTGCAAACATTGGAGCCATCTCGCCCAAGGCTGTATGGCTAGCCATGAGCTGGACCGGCCACTGTTTGCCACAGTGATCGTGCCATTCGACATCGGAAATGAACTGAGACCCAACTGTCCGGCCGTGTAGTCTGAGAATTGAACAGCAGTGACCCTGAATTGCAACAGTACTCTAAGAAAGTTGTGCAGGATCGCGACGAGACTGTGCCTGTCGCTCGGAAACGGATAGCGGTGTGTCCGGTGAGCCCAGGTCAGGAAGTAATGAAGGGCATTGATAATATTCTTGTTCACTTCACTTCCAAAAGAGGTGGGTATAAGGGCTCGTTCAGCGGTGGCCAAATACCCAGTTACGTTCAGAAGCATTCGCTGTGGCTCGATTGTCATTTGCTCGTCTATGATAGACGAGTTTTGTCGATCATAGGCTGTAGTTGTGAACTGCTTCTACGCAATCGTATTCCTAGACCATCCCAACGAGCTAGAGAACCAGGTCTGTTTTCATTGTATTTCTCCGTGTCGTGAAAGTCTTGTGGGCATGTTGCCTAGCCTGTCCGGGATCTCGTTTCTTAGGATGATGATTTTCTATTCGCTCAATGATACGCCTGCTTAATGTAAAATTGAAGGGCACCGTTGATCATCTCATCCGCCTCCCGGCCCATAAGACACAATCGCTTGATATACTGTCAGGATTGAAGAGGAAACACTTCTCAAGGTTTGACAGCTCAAGGTTTGACAGCTCAAGGTTTGACAGCTCAAGGTTTGACAGTAAACTCGCAGCCCCATATCGCAAATTTCATGGACACATCGAAGGCTGGGATGATGATAAACGTTCGCAGTTCGGTTGGCACAAGCCCGGCGAATATTGGAATCTGAATATTGTCAGAGACGAAGTAATGCAAGAAGTCGGTCTGGACAAGGCGAGATGCCAGTTGCAACTCGAGGCCTAAAGAGAGCCCGGGATGCCAGATTGCACTTCAGTACGGAACCGAATGTAAGGCTCATAGTAGGAATAGCAAGATTGAACTCGCACCACAGACTGAACAAAGTGCGCCATTCATTTCTAGCACATTTGATGATTGCGAAATACAGGGTTGACAGCCACGACGACAAGGCTCCTATTCCGAGGAAGTTCACTAGGGATAGACCGCAGCGACTGTTGGCAAACCCCAGTCTCAAACAGCCAGAAGAGGTCTCGTGTGAACTTGTTGAACAAGATGGCTGCAAGATGTGAAAAGTATGATACCAAAAATGGCTCCTGGACGCGTCGAAGAGGACGGATCCGACTTGGATCTTGACACGAATGAGCAGAAAGTAGATGTATATCCAATAGACGATGCTGTAGATCACGGATTCATGGCGCTAAGCTTCTAAGTTTGGTTGTACTGAGTACTAGGGTTAGGGTTGACTTCGACATGAAGAGGGAAGAGAAGAGCAGATAGATGTACGCGACAAATCCGACAGATGAAAGTGCGAACGACGAGGTCCATAATGATTGTTGACGTTGCTGTTCATGACTCAAAACAGCTTAGTCTGGAGACCCCACAATGCGGACGGGACGGGACTCCACATGCACTGACGTCTCGAAAGCAACCTTCCACTGCAGCGTATCCCTGACCTCTTCCTGCATTTGGTACCAATAACAGCCAGCAAAATGAGATTTGACTGCTACATCGGGCGCACAAAGGGGCAACGGGAGCCCAAAGTCTATCGGACGACCACTCGGACTTTCGAGCCCAGATTAATTGGGCCGCACAAGTACTCAGCGGCACCTGGACAAGATCCACACTATGAACGGCCAAGGATAGATATCTACCTGTTTGAGCCAGAGTTTGCCATTGAAGAAGGCATATAAATATGGCGCCTCCCTCTATGTCACCAATGTTTCTAATGAGTTAATCATCCGACACAACAAGCAGCACCTCCTACCCAACCTCGCATCTATCATGGCTTCCAAACCTTACCCTCATGTCCTCATCGTGGGAGCAGGGCTGAGCGGCCTGACTCTGGCACAAATCCTGCGCAAGAACGGTGTATCCTACGAGATCTTCGAGCGCGACGAGTCCGCTGATGCCAGAGCCCAGGGCTGGGCCATTGCCCTTCACGGGCCCGTCCTGGCAGACCTCAAGGAGCATATGCCTGAAGACATTGGTCCGATAGAGTGTACCAACCACATCGCGCCCCTGGATCACCTGCCTGCGCAGTTCGTCTTTTACCACGTTAAGAAGCCCGACATGCGCATCGGTGTGGAGGACGATGATAAGGGCAAGATCGTGCGTGCCAACAGGCAGAGGCTGCGCGACTGGCTGCGAACGAATATCCCCGTGCAGTACGACAGGCGCGCCGTGAAGGTGGTGGAGGATGAGAGAATCACTGTCCACTTTGAGAATGGAACGTCTGCCACAGGTGACATTTTGGTCGGAGCGGAGGGCAGCCGGAGCGCTATCCGCAAGCACATACTTCACGGGCAGGACGTCATGAAGCCTCTGCCCATTGGATCCATCGTCGGCGAGATCGAGCTGACTGGTGACGATTTCGCTCGTCAGTTGGAGCTCGCGCATTCGGCATACGTCGTGCTCGACGATGGGCCTGCCTCGCTGTTCGCTGCGCTGAACAAGGTCTCACCAGACGGAAAGATGGGTTACTGGTACTTCATCCTACACTGGGTCGATGCGGAGGCGGCAAAGGCCACGGATGAGAATCCTTATTGGACTATCAACGCGAGTAGGGAGGAGTTGGCTGCCTTTGTCAGGGAGAAGGTGAAGGACTATCCTGACCATCTGCGCGTCCTAGTCGACAAGACACTTGTTGAGAGATACAAGAGGCCGGGCATTGTGCTGCAGAGCGTGAAACTAAGTGCAGACCAGTTGCCAGCTAAGCGGGTCATGCTTATAGGGGACGCAGCGCATTCTATGACGCCTTGTGAGTTCTTCCCCCCCCCCCCCCTCTGAAAGTTCCTGACAATTTTTCGTATGCGAGACTGGACTAATGAATTGGGTCTCTCTAGTCCGAGGAGAGGCTGGAATAAATGCCATGCAGGATGGTGTGACTCTTGGGCGGACAATCACTCGCATCAGAGACACTCAGGCTAGAGGACCCGAGTTCGAGAAGATGATGGGCGACTTCCGTGATGACATGCTCAGTCGTGGTGCTAGAGCTATTCGGGTATCGAACCCGGTACTCGAGGAGCATACTGAGAAGCCCAACAGGGAATGGGTCACCTGCAGTAAAGTCGCCGTTACACTGCCCAAGGAGACCATCACGATTGAGAAGTGAGACATTTGAAAAGCAACGCAGATCTGTGTGCCTGAATGATGTACAATATCTTGCCTGTCTTTGGACTTCACATTACTTCAGTATTTCCGATTGTATCTCGGCCAGTGCCCCGGGACATTTCTATCAAAAGGGCATTGGACTCGAGGTTGCATATCGCAAAATTCAGCTCATCAAAACCGGACATGATCATAATTAAAGGGTGTATAGAATGAAGTGAAGATAAAGGCGGCGGCTCGGGTGTTGTAATGTGGACATTATAACAGGGTTTACTCCCTGGAAATTGGTATAACGATTTTAGCACTCCGCTGTGGTATAGTGAGTGGAACGCCTCAGTCTGCAACTTCCTAAGCTAGTTATCCGCCTAGTTATCCGCATGTGGGCCTGACGTTCGCATCCTGTGCCATCGTTGTCTATTATGGCCCACCGTTTGACAGTTGGCTCTGCGAAACCTCTATTTCAACCAGACGACATGTAAGCATCCAACAGGTCGTCTGGCGTCTGGCCTTGACTCACTTGCTTTTCGATCGCCTTGATAATTGCTGTGGTATTCCCCAAAGGTTTACAAGATCCCTGCGCGGGAGTATCGACGTACCCACAAGCGAGCGATTTGATTACTCTTTTCGTGATAGGCCCCTGACTGTTGGTTGCTAGTGGAATGCTGGACTCATATGAACGTCAATGTGCATCGTTGCGAGCTATCTTCTTGATCATGATTGGTTCTCGTGTGCATCTGAAGTGAGGGCTCGCTTACTTCTTTGCAGTGTGGATTTTCACCGGGCCCCAGTCACAATCCTGCATACCCTGTGAGTGGTCTATCACCGAACCTGTTAATCTGCATCTCTATTCCGATTCTTCTTGATTTCTTCCTGACCATCTCTGAAGCTCAAATAAGTAGCGAGCTTTGAGCATCGCTCAACACGAAGGACCTCCAATATGGGTCTCTTCTTCCCTAACTTGGGTGATGGCGACAGTTTCAAGGACTGGAGTCTGTATCAAGTGTCCAAATTTTATGGAAACCTCAATGGTACGACTCTTGCCACTGTCGGCAGCAGCGGGGTTCTTTCATTCTCAGCCTCAAGAGTTCTGTCCAGCTTTGCTGGCTTGGTCTTTGCCTGGTTCCTGGGCAGCTGCATCTGGTATCGCTACTTGTCGCCCATATCTAATATTCCTGGTCCTTTCTTGGCCTCGTTTTCAAGATTATGGCTTATCAAAACCTTGATTCAAGGAAGAGGAGCCAGCGAGCTCGCTGATCTGCATGAAAAGTACGGTGAGTAGCTCTCGGCCTTGTGAGAAGGCTACTAGTACAGCGCTCTATGACTTGATGCTAACGAAAGTCCGTGAAGGCGCATTTGTGCGTATATCTCCCTGGGAGGTCAGCGTTTGCCATGTCGATACTGTCAAGAAGTTGTACCTTCAGCCTTTGCGTAAGGGCACCTTTTATGAGTTCGCCACCTACCCAGACTGGCGATTCCAAAACCCCATGTCCGAACCAGATCCGAGGCGAAAGTTGGAGCGCTCCAAAACGTTCGCTGCTGGCTTCCTGCAAAGCAGCATTCTACGCTCCGAGGACGTCATATCAGACACCATTTCCCAGCTGCTAGACCACATGGACCGCTACGAGCAGCGCAATGAGCCTATGGATCTAGACAAATTCTTCACATATACCGCTTTCGACGTCGTGGGCGAGGTGCTTTGTAGCAAGCCGTTTGGATTCTTGAAGCAAGGCAAGGATCTGAACAACGCCATTGCCACAAATTTCTTTCTTTCAGGAGATGGTGACCTGGGCGTCCCACCTCCGCGAGCTGCATTACATCGCAGTCAACCCCATCATGACCTGGCTGAGTCTGACGCCAGCAGCTTGGCTGGGTGAGACAGCCTTTGCAGCCGTAAAGGACCGCATGGCTCGGCCAGTCGAAAACTTTGATATGCTCAGTCACTGGCTGAAGTATATGGATGACAACCCTGGCAAGGCTACCACGCGCGAGATCATGGCGCAGGCTACGAATGTCGTCGGCGCTGGGTCGGATACCACTTCCTGCCTGCTGCAGTCTGTTTTTTTACCATTTTCTCCGAAACCCCGGGACGCTCGAGAGGGCCAGGGCCGAAGTTAATCAAATTCGGAACAGCGACCGCGTATTGCCGTTTTCTGAAGTCCGGGAGCTACCATACCTACAAGCTTGCATCAAGGAGGCACTCCGCATTCACACACCCATTCTCATGCCGCTACCACGCCTAGCACCAGAAGGAAGTATCGAGATCGGTGGGCGCTGGTTCCCCGAAGGCATCACTCTTTCAGGCTCTCAGTGGGTCCTGCATCGTTCGCATGCTCTCTGGGGCGACGACGTGGACAAGTTCAAGCCCGAACGGTGGCTGGGCGACGATGCGGCCGGGCTAGAGAGGTGCTTCATGCCGTTCGGGGCTGGGTTTATGTCGTGTCCTGGGCAACATCTCGCTCGCATTGAGGTGTTGAAGATCACGGCTACAATAATCCGTGACTACGACCTGCAGCTTGTCCACCCCGAGAAAGAGTGGCAGTGCGAGATGTTGTTCGCTCAGGTCCCTCATAGTTGGCTTGTCTATGTGACGAAGAGGAATAGGACCTAGAGCGAGAAGGCTGTGCATGTAATCCCGATTTTAGGAACTTGGGAAATTTTCATTTAGCTGTATGTGTCTGAGAGCTGTTATGTCCGAGAAACTCCACATAGCAGGTCAATTTAACCGCGTGTAAGTTCCCAGATAACACAACTTTCATAAACATCATGAGGATTCAGGCTCCACAATTATATTGACTCCCCTGGTAACAGGTATATAATGTTCCCTCAAAGTAAAGAAAGCGGTTGCTATGTATTGATGGGCAACTCACAGTAGACCGGTATTCGTGGTGAACCGCAGTTGCTACTTTGACTTCCTGTTGAACCTCAAGCTTATATGTGTTCTGCAAATCGGTGAGGCTACGCCGCTGAACCCAGCCCTGCCAGGATGACGACCGTGCCTCATGATTCCCTTCTGTCCGTTTAATATAGACTATATAGCTGCCCCTGGCCCTGCCAGGTTTACATGTATGTCCTGTCGGCGTGGTCTTCGACCAGAGTATTAGATTTCTCATTTCTTTCTGGGTATAGCTAGTACTTGATCATTTCGAATTTGACGCTAATGACAATGAAGCAAAACAAGTGCAGCAGGCGCGCGATGTAAGGTTCCACCTAAGCTTGAACATAGAGAAGCTCGCAATACACTGCATGGGGTAAAGGTACAATTTCAATTGCTTCGGCTGGACCCTTCGGCATTGAAATTCCGGCACAGAAGTCCACGCTGAGGGTGTTTCGCGCACTGTAACAATCTTCTCTGGAGCCGGAGGAGGAAAGATTTCAGAAATCTTGATGGCAATCTATTCCAAGTGTGTGTGTAAATCAGGCGACGCTTGTGCAGAGAGTACAATTCTTCATTTGATGAACGAAACGGAGTGAGTAGCCGTGAACATTGTTGGGCCTGGGGTCGACTCAACAGGCATGCCTCTTGGTGCTACACATTGTGTATCTCGAAAGAAACATACACGCAACTTTTTTTCGGTACACTTTGTGGAGTCTGGTAACCTCTTGGATGGTTGCTTCGGCGTAGCGACTACCATGTGCGATATGTATTCAAGTCAAGCTTTGTATTATCCTGTAAATACGCAGATGCGCCAACATGTCAGGGATGCCATTTTGACTGACAGATTTGATATGCATTAGATGAAAACTTGGAAATTTCCGTCAAAGCATATCCCAGAAACTAGTCCTAGCTTGTATGAAGTTAGTTCGCATCCAATCATCTAGATTGGCAAAGTAAGAAGCGCACGCTTCTTCTCTCCTGGCACATCCGGGATCTCTCGCCTCCAAGAACAGACCGCAGCGTGAAAAGCGTTGGAAAGCGTCCTTCCCGCGACAATCCACCATGCGCATAAGAACCGAATCGTCGGTTGCTCGCAGTCCTTCGACAACATTCCGCATGTCAAACATGGAAGACAGCCAAGTATCTCCCACCTCGAGTCTTCGGTACGTCAACAATTCGACTTGGATGGCAGCCCAAATCGTGCCCAGACGTTGATCTCCGCACTCCACAAGCCGTGTGTTATCCGCTCTTTCGCTCTCATGAATACCATGCCGACAAGAATCATCTTCGGGTTCCGATATATCATCATCATACTCGTCAATGCAATGCTCGTAATCGTGTGTGACTCCGCGTGGAGTCCTGGACGAGACGGAAAGCCCGTTCGTGGTATCAACATCTGAGTTTCGGGCTCGCGTCACGCGGTACTTCAGAAGTTCTTTGATGGCTTCCCAACCCAACTGCACCTCGGGTGTCCACTTGCTTACGACATCTCCTGGCACAGCCGAAGCAAGGTCGGCCGCATTGAATGATCGATGCTGACACTTCTCTGTCTCTCCAAGTCCGAGAACAGCTTCAATCGAGATCTGAGCAGACAAACATGGATCGGCCTTTAATGTTATGAGACAAACCAAACAAGCGAGCATGCCAAAAAGTGTTTCTCCTGGCATGCCACTATTCGCCAAATGGAAGGCCACGAACACAAAGGCGTGGAGCGGCCCAAGTTTGAGCTCTAAACCACATTGACAGCGTCTCTGGAACAAACCGCTGGCCGTATTGATGTTGGGACCCCAGTTTCTCATGAATATTGAAGTAATGCAATGACAAACTGTCTGTGATGAAGTATGGCAAAAAATGTGTTTCCACTCATGCGGTATAAACGCTTCTCCAGTCGCGCGAAGCAGGCGGATGCATGGTGAATCGGCGTCCCATCTCCCGCAAATATCAACATCAGAACCCTCAGAGAACAATCCGGTGGTGGCAAATGTGGCCCCCAGCACCGAAGCTTCGACTGAAGTGTGTGAGCGCAGTATAGAGATGAACAGGGCGTCCAATACAGTCAGGCCTGAATGGTCCGTGTAACTGACACCGATCGAGTTGACATCCTCTAACCGTTCGACCAGTGCAGACATCATTCCACAACATGCCTTTGAACCGTCCAAAAACTTTGCTGCTAGATGAAATGGAGAGATTTCGCGAAGAGCTTCCCAATTCACGTCCTCGTCATCTAGAAGGTCGAAGAAGGCGCCGATATTGCGGCTCATGATGGCAAATCCGATGGCCTCGACCTTTGCATCTTTAGTGGACCCAGATAATGTGTTGACAATAGAATCTACTGCCAACGGCAAATCTTCGGTTTGGCATTTCGTAAACTCATTTGTCTGGAGACCTTGAGTGATCGTGCTGGTTAGATCTCGCCCATAGTTCGGGCTCCATTCTTGCCAAGTAGATTCATCCTCTATGTCTTGTTCTTTGTGCTCTGCCGGGTCGCTGGGCCAGGAACGGATAGCCTCGTATTTCATCCGTTCTAAGTAGTGAATCGACCAGTTACACAATTGTGTCGGAGGGCTAATGACGGCAGTGGCCATTGACGGGGACCGAGCATGGTCGAGCTCCCGCGATCCACTCGGATGATCTGGAGGCAAATCGCGGGCAATTCCAGCCAGCGTTTTGGCTTCAATCAGTGGCAACGTCCACTCTTGGGGTCCCTTTCCCCAGTATTTGGTAGTCACGAAAGCGAACATCCAGAAATCATGTAGCCAGTTGGCAGTGATTCTAGAGAATTGCAAATCAGCGATGAATACTATTGTGCTGTTTGGGTGATCACTCATTGCGCACCTTCTTTCGTCGCTACTCATCTGCTTCATTAATTCGAATTCCCTACCGTCGAGCAATAGCTGTGCTCTATCGATGAGAACCTTTCTATGCACTAACTGCGTTGTCGGCGACATACCCTCCTGCGGGCTGCCATTAACGTTCTGATTCTGGGGACTGGAGACTGAGAGGTATGCTGGAGTTTGAGGACCACCACTCAAGGGAGATGGATTGTCGTGAGCATGGCCTCCGAGCTTTCGAACAAGCGCAGAATATGGCAAGTTCCGACTGAGAAATCTGGACAAAGTAAGACGCTGCCAGATGCAAGCACTGAGAAATTGCGACAGATGACTTACATGCCAGGCCGAAGGGATACTGGTTTCTCTTTGCGAATTGAGTCGTTGATATGTCGCTTGAGCTGCTTCTTGTCGACGGATTTGGGCCAATTACCCTGCTCAAGTTGAACATTCGATGTGCCAACCCCATGCTGTCGACGTCTTTTCCCCAAGGCTGTTATCACGGCTTCTTTCTCAACGGTTGTGGTACGCTTCTTGATGCCCCATTTCTTGAATTGATACCGATACTGATGAATTCTATTGCTCCTGTTAGTGCGATATTCAACCCAAGCAGTGCCATGAAAGGTCTCAAGAAAAAGAAAAAGATATCAAGCTGGATAGTGCAGATACATTCCAGGGAACGGGGGTTAACATACTCCGCCTTGAAACCAAGATCACTGGCCATCCGCTCGGAGAGCTCCGCAAGGGTGGCTCGTTCTTCTAGATAAATCTTCACGATGGCTGGTTTGAGACGATCCCATCTTTGCTCATAAGGAAGATCCAAGTAACTTTCTACGAGACTCATAGTGACCAATGGCCAAAAGATTTCCAGGAATGGTGAAGGAGGTTGAGAGTTGCTGTCTTGCCGGCCCCATTTCGATGAGGTCGGCTGCCTTTATGTACTCGCACAACGGCAGCACTCGAGCTGACACGCTGAAGACTTTTTGCGAACCACCGTATAAGGCAAAACAACACGTCGCCTTGCAGGACTACCGTGTAACAGCCGGACTCGTCATAAGTGCTTGGTGGTGGGATGCCAAAAAGAGACTAGCCACTCAGGAGCTGCCATCTGCCTGCAGCTGCATATCTCTGAATCTTAAGTGGCCGACCCATGCAACAAAAGGAGAAGAGCCAATGACTGCAATGCAATCCGATCACGGACGTGCGAGCAAGACAGGGGCGGCGATCTACTAGCCCGTAGGCATCCTTCAGCCTCAATACAAAAAGAGACCATCCAATAACATCGCAACCAAGAGGGCAAATCGACCCATCTGCCACAGTGATCCATGCTCTCTCTCTCTCGAGGTTACGCGGTGACAGATGCATGAGAAGCACCTAAATGACTTACAAAACGAGACTGCCCAATAGGGTTTGAGTTGGCTGGCCCATTTCCCCCTTGCTACTGTCTTCCAGAGAGAGGTCCATTCTGTCTCGAGAAAATCGGGTGGGACATGCGGGAAAGAAAGCTTACAAAAAGACAAATTACAAAAGAAGACTATCCAATGGCACCTGAGTTGAGGACCCCATCCCAGTCTAGCAGGGCGGTGACACTCGGAAACGAAACGCACATGCATGGCAACTTGCAGTCCAGCAACGGCGGACGATCAGGTTGGATCGAGCTGGGCTCTCTCTGCCCTGAATACCTTTCCTCATCCTCGAGTACAAATACTCATTGTTTCCCTACCTTTCATGGCGCCTTTCCTACGTCCTGTTTAACTTGACACCTACCTTGAGAGACCACAATCACACCCAAGCCTGGCACCATCATAACTGAAAGGCTGGTCACTGCCATATCACCTGTCCGTCGAGCATTTGATGCTCACAAGCCTTAAGAATCCTCACTGTTGCCCTGTCCGGTACTCCAAGACCTGATCTCCGCGCCCTCTTCACAAAGCCCACCTTGCCAGCATTCAGATCAGACAGCCTGCTCCCTAGCGCGGCCCAACATGCCTTACACCTACTATACATCCTCTGCTACGGCATGCACTGCGTAAGTCAACAAACCATTTCATCGGATTCTACCCATCTTTCCTACCTAGACATTACACCGATTGATGCTAATCTAAACATACATAGCAACCCTAGCCACACCTACACCAACGACCATGCTAGTACCACTGCCCAACACGGCTCAACTGGCACACGGGCTCGTCCAAAGGGCCAGAAACCACGAGTGGATCATGAATATAATGGGAATAAGGAAGAGCGCATGAAGAATGATCTTATCGGCATCGGTGCCCACTTCGAAGGCAAGTAGTCGAACAGACTTGACGGTCGAGAGGGGCGGTGGTGGCGGGAGTCCTTCTCCTCCATTAACCCCTGGATCCGGCTGGAATACTGCAGATGTCAGAAGTCCTTGGACACAAGAAAGATGTCTGTTAACTTGTCTCCTTACCCTCTATATACATGAGTACCCTGGTTTAGGAAGAGTCATTTCTTCCGTAGAGTTCTCAGTATTGTGTTCCCCTTAACCTATGCCCTGAAACGCACGTGCAAGGACTTTAGCTTGCACTGTTCGATTTCATAAAAACAGACCACTATCAACCAAGCCTTCAATCCCGGTGATTTGCCTCGTTGGTGCTCTTGTTCTTGTCACTGTAAATCAAGGGTATGGTCCAATATTACGCAGACATTCTCCAGTATAGATCTATTATTCAGAACATGATTATTTGTTTTACAATTCGATATTTACACTATATGTTACTATTGAGCATTCATAACTAAGTGCTCGGCCGTTGACCCCGTCCAAAGCGCGGTTCAAAGTCTCATTAAGGATCCTACAGCAGCATAAACAGCAGCATATGGTATCTGAAATTTCCAACCAGACACATATCCACAGCACAGCCCAAAGGAGCGACACTGTCATATTTCTTGCTGATGTGATAACCGTAAGGGCACTGGCAGTTGACCTCCAGCTGAAGGAACGGGACGGACCCTTAATCCCTTTTTCCCTTGCCCCTGTCACCGCTGGTTCCCTGCCCGCCACTAGCCAACGAAGCAGCCCTCGCCTCAGCAGCCCGCGAAGCCCAAGTACCGACCCTCCGCACGCTGCCCAGGTCACTGACAGAGCTATCGTCAGAATGCTCGACGCGGAAGCTGAAGTCGACGGTGCCGACGAGCTCGGCAACAGTGGCGATGAGGCCCTCGAGGTCGCCGATGATGAGCGTCGAGCACACCTGCAGCACGGCGAACTCGGTGTAGCCCTTCTGCTCCATGTTACGCGCGTCCAGCAGGCTCCAAGGCTCGAGCGACGGCTTGTACTCGTCGCGCTGGCTGGTGCTGCTGGCGGGCTGGCTGGAGGGTTCGCCGGTTGCGGGTCTTTGGTGGGAGTGGGTTGATGTGGAGGATGAGGAGGACGCTGATGATGCTGATGAGGAGGAATGTTGCGCTGCCTTGGTAGAGGATTTGTGGTGCGACTTTGGATTCTCCGCGGGCATGCTGAGGAGATGCCTTGTCATTTCGTAGGGCTTGGGGAGGGGCAGGTATGGTGGGAGAGACTGGCCCGAGAGAAGGGAATTGGAGAGCAGCGTCAGCGTGGACAGAATCTGGTTATGTACTGGTGAGACGTCCTCAAACACCTCGCCGAGAACATGCATCCAGTCCTTGTCGGAGTTTTCTTCTGGCCCTTTGGGGGCCAGGTAGGTTAGGACGTAGGACATGAGAGTGCAGTAGTTCATGATCCTGTTAGAGAACGGCATGGGTTAGTCAAGTGCCATTATAGAAAGTGTATAGCGTGTTTGGCGGGGTTGACGAACCGAGTAGATCGTAATATGATGTCCTGATACTGCTCCTCAGGAAACTTGCCCCCAAGACTGGGCTCGAACTTCTGGAAATTCGCGTGCATTTGCAGGGAGGGGAGTAGCAAAGTCAATTTTCCAAACAGCTTTCGCCGAACTTTGAACAGGCTGTGCGCAGGTGTCCCTGGAATCTCCATATCGCCAACTGTTCCACTCATTGTCGCCTTCATGGTGGTATGTACGACACTCGAGTAGTTGGCGAGTAGATATAGCACCGCACTTAGATCCTTGCGAAGCCACGTCCTGTCAGTAAAGGGACTGGGAAACACAGTCCAGAAAAAGGCAACGAAGGCACCCGCTGCGACGGTGGCGAGTCGGTATGGGGCGAGCTCGTAGAGCGGATAGTATGGCTGTCCGCTGGACTCTGATGCTGTGACTCCGAGCAGGTTGGTTTGAAGCTCGTACCCGAGGATGAGGACCTGATAAAATTGCGTCAGTCTTGGGGGAACCTGAACCATATCTTCTTTTGTGGAACAGGAAAATGGACGTACCTGGGTGACAATGCAGATCATGGCGGCGGGTATAAATTGTGGGTATTTGAAGAAGAAATAATATTCAATAAAGATGAAAAGCCATAGGAAGACGAAAATACCCGGTATCTTGTAGTCGACGATGTAGTAGATGATGAAACAGTTGACCATGGCGATGAAGGTCCCACCTACTCTGCAGAGGAAGCCAAATGTGGATTGGCCAGACGCTGAGGCAATGTCAGCATCAATGACGATGGACTTAGTTTAATGCAATGATCAAAGGGTTTCTTACTCTGCGTCATCCCAATAGCAATAATGATCATGGCCCACACAAGCCGCTGCTGTATAAAAAAACGCTGCGAGCTCTCCAGGAAAGCAATAATACCGATAGTCATAGTAGCACAGGCAACGCGAAAGCCAAAGACGGACTCGGGCGAGCCGAAGAAGTGCGAGAAGCGGCGCACGCCGTTGCCGAACCGCTCCCAGGCGTTCCTGGCAGGGAGGTGCTCCGGGTCCTTCTTGTTCATCCAGCCCTGGCCAAGGTAGACGACATTGGTACCTGTCTCCATGATGTCGGGCGAGTCCTCGGCGGTCGAGTCCTCGTTGCTGAAGATGCCGAGGAACCACTTGCGCAGGCGACGTCCGTTGGGGAAGATCAGCCGCTTCTTGGTCATGGTCCCGTCTTCTACCTTCGCTTCGGCAAAGGCTACGAGATCTTGCACAGCCTCGCCTGTGGCTTGCATCTGTGGGTTGGGGGGGACGCGATTAGTCTCCGTGAATGGGATGTCAATTTAGGGAACACTCACCAACTTCTCCAAGTACAAGATCACGTAGAGCTGTGCTTGGTCGTTGCGCCGTTTTTCGAACAACCTTGTGCTGTCCTTGGCCCAGTTCTCAAAATTCCCATCGCTGCACAGCCCCTTGTCCTTGGCCCAAAGCCGGAGAATCTCGCCCTTGCGAGAGTTGAAAACTTCAATTTTCTCACTGATGACGCTGGAGAATCCGACCTGGCCCGGGCGGAGCTCACCACCAGATGCCTCAACGTCGGCATCCCCGCCAGCGTTCTGGGCTGCTGCCTTCTTCTGGGCCTTGGGCTGGGGGAATAGCTTGAGCAGGATACCGGCGTGGTCGATTCCTTGGGTGATGGCCTCGGACAAGATCTCGAAGGGCTCGTGCAACTGCTTCATGATGTCGTTCCAGATGCGCTGGCTCTCTTCCTTGCCGATGGGCTCGAAGCGCTGGAACACGCCGCCGTCGTCGCCAGGGCCGTTGTTGTCCCAGCCCCTTTCCCTGCCAACTCTCTGAAAGATATCCATGATAGTACCAATGCCAGTCATTGGGATGACACACATGCGGATCAGATTGAACATCTCTCCGAAATCCTTTGCGCTTAGGTGACCCCAGGCGATATCACGCTTCGCGAACTTCATGTCGCCGTAAATCTTTCCCATGAGCTCCCTGATGGCCCCAATGGTTCCTTTCAAGGCCATGGCATTCTTCTGCTCCTTGGTCAGTTTGGGGCCCTTATCCTTCTTCCCTGCCTTCCTCTCCGGCTCTGAGCGGCCCGCCGAGGTCTCGGTGATCTCAAGGGCGAACATGTCCTCCTTCTCCAAGCCCTGGAGGTATTCTTTCTCGAGCACGACGGACTTTTTGAATAGGCCAAGGACGCCTGCCATCTGCTTCGCGACAACCTGACGGCTGCTGATGGGGAAGACAATAAGGGAAACGCCCGTTGCAATGGCGAGACCCATAAAAATAGCAGCCAGGAGCCTCTGGATGAAAGCTTCGGCCGTGGCGAGAGTGGGGAACTCGGGGCCGAAGGTGCACGAGATGTTGACCACGATGCTGTAGATTATCACAGGCACATTGAAGGCGGGATACTTTGCCCTGATGACGTTGCTCAGCCAGATCTGGAAGAACAGCCAGACGCCACATACGGCACTCTGGCTGGAGTTGTACGGGGCGCGGCCATTGGCCTGAATAAAGGCAGCCATCTCGCGCAGGTCGGAGGTGTTGAGGCGGGCCTTGACACCTGTGTAGGAGATCAGCATGGCCATGGCGCATCCCACTGCGGTGGACAGGCAGTTCAGGATCATGTTCTGGATGAATTTGCCGCGAGGCAGAACGGCGAGGGCCAGGACGGTGATTACGCCTACGAGGTATCCCAGTGTGGTCAGGATGCGCATCACGGGCTCCGCCTGGTATATCGCGAGGCCTATGACGGGCGCGACAGAGCCTCTACAAGGTTCACAGGCACAGATTAGCTTTGGCTCGTCTTCGCTGGGCAGGAAAGGCAAAGGCAGACAAGACATACTTGAACATGCACTTGAGGAGGACGTCATTCAGGCCCAGCTTCTGCATTGTCTTCTCGACGAAGCCTGGCGACTTGGGCGTCTCTGGGGGCGTATCCTCCTCCCCGCGCTCTGGTGCCAAATCGTCCTTGAAGGTCGGGGCATTGCGCAGAGGGTCCTCTGGAGGGTCCAACCCTTGCGACTGAGGAGAAGCTTTGCCATTTTGCCCCTCGTCTGACTGCTTCTCTTCCTCCTGCGGCTGATTTTGTTGTCCCGAGGGCTGCTCTTCTTGGACTGGCAGCGCAGGCTCGGCAGCAGCAGCAGCAGCAGCAGCCATGGCGGGCAACGGATGCGCCGGCGCGCTACGAGACAGGCGGCGTCGAGCTCGATATGTGGTTGATTCGGGGGAGACAGGCTCGAGATCTATGGCAGGCTTTTCAATTGGGCCATCGAGGAGGTCGAGACGAGCGATTGGCACCGGTGAGAGGTGGAATGGGCCTCATCGTGGGAGTCGAAAAAAGAGCAGCAAGCAGCTGGGCGTATCAATGCACCGGTTGTGAGGGACGGGCCTTCGATGTTGGAGGTGGATCGGCCCCAGCTTAGTGGCGTTGGGCGCTGGGGGCTGCCGAGCTGCTGGGCCAGCAGCTGCTCTCGTGATCCCTGCCGATATGACGCTGCATGGCGGTGATCGAGTCTCAGCAAATCTCTCGAGATGAACGGTTGTCCGGCAGAGCTAGATTTAGTAGTCCACTGACTCAGTGCCGGCCTAGCGTTGCTAGCGTCGCATTCCAGCAGGGAGTCGGTGCCGAGAACAAGCAACCCCCTGCAGCCATAGGGCTCAAGCTTATTCTTCAGCTCGGTAGGCTCTGGCTTCTGCTTCTGTTGCTGCTTCTGCTGGTCCTCTTGTTGCGACAGCAGCAGCCGTCCCCTTCTCAGCCTGAGCAGCAATGCCCGGATCTCCTGCTTGCTGAAGCCACGCCAAAACATCATGCCCCGTTTGCCGTTCAGATGGATGTTAAAGCTTGAGTGACGTCAAATGGAACCCCAACTTCAATCATGCCACTCAGGGGGAACTGTCGCTTATAAAGAGTAATTGTTCCTGTCAATGGCTGACTCTGTGGCTGACATCGTGACACGCCTCTGCTGACGCCGCCCCTGGATCACTGTGCAATATGCTGTGCGAAGAAGTACTCCGAGTGACGTGCATTCAGGAGCTCGCCTTGAGAACAGCTTGTTTACCAATCGTTGAGCGCTTGGACCTGACCAACGGCGGCACAATCGGTAGGACGAGTGCTGCCATGGGCATAGCTGGAGAACACGTGTGACCTGTACCCTTTCGAAGCTTCTTTGTTTAGCTAGCCCTTACAGAGAACAATAGTACCGTTGCCTAGCTACCTATGTCAGGAACCTATTAAAAGTCCTGCGTACTACGAGATCCTAAGAGTGCTACCAAAGAATGGTAGATGCCAGCCTGCACAGTGAAGATAACCAGATCTAAATGAACATCCCGAATATCAGCCGCCTATTCAGATGCAGCATCAATACCTCTTCAGTCAAACCATACGTTCGTTCGTTGTTTGTACACTGGAGGCCAGACATGGGAAAAGCAGGTATTAGAAAGATATTTAGGTAGCCAACAACAGGAGTCCTCTACTAATATTATCCCTGGAAACTAGGCGGAAACCTACTCTTTATTTATTGAGCCACTCACGGCGTTCCTATGTTAAATACCGTTTGGTGCACCTAGCTAGCCATCCTTCTCTTGCTCTGGCAGATGTCCTTTTATACTGCCCAGTTTTGCTTGACAAAATTGAAGATACGCTACGCATTCCTCATGAGTTTCAACCATGGCTTTGTCCCCAGTCTCAACATTCGAATGCTCTGAAGTAGTTGGAGCCAGATCGAAACTCGTTGAACAAGCTCCAGAGATTGGTGGGAGATTCATAAGACATGTGATGAGTGACGTTTGGAATTTCGAGGATATACCCCATTTTGGCAAGGTCCACACAACCACTGCTGCCTGCACACACAATGACTGCTCTGCCCTATTGACTATCCTGAGCTTGTTGGCATCTGGGTACATAAATACGGTTCCCATGCAGACATGGTCTCTATAGAATTACCTTAGCACGAGACTGTGGTGTTTTCTTTTTGGCCAATTCCGTTATTTCAGAGGCAAATACGCTACACGATGCTTGCGTTACCATAGTGAAGTGGCATGGTCGAGACAAACATTCAACCCAGGAAGGTTCGATGACCACACCAATAGAGAATCTGGCGTTCCTACCAGCGCTCTCAAATATGGGCGTATACACAGGGACAAGCTGGAGTAATTTCTCTTGAGTATCGAAAAAGTCAGTCTAGGAGTAGAGATACACGTAGATCGCTGGCCACCACCATCGCCATTGGCAGGCTCTCAAACAGGCCTCCGCTTAGCCTAGTCTTGTAAATCTATGAGATACACAATACCATTCATTGCTCATCAAGCTTGTTCTCAATTTCCACAGTGGGTCTTAGTTCAGTGTTGATGCAGACTTCGACATTCAAATCCAGACCTGGTTGCATCCTACACATAACATTTCGTTTTCCATCCCATGTGCCTCCAAACACTTCGAGCTCTGAGCTGCCTGCAATTCACTTCTGTCATCTAGTGAATAGCGATTAGATCTATCTGATCTGTGCAAGCTGCAGCATTGCCAGTGGAGCCGCCCTGGCACAGCTTGTATTTGAAGCTCTCCCAACTCGATTGTGTTTTTCGAAACCTCCCTTCTTCCCTTCCACAACAACGACAGAAAGAGAACTCTTGCCCGTCGGCGATTTTTGATTGATTCTTTGCCAATTGCAATACGATCAAACCGTTCTCAACTCTGATTTTACTACTCCTGCTTGAGCGTCTTCATATTTGTTTGGCGCTTAGTATCTCCATTCACTTAGGCACATACCTAGGTAGTGCTCTTTACCCACCTCCCTTAACAATCTATCTTCTCACTTCGACCACCTCTCTACTCCCAACATCTGACGATACAAGACAATCGCCCAAGATGTACCGATTCCTCTTTGCCCTTCTCGCGGCCATTCTCACGCCCTACCTCGTGACCGAGCCCCACCACGTCAGCGCCGTCACGTTCGCTGTGGCCATCACCTGTTTCTGCAAGGCCGTAGCCGACTACCACGACGCAATGAATATCGATATATCCGAGTCCGCGGCAATGATGTTTGTTTTGACCATGTTCATCAGCATCTGCGCCAATGTCCCCCTTTCCTGGCTCTCCCTGATTCTATACGCCGAACCTTCGAAAGTCGACGTCAGCCGCCGTCCTCTGCCCGTCTCGCAGTGGTTCCGCAAACGCGGTGAACTAATCCCCCCCGACAACAATATCAAAGAGCCCGCCGCAACTCATACTAGTATGCAACGGATGAATAGCAAGATCAAGAGCCTCAAGGCTCAGCTAAGAGAGAAAGACCTGGAGCTGGCCGAGATCTGCCATCTGAAGAACGCGATCAAGAACCTGGAGAAAGAGGAACTCGCCATGCAGACCGACAACAAAGTCCTCAAGGGGACTAAGGATTACCTGCGTGATGAGATGAATGCTGCCCGAGAGCAGGTCGCCATCTGGCGGGACGAGGCTGAGCAGCACCGGGAGACGATCGTCAAGCTCAAGGCTCAGCGCGATCAGAGCAGGGCCAAAGAATCAGCGGGCAGCAACACCGTCATGTACCGCCTCACTCAGGAGCTCAATGCCGTCCGCGAGTGCTACCAGAACGCCAGGCACACTATTTTCGACCTCTTCGAGTCCCTGAACAAGAAGGACGCGATCATCGCTGAAAAGGACCAGCAGATCAAGACCCAGACCAAGCTGGCCAAGATGCACGAGTTTGGCCAGAAGAACCTCAATGCCGCCTACGAAACGCTAGTCGAGGAGGTCCGCAACCTCAAGTCTGAGGTTGACCGCAGATGCTCGCTCGTCTGGCAACGTGACACGGTGATCGAGAGGAAGCAAGAGGTCATCAATAGGCAGCACGACGAGATCGCGTCCAAGAATGACGAGATCATCAAGAAGAACGATGAGATCGTGAAGAAAGACGACGAGATTGTGAACAAGAACCAGGAAATCGCCCGCCTGAATAGTATCATCGAGACTATCTCTCGCCAGCACTGCTGTTGCGGTCGATGTGGCCGCGGCGGACACGGCAATGGCAATGACGGCGGCGACACTGTCAACAACAACAATGACAATAACAACAACGGACCGCATCAAGGAGGAAATGCGCAGCCCCCGAACTCTACCACTGGATCGAGCGGCGCGCCTCCTGGCCCTGTTGCCCCCTCGAACCCTGCGCCTCGCACCGGCGGTGCTCCTTCTGATGCCACTTCTCCCGAACCCCTCGTACTCGGCCAGCCTCTACTTGATATGCCCTCTGACGACGCTCTTCAACTCTCTATCTGCCAGCATGCTCCGACCGGTGAAACCTAGGACCTTCCTCCGGCGAGCGCGCATGAGCCAGTCCATGAGCTGCAGAGCTACCAACCCCTTTCACAGAAATATGTCTACCAGCCTCAGTACACTACCCAGATGTCCGCTTCTGAGATGTCCGCTTTCCAGGCTTTTTTTAGTCATCCTTGGGCTATTCGACCAGCGACTGTTCCTGAGACCCAATTTACGCAGGTTCCCGACCTTCAGCCAGATGCCCAGGTCATTCCATGCACTCCCCAGCACTCCGCTTCTGAAGTATCTGCTCTCCAGGCTTTTGGTGGTCACCCTTGGGCTCCCAAGGTATTGGATCCTCAGCCTTTTGTTGTCCCTCAGACTCCTGTTATTTCTCAGCCGTCTGAATATCCTCAGCAATCCCAGTATCCTGGAGCCCCTGGTTTTAGGCAGCCTTCTGATGTTGCTCAGCCTTCTGGTTTTCCTCAGCCGTCTGGATTCCCACAACAATCTGGCTTCTCTCAAGTTCCTTGTTTTCCTCAGTCTTCCGATTACCCTCATCCGTCCGTTGCGCCCCAGCTTTCCGAAGCTCAGCCACAGCTCCCTCGGCCGGAGTCTACCATTCCACCCATTGTACCAGGTAAAGCATAGCCCGTAACTTACCATCTACAGCACTAATATTAACACAGAAGTGGCTCATCAGCCCATTACAGTGCCTAACATCACCCCAGAGGTAAATACTGGACCTGCGGAGGCGACAGCGGACTTCAAGGAGACAAACCAGTTTGCAAATACGTCGCAACTTAGCCCAGCGAAAGCCAACGGAACGCTGGAGGTCCCACAAATAGCAGCTCCATCATCAACAGAGCCTCTTACAAACCAACAGGAGGAGGGCACTCATCTGTCGACCGTACCCCAGCCCAGCCCGCCTCAGGCTAACCTCGAGCCGCCCCGCCAACAGTCAGCCGTGCCTGTTGCAATCGATCCCATACAGAACAAAATCCCCTTTCCTTTCGAGTACGACCAGGCCGCTTACTCTAATCTAAACAACCCAAATCCTGCACCCGCACCGGAACCAGCCTCGGACCCAGCAACCGCACTAGCACCCGTACCAGCATCCCCACCCGCTTCTGTGCCAGCGCCAGCCACCCCTGCCGAAGACGACGAAGACGATGACAACGACCTCACCAGCGCTTTGAAAAAGGCACGAGCCAAGTTCAGCGCTCTGAAAGGCGGCCCTATGAAGTGGATGCCAGCCAAGGACGCATACGGGGTGAAAGCAGCGCTCAAGGACCTTGCAGACGCAAGAAAGAAGTCCAAGAAGCGCCTCTTGTCTAGGAAGACGCCGCACAGCATCACAGGCTTCATGAAGTTCGAGAAAAATTTCGAAGGCTTCCTGCCGGGCGACTGGACGAAGCGTCCCAAGGTCAAGCGCGACTACATCAACGCGTTCATGCGCCGGGCCCTGGAAGCCGACTGGGGCCGATATTGTGACCTTATTTTTGGCAAACTCGATGATGATGATCCAGTCACCCCCGAGATACCCAATGGCAATGATGGCACGGGCGGTCCTACCGCGGCCGCGGCTGATGCGGATGACGATGATCTCCTCCCCAACGGCTGGGCGATGGATGATGACGAGGTTGGCAATGCCTCGCCGCCTTTTGAGATCGCTGGCACTGTGGACGACCTCCCATCCGGTCCAAATGTGAGTGACGGCAATCAAGACAGTGAGCCATCTGCTGCAGCTATTACTACAGGCGAGCCGCCATCGGAGCGAGAGACTCAGCAGCCCATCAGCAATGCCTACGAGGCAGGCCAGCCTTCATCTGGCAGAGACAGCAATAACACCATGCAAGTTGCAGCGCCAACCAAGGACCTTGTCAGTGAGACCCCCGCATCAGCAGCTCCTGCAGGTAGTCTCAATTCCATGATGTCCAAGATGAGCATCGGAAAGCGCAGCAGGGATTCAGAGGACGACTCTCCTGAGGAGGACCCAGCCAAGTGCCGCCGCACAACTGGAGCAGAAGACGTCGGCGATACTCCTGGATCGCGACGCCCCATAGCCATGTTCTCCCGCAACCGGCCTGGTATTGCTGAAGCTGGAGAGACTGGCCCCCTGCCTAACCTGGCAGAGATGCTGCAGAACCTACCTGCGGCTTCGTCCACCTCAACGTCTCTTCCATCTGCCACGAGCATGGGCTCTCTTGCGCCGGTGCCACAGATCGCAGTCAACTAAGCTCGCTGAGCGATTGCAAACCTTTGATTCTGATACCACATGGATTTGCGAATTTCAGATCGTCTTCCCTAGCCGAGGATAATATTCTATGAGAGTACGAGAGAAAAAGCGAGGCGGGCTCTGTACATTCAGTTCTCTTGCACCATTTGTCATTGACAAAGGATTTTTTTTCGGCCAGGTGTTGCGACGATAGATTTCTCTTTTGATTCAGAAATGCCTTTTGTTTCTTCTTGTCTGGAGGAAGGAGATCGGCGATGGGTCTCTCTGGATTTTACGAGTTTCCTATTTCTTACCTGTGCACCATTTTGTACAACTATCTTGTGCCGTCAGCGCCCCGATTCCTTTCCTGCAGAAGGCTTACTGCTGGAGCTGCTCAATTAATGTCTAATTCATCAATCTACTCGCGTCCACGCCACCAGCTGAAAGGCGCATCATCTGGCGTCTTAGCGACAACCCACGAAGCGAACAGACCTTGCTCTGAAGCCAGTTATCTCTGACCAGCTTTACAGGCTGTGCCGGAACATAGGCTTTCGTAACGAGTGTGGTGGCTTGGAGCGTCACAATAGTCTGTTGCACTGCGTTCATCATCTCCATCTATCTGTTACCTCAATACCATGTTCATCACTGGCATCGATGCCTCAGGTAAGTGTGTTCAGATCCGCAACGTTTGTGTTCTACAGCTGACATATTCAGGCCTTGGAGGGCATTTGTCTTTGGGATAATGGAAGACGCCTTGTCTTGTGCTTTGAATCAAGGAATTGAGGTGAGCACACAGCCTCCTGCCACGCAACTCGACGAACAGTGCTAACCCATAAAGATAGACCTTCGCCTAAGTCAAAGGACGACGGGTGGCCTTGTGGTGAGAGATGTGAGCCAGGTGGAGGAAGGTAACGTAGGGTATGCCCATAAATGGGCGCGAGGCGGGCCATGAGCACTGAGGTAAACCATCTAGGGCTGTCAACGGACTAACAACACAGAAAGCTTGTGGGTTGGGAGCCGCGAACCGGCCGACGACCTCGCCCCCTCTGAAGCCAGCTCTGACCTGCAAGCTCTGGCCTTTTCAAGCAGGGGAGAAGGGCATCAAGGGATCTTGGTGAACCGTCTCTGGAGGGCTGGGCGCGCGGGGCTCACGATCCTCCGTCTCTGGCGAGAACAGCGGCGTAAATCCACCACCACCATCAGCCGAAGACGAATTGCGGGCACATACACACACAGCGCGCCAGTAAGCGCGCAAACCTTGTTCTTCTCTCCCACTCCGACCAATTTCCTTTGGCCATATTAGCAAAAATATCAGTGAGTCTCCCTTCCCCGTTCCTGCCCTCCTCGCCCCCCCTCTCCTCCTCTTTTGTTTCAGCTGACTACAGTGTTTACTTAGGTTCCATTTCGACGGTGACACCCATGGCGACGACACCGACATCCGATATCCGATATTCTTGGAGAGAAGAACTTCCGCCGACTTCGTGTGTGTGCCCGCCATATTCCATCCGTGCCGAACCGGCCAACAACCACAAGATGGTGGTAATAAGAGTGGTGACCGCTGCTAGCCGGGGCCGGAGAAAGGTCGTGGGTCAAGCCGCGCGCAAGTCATCTGGAGGTGGCACCGGGTCCATCTGATGCCCTTCGATCCTGCTTGGAGGGGAAGGCGTGCGTTGGGAGGAGCATGGTGGATGAGTCTGGCGAGGTAGGTTCGGTCGGTCTTGCGGTGGCTGACTTGCAGGTCTATGTGGTGTTGGTCCCGCGATAGTCCGACCCATCCAGTGTTCATGGTCGGCGGCCAGTGGAAAGTGGGTGTCAGGGAGACGCGAGAGGGACAGCAGAGTTGGTGAGTTGGTGTGAGAGCATTTCAGCGGAAAATCCTGCCACACATCGCCGGTGCGTGAATCCCGCGTTCAGCAGTATTGCTATGCAGACACGACCTGGTTCAACACAAGATCCTGTGTCTTCAGACAGGGTCGCTCAATTGCTGGTTGTCAATGCAAGCAAGGAATGGACCAAACCAATTATTTCTCATGATGTTCTTGCTCACGTTCTAGTGAGCGAGACCTACAATTCCAGGAGTACTCGAGAAGGGCTCGAGAATTTTTTCAAAGAATTAAAATGTTTCTAATATCTTGATGCAGCACACTCACAATATGTAGAGAGTGATGATGTGACACCAGCACGATTCATGGCTAACGGAATCGGTTCCGCCATCAGCCTTATTCCCGGTGACAGGTCAGAGACTGGAGAATTTAGAAGCTGCGAAACCACAATTGGCTTATTTCTGTGGGATGGCGAGTCACGTCTGCTGATCGGAATATACATTCTGTGACTGCAGCGCCGCACAATCGTACAGGCGCAGATGTTTCAGAGCGCTTAATCATGGACTGTCATAATCAGGTACTCCTTGCATGTGATTGAACGTGGCCATGGCAATAGCAACAGCAGTAGTAGAGGCGTCTAGTACAGTCTAGGCCCCAGCTTTGGTCTTCTCAGACCTCTTTGTCCCACTCCAGCGAGCAATGTCGCTCCCTTGCATGCATGGTCTGTCTCAGAAGTAAGACACATCAATCTACCGTCATTTCGTCTCACGCCCAACGCTGATAACATTTCTTACCAGAGGACAGATAAGCTTTCTCCAAAAGTAGAAGAGGCTGGCATCCCCAGGTACACGCGTCGAGGTCCCAGCCGCTCCACATACTTTGCATAGCCGCCGACCGTTACCGGGATAGCGACTAAGGTTCAGCTACCCCTTGCCCGGTGTACGCCACCAACTGACGCGGCGGCACAGACCCCCCTTGGATCCTCAAACTCTCGGACATTCTCTTTTGCACCTGTATCCCAACCGACATGGCATCTCAGTGACACGCCGCCATCATGTATCTCCCACCGAACAGGTTCAACCTCTTATCCAAACGATATATAGTCGCATTGGTATTATCGATAGTCATATTTCTGTTCATTACGAGTGGTTCACGTCCGGATCTCGACACCATACGCTCACATCTCAGCGATTTGGCTTACCCGGGGCAGAAGGGTGACTGGAAGACGCGGAAGCAATTTGTGAACGAGGCGTTGGCCAACGACATCTATGTGGACGAATATGACCCAGCACCTGTGCGCAAGCTCTGCGGCGAGGCCAAATGGCGCGACGACAGAATAGTCGAATGTAACAGGCTCGCAGGTGGCATTGGCAACCTCAAGATCAACTTGCTTGGCTGCGCAAGGTTTGCCATTGAAGCTGGAGGTAGGGAGACTCCGAAGTCCTCTTTAAAGAGTACCCTTTACTAACCCAATGGCTCGTAGCAATCCTCATCAGGCCTGTCCTTCACGCTAGAGAAGCATTCGAGAAGATGGAGAACAGCTTTGGCTGGGATACTGACATTCCGATCTCATACATGTTCGACAGCGACCACTTCTTCAAGACCATGGCCGAAGACTGCCCTCAGCTGCGGATAGTCGACGAAGATGACCCGATGTACAACATCCCGCCCAAGAGTGAGATCCACGTTGTCCAGCCAAAGAGGCTCATCCCGGTGGAGAACAGCAACGTCCTAATCGACGCTTCATTGTGGAGGCCTGCACTCGATCAGCACGTCGAGGGAATCATCCAGCAGAACAACCTGCCCCAGCCGACCAAGGAGCACCCCATCCGCATGAGTTTCGACGACGTCGCCTTCTCGTGGCCCGTGCGATACGACGGCGACGAGTTTCGAAGCGCCTTCGGCCACATCGCGCGATTCCCCACGCACATCCGCGAGCTGTCGGCCCGCGCGTTGTACAACCTGTACAAGAAGCTTGACATCCATGAGACCCCGGCGAGCCCGTCCAAGGGTGCCTTCCTGGGCGCTCACATCCGAACGGAGGCAGATGCACAGCTCGAATCTTGGACGTCATTCGCGACGCAGAGCCAGAACGTCCGCGAGCAGCTCGAGCGCTACCAGCTGGGTGCCATATACGTGGCGACGGGGACGGCGAGCGACGTGGACCGGCTTAAGGCGGACCTGTCGGACCTTCAGATCCGCGTCAACGAAACGCACACCACCGGCGTGCAGGTGTTGCAGAAGTGGGACATCCTCGACGAGGCCGACGTCATGATCCTCGACACGCTCACGTGGGACCAGATGGCGCTCGTCGACCTGGACATCATGCTCCGGGCGACCCGCTTCGTCGGCATTTGGGAGAGCAGCTGGAGCTGGACTATTGCGCTCAAGAGGCATGCTTGGAGCGAGTTGGACCCGTATGACTACAACACCCATGCGCTTACATACGAGGACGAGTACAGCATTCTGTACGGCCCGATTGGGGCGCAACCAGTCATAGATCCGTGCATGTGGTTATGAGCCGTGGTGGGCTGTTTTTCCCTTTGTTCATTCAGCGCAATTTTGGCGTCACGGCAGGCGTAAAGGGGCTGAAGAGCTAGACAAGTTTCTCATTCCAGTACAAGAAGATTGCATTTCGCGTTCCACGGTTTCCATGACTGCAGTCTCGCCTGAGACACATGACGTGAGTAGAAGGCCTGGGCTTGTGAACTCGTCTCGAATAGAAGCATCAGTAAGCTCATGTACAGAACATGTGTATGCGTGAGTGAATATGTGATGAACATCGTGTATGTACTAATTGGTACGCGGCATTGGCGCATCTTCGTAAGAGACCTCATATCTAGTAACTTTACGAATGGCACCCGCTTCTTGTGAGCCCGGTGACTCATTCGCCTCATTGCCATGCATAGGGGACATGATGAACTCTTCGCTCGGGTAACTGCCTGTGTGCACTTCTGAGTGCGTTTTAACCTGGCGAGCATCAAGCGCCAGGGCTGCCTGGATCTTCTTGCCCGCTGTCCCGTCAAAAAATTGAGTCCACCTGATGCGGCTTCCAATAGAAGGTTGAGACGGCTCGTTGCCTTTTAAAGTTTGGTGGCCCCGGAAAGCCAAGCAGGGGAAGACAACCGCTAGGGACCTCTTACACATCGGAAGACAAGCGCAGATGATGGCTGTGTTGTCTTCGATGATAGTCCACATGGACGATGCAATGTCATCTAAGTACCATCAGTATAAGGACGTCAGAGGAAGGTGAGCTTGTGGCACTATACATGTAATGTCCGAGCTCGTCGACGAGAACTTCAGTGTTTGCATGCGGAGAATGCTGGTCAATGTAACACTGAGATTCCAATTCTTGATTAGCCTTGCTATTCTGGTCTTGATGAGCGTAGTTGAAGGAGCACTTACAACGCGCCGAGAACGAATACACCCAACACCGCAATCTTCTCACCAACGGGAAGTTTGAGAGACAGTACCGGCTTTATGGGAAGCAACAGAATAATTGCATCTGTGGCAATGGAGAAGCCCGCATTGGCGTACCAATTCTTCTCGATACTAATGCAAGTTCCCGGAACGGATTTATCCCATGCTCTTTGCACTGGGGTACACTGGAACACCGCCGCGAAGAATGCCGCGATCATGTAAGCGGTCACTATGCCAATAAGGGTGCGGCCGACCCATCGGAACCAGACAAATACTTCGAAGATCCGCATGTATAGAAGCAGAATTGATATCTTGGTCAAATTCATGGTAAGCTTGTAGAAGATTTGTGCGATGTAGAACAGCTGAAATGGTGAGTTTCTGCGGTCAGCGCGGTTCGAGGCCGACGTCGGGGACCGGATCGAAGATCGCCAGTGTACGCACCTTCAAAGCCATGAGCCTATTATCAGGGGATAAATTGTAAATATGTTGACCGAATCCATAGGCGCAAGAGCCAAGCATAAGACCTGACACGAGCTGGCAGAAAATCTGAGGCCTTCATCAGTCATGAGTACAAATGGACAGGTCCAAGGGTCATACCCAGGACAGAAGGCAACACCAGTCATCCCAGCCAATAGACGACGTCGAGTTGTGTCGGGACCAGAATCGAGCAGCAATGATAAAAGGGGTGATGACGAAGAAGATAATGCAGGGTATCTGTACCACAGGCGCGTTGCTCTCGCCGGGGACGTTTCCAGCAGCCATTGGAACTCCAAAGAGCAAAGCTGCTAGAGATCGAGCAGACTCACGCAAGGGTAGATAAGACTAGTTCATGGCCGCCGAATGGCCATGGGCAAGAGGTCAATATATTATGTGAAAGCCTGCGATTTCGGCTGTGGAATCAGGACGCCAGATATTGATCTACAGCTTAGGTCCGGTCTGGAACCCGAGATAGTCCCTTCAGATCATAGTATTTCTTTGCGGACGATTTGGGACCACTGAAGGTTTTGAGTTTTGCACTACCCCTGGAGATCAGGGACAATAGACGGGAGTGGCGCCAAGAGGCGTCAAATATGATTCTCATTGGGGTTAGCAGAGCTGAAGGGATGCATTCCTTGAGACGGTGTAAGCACGTAGAATCACGAGAACCCCCTTGCTGCAAGACGCAAGAGTGGCCCAGCTGCGAGAGAGGGATACATGGCCCAGCAGAATGGGTCGGTGCTCCACATGGTCGAAAAGTCCTGGCGGACCCTTGTCGCTGCTCGGCTGGGCTTCCGATATTGCCCAAGCTGTAGAACGATTCGGCCCTGTACGCAATGGGGAGCGAAATCATCTAGCTGTTCTGCAAATCGGGGAGGCCTCTGTTGTTGACAGGCTTATCATATCTGTTCTGTGTCTCAGGGAAAGTGTACTAAGCTTTCTGGAATGGTTTGTATCAAGAGGTTTGCAATTCTGAGCAACGCTGCGTAGTCAGAAAGACGGTCGACCTGCAACAAGACTCGGAAATATTCAACGTGGTTCAACGGGAGATCAACACCCCACACGAGTACTCTCAGATTCGAGAAATCTATCAACATCGATCCGAGATCAAATATCATGACGCTGTCCATTGTATGATGGTAACAGAAACTTTGCTTGGCACATGTGCGGGCGAGCTGATGTCTGTGGAAGGTTTCAAGTCGGTGCGTGCCGAGAGATAGCCTCCGGTTTTTGTTACGAGAGAATGGAGTCTGCTAAAAGGACAGATGGTCATGAAGAGTTTAGACAGTAAGAAAGCCCCACTGTGTCCGGAAATTGTAATGCGACATGTGATATATCAAATATGCTAAGACCGCAACAAAAAGCGCAGATCATATCGACCTGCCATTGTTCAGTACACACTTGATTGTTGACTTGCTTCTGCCGGCATTTGCTGGCAGCAGAATTATGCACTGATGCAGCATGCATTTGAGGCTTGCAGGATTCTGTGACCACATTGCCTCGGGCTACGGACTTTAAAAGGTTTGCACGAGCTGACTAGGAATTCAACAGACCCACTACTGTTCTAATCAGCTGAACTTTTTTGAGGAACCAACTGCATATCGCTTCCTTTACTAGGAAGCACTGAATATGGACCCTCTGCTGAAGCCAGCCAATTAATGAGCACTCCTCCCCCCGGCCTTCTGGAGACATCAATTTTCCATCGGTTTTCAACAGCCCAAGTGGGCTACTTCATCGTTGTACACGACGAGTAACCCACGAACGGATCGCAGCCCCATGCAATCACAATTCCCAACAGTCCACAGTACAAAGCAAATCGGGCAGGATCAGCGCGGCCCCAGCGAGACCTTCCGCGGTGTAACACCCTGGCCAACTCAAGTTCTCAACTGAATCCTCAGGCAGGACTTTGCAAGCGAGCCGAAGCCATCCGATCTGATCCATCACGTCGGGTTACTTCCAGGGCACTGATTCTTTAAGGTACAATCAGATATTTGTGGGGATGCTTCCGGTTATGCGGCCGTCCTCGTGCCATAGCTAACCCAGCTAGAGCAGCTCCGAAATGCAGGAACTCGCCCGCACTGAACGACAAGGGGTCGCGGGCCGATAAAGATTGTATCCCCTCTCTTGCCTCTGAGAGGTATATGGGGACTGTCACCTCAAGCTATCGTACATGGAGAAGTTACACTACATGTGCATCATCTTCTAGTGTCCTCAGCTAGCAGGCAGAGTCCAATACGTGCGGCACTCCTTCACACCCCCACGATGCGAATTGCGGCTCTGTTTTCCCTGGCCCTCGGGCTTCTCGCCTCAAAGGCGCAAGGCACTGGGTCTATTGGCCAGACAGAGGGTTCGATCGACACAAGACCACAGCCATTCGATCTCAATGGATCCAACTATACGTACCCGTATCCCGTGCACGTGTACAACTTCGAGAGCCAGTTCCAAGAGCTTCAGATGGCCTTCATGGATGTGCCTCCACGAGCAAATGTGACGTCCAACGGACAGGTTGCTGTTGTGTTCCACGGGTCAGAACTTTTCAATGGACTACCTTCTGTCATGACAATTTCTAACATGAAGCAGGAAGAACTTTTGTGGCCCGACATGGATTCAGACCATCAACGAGCTGACAGCTCATGGATACCGCGTCATCGCAGTCGACCAGATCGGCTTCTGCAAGTCTAGCAAGCCCGAGAACTACCAATTCAGCCTTCAGCAATTCGCCTCCAGCACAAGCAGCTTGCTTAATGCCCTAGACATATACGAGGTGACGGTCATTGGCCACTCTCTGGGCGGCATGCTGGCTGCCAGGTACTCCATGATGTACCCAAGCAATGTTACTGAGGTGAGTGATCTGAATATCTGTCCCAAATACAAATGCTCATACGTGTGACAGCTGGTTCTCGTTGATCCAATGGGTCTAGAAGACTGGCTGGAAGTTGGCGTTCCGTACCCCAGCCTGCAGTACAACTGGCAGGCCGAGAACTCCACGACCTGGGACTCCATCAAGGCGTACGAAAACGCAACCTACTACGTCGGTAACTGGGATTCGTCATATGACGAGTGGGTAACCATGTCCGCCAACATCTACTACGGCAGCGAGCGCCACAACTTCCTCATTAACCAGGCCCGGGTTGTTGACATGGTGCTCACGCAGCCGATCGCCCATTCCTTCGACAAGATCTATCCGCGCACCTTGCTGATTGTCGGAGACAAGGACAACACCGCGGTGGGCAAACAGTGGTCGCCCGCCGATGTCGCGGCGAAGCTGGGAAACTACTCTGTGCTTGGACCTCAAACAGCAGCAAAGATTCCGAACTGCACGTTCATTCACTACCCTGATCAGGGTCATGCGCCACACCTGGAGGATCCCGAGCAATTTCATGAGGATTTGTTCTCGTGGCTCACGTGGAAGCCTTGATGCTGAGGACCATCTTCTTGTAGATGCGAGGGGCTTAGCGAAGCAATTTTGCAGCCTGCTCAAGCAAATCGGCTTGTATCGCTGTAGAATATTGTATATAATTTAATGAGGCCCGCAGTTCTAAGCTGGATGGGCTCAATAAAACCCTTAATCCACTTCTTTATCATCTTTTGCTGGTGCAGCTCCATGTCCATGTACGACAAGCTCTGGGTAAGGGAATTTGGCGAGCAAATATCGTAGTACGAATGCCATAATTAGAGCGATAACCATGAAAACCATCGTAACGCTGAAGCCCAGACGGTTATGGTTATTGTCCTTACTTGGGAAGAGGAATGAGCCATCTACGAGATGTTAGTTCAGAAGTGGTCAGAAACTTTGTGTCTACGGGTAAGGACAGTCTCACAAATCGAGGCGCTATTTCCAAGGGCGTTGACTGTTGCTTGAACAATGGCGCGTTTTTCAGAAGGATGAGGAACTTCGCGTCAAGCTTTGTTAGTAGCCAAATTGGAGCCTGTGACGGATGTGAATGATGGAGAAGCTCACTAGAGTTCGAGACATATATGCTAACAAGAGGGCCTTGTAGTGGGTCAGCGTGACTCTGCAAATATGTAGTCTGGAAAAAGAAAAGGACATTTCTGTCACTCACATGCAGCATAGACACCTGCAACACCAAAACACAAAAGGACATATCGTCCTGTGTTGTTCAAAACGCCGATGAGAACGGCGAAGCAAACAATAGCCAGTGCCGAGGCGGCTGCTAGATGGAACGCGCGTTCCTTGAAGAAGTCGGAGGAAAAACAGAAAGCAAGGATGGCCACGAAGGCACAGACGTAGATTGGCGCGGTGTAGTACTGTACTTCGAACCCTGTGTATCCCATCGACTACAATAACGATCGGATTAAGAATCAGCTGAGGCCGTCGAGGGGAATACATGCGGTCGGTTGACTATACCTTCACAAGCTCAGGGATAAAATATTGTATCGTCTGGGCGCCTGTTGTGGCCATGTAAGTGAGGACGAAAGCCCATGTTCTCCAGTCTGTGAGTGCCATCTTCAGGGCAACCTTGTGATGGATTGTCTCGCCATCTTGGGTATCGCCAAGGGAGTCTCTGGCAAGACGTCTGCTGGCCAGAGCGCGTTCATTAGGCGTGAGCCAACGAGTTGTCGACGGGAAATCGGGCAGGGCAAACAGCGCAGCTACCGATACCAAGCACGTCCCTGCCCCTTCGACGATGAAAAGCCACCTCCAGCCACTTATTCCATGTGCGCCATCCAAAGTTTGCAGGAGCCCGCCGGCGATGAGGCCGCCAAACATGCCGGACAGTGCTACAGCTGTGTAATAGACACTATAGCGACGGCCGAGCTCGCCTTTCTTGTACCATGCTGAGAGCAGGAAGAGTACTCCTGGTGCGAAACTGGCCTCTAGGACCCCAAGAAGGAAGCGAAGACCTGCTACCACTTGCCAGCTATGGGCTGCAGCCATACACATCGAGAGACCGCCCCAAAGAAACATGAGCGTCTGGTTTGGGAAGTCAATGGCCTGATGAGTTGATAATACGAAAGGGAGGAGGACGCACTGGCATGTAGATGCTAGGCCGGACTCTCGTCAGGATCATATTGGATGGTGTTTCGAAGAGCACATAGCTAATAAAGAATACCAGAAGAGAGATAGAATAGTCGGTGCTGGTCATCCCCAGCTCGTCGCCCATGCCTCCCTGGATATATGCACTGTATCAGACTCTTCTGCCTTTCTTATAAAGCGTCGATTTTCCCAAATGGGGTGGACCGAGACTTACGGTGTAAGCATTGCCGATGTTGCTTCGATCGAGCTGTAATACTCACTAGTCAGCAAGGAGATCAAGAAAATGAGATCAGACAACTAGTGAGCAACAGAAAGTCGTGTCTGGAAGCACTTACGTAGCTCATCAGGTACATAATCCAAACGCAAGGGACCAGTCGCATATCGATCTTCCGGAGCAGCGCACGTTCCTCGGCATCTTTCCCGGTATCGGTCCGTGGGCCATCCTCGAGGTGGGCGAACGTTGACGGATGTCCTTCCTTGGTGTCAACCTGGTTCGACATGCTGGCGTCTCCCGCGATGAAACAGATCTTGGAGGAGAAAGGGTTTTATGCCAGGGAGGCCTGGGTAGTTAGAGGAATCTGAAGTAAACAAGATAATCAGAGACGAGACATTTTCCGCTGAACCAGTTCCTTGGGGCGGAAATACCCTTTTAAGACCTCGACGCCATTTCCCCATTTTTACCCCAGAGTCAAACCCATCACCCCGCAACGTCAATACCAAGGCAGGGTCGGGCTCGTGGTCATTAGTCCCATAATAAATGGCACCGACTGATTGGGACTATCAATGCCTTTTAGGTGATACCTCCGCATGTTCCCCCACACTACCCCGGCTTTTGTTCGCAAGGTAGTAACCCTTCTAAGTAACCCGGACGCTCGGGGGACTACCCGCCCACAAAGGCGGTCATCCTGTGGCTTACGGTGGATCTGAAAGGTGTGCCATCAAACCACTTGTGCAATAGTGCAGGGCATACACGCGCCACAGTGTGCCGGATCAAGCCTGGCAGGTCGGATGAAGCACCTTGTCTGGACTCCCCAAGCCATTGGATGCAGGTGAGACGCTCGACTGTGAACAACAGCGCTCCAAGATTGTAGACATGATTCAAAACAGTCAGGGGCCACTGAGACGAAAGGTATGAGATATCGAGAACATGTTACCCATGATTAGACAAATGCTTTGTATTACGGTTTGGCGACAGCGCAGGGACGGTTGAGCCACGGAACAAACCATGGAAGGATCCGCATTTGAACCTGACAACGACCGTTAGAAAATTTTCAAAAGAGTTATACTGAAGATCATGCCAGCTGAGTACTTGGGTAGAGCGATATGCCCGAGTCTGGACGAACTGGGTATGTTAAGCAGGAGTCAGCGGCCGCGGAGCAAGGTCTAGCAGAGATAGTAATGAATAATGTCGGAAGTCATGGTAGGTACAGCATTCCATCATCAGCAGCAATTAGTTGACAATTTGTTTCCTTCAGCAATCAGCAGGCAAGTGAACGATCAAACCCATTTTCGGCTGTGGATTTGTCACGAAGCCCATCTTTTATCAGACTCTACCCACGATGTAGCCATCTCTCTTTCAATATCCATACTGGCTTCCGATCAATTCATTCTCGTAACTCTGATATAACGGTATTGTGCCACGTTCACGTCGTGTTCCTGCGGACTGACGAGCTTCAGTATTCACTTCTGCTTGAGCACCGTCCAACGTCCAGCACTGCTAGTAATCTTGCTTTGAAGACGAACATGTATCCTCCGAGCTGATTCTGAAGATCACGACTCTTGCTTTCGAGGCGCAATTTGGAGCTTCATAGCCCCAGCAGACACGACAAATTGATCCCGAACTGACTCTAGGAATTCCCTATCATCTGCTGGGGTAATGGCAAAGTTGAATCTGACGATAAACTGGGCCAAGACTGCCCTCATTTCCATGTAGGCTAAGTTCTTCCCAATGCACGACGTTGACCCGAAACCGAACGGCGCCCAGGCTTTGGCGTTGTGTGCCGCTACACCTTCATTGGTCTCCATCCAGCGGTCGGGAATGAAGCTATTTGCGTCCCAAAAGTTCTTTTGGTCGCGGTGTATTGTCCAGGTATGTGTCGAGGCGACAGTGCCAGGCGGCAAGACGATCCTGCCTTGACTGCCTCGGGCATCATCAGGCAAGGTCAAGGATGTTGTCGTGGTCCGCTGCAGTCCCGACGGGACTGGCGGCCAAAGGCGGAGAGTCTCGTTGATGCACGCGTTGAGCAGCGGCGCATTGTCACGCAAGCTGTCAAAGTCTTGCGGCTGGAGAGGCCCGGAGACCAGTGGATCAAGCTCCTCCCGCAGCCTGGCTACGATGTCGGGGTGCCGGGCCAGTTCGTAAAGGCAGAAGGTCATGGAGTTGGACGTCGTGTCGGAACCCGCGACGACCATGAGCATGCAGTCCTGCTGCAGCTCTCGCCGGTCCAATTTGCGACGTTGTTTGCCCTGTTCCCCGAGCAAATAGGCAAAAACATCTGCGCCGACGAATTCTTTCTCCCCCTGGTGGCTCATCCGCCATTCGAGAGCCTCTGATAGCCACGCCTCGAATTTCTGAATGGGACTTGGGAAGAAACGCATCACATGTGCCACGTAGGGTACGTTCCCTATCGAGTTGACTGTGGGCAAGGTTTGTCAGTGATTTGGCTTGACTCTTTTTGCGCAATAGACGCGAAAGAAAGATGGATCAGATAGGGGAGTGGCACTGCTTACTACTTCGCACACCCAACTCAACCAGATGTACTAACGCAGATGTCTTCGCGGCCTCCAAAGTGCCAAATGACCTGCCGAAGCCAAGCTCGCCCATCACGTCGAATCCAAACCACATCATACACTCTCTTATGTCGACCAACCCCTCGCGCGATAGTCTAGCGACTTGATCCAACAGTGTTTCCGCATTGCGTTGTATGTTTCCCTTGTAGCCAGCCAATGCTTTGATTGAAAAGGCCGGATCCCAGTCCCGTCGACGACGGCTGTGTTCTGGTAGGGTTGGCTCGTTCTGCAACGAATGTACATCTGGCATCGTGCTCTGCGCTGTGTACCATGGACCTCGAACAAATGTACTGGAGGGGCCTGTCGGGCCGTAGATCAAAGGAATTGCAGCCGGATTGGTACATGAGACTTCGCGAGGACCAATTCTGACGACGCTGCCATACTTTTCGTGCAGCTCGCGGATAATATCTGCTCGCTTGCCATTCCAATCGGCGTGAACCCAGGTCCACATGGAAATCTTGCAGGATACAGGACCCGGGATGTGCCTCAATGGATGGAAAAAGACCCGGTAAATGGTTATGGAGGCTGCCATCACGGCAGCAAAGAGGCAAAGCATGCCCGCGACAGTCGCCGTGGCGGCCATATTGTCCACTTGCCAGGCATGTTTGATGAAAGAATGTGTTCCGAATAAGACAAGGCCAAGAAAGATCACAGAATGGTGAGCGTACGGCTCCCTGATCTGAACTGCGGCGTGTAGGGCCAAGGCTGCCGTCACCGGCAACGCAACCGTGACAAGAGGGCTATAAGGTCTAAAGAGGTCTTGGAAATTCCCTGGAGAGAAAGCTGTGGGCGCCATCTTATTCCATGGAGTTATACAGAGGGTTGGTTGATATGAAACTTGTTCCTGGGAAAAGAACAGTCGGTCACCTCAGAACAGCGAGGACAGAAAAGGCTTCTCTAATGCTAAACCTTGCTTCACTTTCACGGTTACATGCCTAAGTAGCCTATAGTACCCCTCATCTGCCTTGGAACGGATGATACACTTTGTCCATTACCTAGCGTCGGATCCATGTTTGCCACGCAAGGGCTATGAAGTGAAGTGAGGGGATAGCCGTCGTCTCAGGTCGTGGCCTCGGCATCAACAGCTTCCCCACGGGGTAAAAGGGCACACTACTCAAACCTTAAATGACCTCCCGAGGCAAAGGCGGCTGAGCGACATTATGCGCTTGCTTGAATGTGGATGGATGCAGGTATTGATCTGCAGCATATAGGTTAGTCTGAACCGCGGCGAAGTCGCCTTCCCTTTAAATATCCCTGTTTGTTTACCTTCGGTTGAACCGGGGGTGCACATTGGCCGCGAGCTTCAGCGACTATAGGAGCATTGCTGCAGTAACACGCGCGGCTCGGGCAGTCCCGTGATGATGTGGAAGAAACAATCATGAAGACTCTACATAGCTTCTTTCTGTCGATTACGATGCAAGGACGCGATGGCGATCCTGATTTTCGATCCTCCTTTATGAAGTGTGGATATGTGACTGGCCGTTGGAGTTCACTCTGCATAAGTCTAGCATGATCGTCTGGAGAAACACCAGTGAATTGTAACGGTCATTATGCTGCTGCCTCTGGGCCGCTGTCACATTGCTTTATCGTACATAAAATTGCGTCACGGGTCCCACAAGAGCTACGACCGATCGCAGATTCGTCCCTTAGTTTCGAGAGGGGTTTAGTAATAATTAACCGCTCTTAAATTCCCTAAATTCCGGTAGGCTTAATGTCCCAAGACATTCTCAATTTCGAAGAAAACTATTTTGGATATGCATTTTGGCATATTTACAATTCCCAACACGAGCCACCAAATCGTCACGCAAAATGCTCGGCAGAACCGCTCTGACCCATCTAGAACAGCCAAACATACTGATCTTGGCACTTGGTGCTCTAGTATTTGCCCTATATTTATTATCATTCCACACATGGTGGCGCCTCCGTCACATTCCCGGGCCAGCGTTGTCCTGGCTTGGATCTTCGTGGCTGGTCAGAAATGCCGTGAGCGGTGCAACTGCGCCGAATAGTAGAGATCTGGCTCGTTACGGCTCACTAGTTCGCATCGGCCCTAATGCAGTCGCAACAGATGATCCCGAGGTAGTGCGACGTTTGTCACGGCCCCCGTATGTGAGAGATCCCTGGAATTTGGGCTTTCGATTCGATAATGGCAAGGACAACATCTTCACCACCCTGGATGTGACCCTGCACGACAAGGTAAAGGCCAAGACGGCGTATGCTATGGCTGGAAAGGACGGTGTTGACTTGGAATCTGGAATCGATGCCCAGATTGGCCGGCTGCTGGGAATAATCCGAAGCAATCACCTTACTACCATAGAACAGCACCGGATCATGGACCTTGCCCCATTGATCAGGTTCTTCACATCGGATGTTTTCACATCATTGTTCTTTGGCAAAGAGATCGGTTTCATGGATGCGGATGATCTTTACGACCTTGCTAAACTCAGTGACCAAGTGATAGCTTTGCTGTCCTTGATCTCCGATCTTCCATGGTTGCGTGCCGTGATACAATCTCGGTTGCTGTCATTTCTCCAGCCAAGGGCCACGGACAAAGTAGGCATCGGAAAGTTACAAGGGTGTGTTGATATATCTGAATCTGTTGCTTATTGAATAATAATAGAGAATGCAGAGTCGCCAAGGAAATTGTGGAAGAGCGTTTTCAGAAAAGCGCAGTTGATAAGCAAGACATCCTGGTAAGAACCTCGGTTGCCTTTTCTCTCTATGCATTTCTTGATTGGTTTCAAAAGCACGGTATCTAATGAATTAAGGGATCTTTCATGCGTAACGGTCTCGAGTTGGAAGAGTGTTACAGGCAGGGCATCGCCTTTCTGTTCGCCGGTGGAGATACCACAGCGTCATCTTTGAGAGGTATTCTGATGTACACCATGACGACGCCACGCGTATATCAGAGCCTAAAACAAATAATTCGGCGGGCTGTCAGTGACGGCAATGTCTCATCCCCCATCACAATCGCACAAGCAAAGAAGCTGCCTTATCTATCCGTAAGTGATATTCTGATCTGGGATTGCCACGTCCCACTTCTAAAGCAGCGTTTGTGTTCTTGAACAGGCTGTCGTTTACGAAGGGCTTCGCCTCCGCCCAGCTGGAACTTTAGGACACCCTAAAGTAATACCACCTGAGGGTGACACCATCGAAGGTCTATTTGTACCCGGGAAGACTACCGTGTACGTAAACTGGATTGCAATGCTGCAGAGAAAAGATGCATTCGGGGACGACGCGGCCCTCTTCCGTCCCGAGCGCTTCCTCGAGTGTAGTGTAGAGAAGAAAGTCGAGATGGAGCGCACTGCGGAGATGGCATTTGGGGTTGGACGATACCAATGTTCGGGTAAAGTCATTGCGCTCTCAGAGCTTTACAAAGTGATTTTTGAGGTACGTTCTTCCATAGTCATTTGATCTAGACACACAGCTAATGTTGAGACGCGGTGGTATAGCTATTCCGCCATTTTGACTTCCAGGTAGTCGATCCCAGCAACCCGTGGGAGGAACGGTCATGGGCTAACTGGGGGCACCGAAGAATGATGGTGAGAATCACTGAAGACAGCTATGTCCAAAGTTGATCGGTCGTGAGGCAAAATGATAAGTATGGAGACTGAGCACGACAATACAAGCCCCATACTACCTCAGACGATCGCTCAAGGAGGCTTTTAGTCATTCTCGTCGGAATAGATTGGCGTTTGTAAAAGTCATCTTGAATCAGACTCGGCATACTCTGCAAAATCCCCGTGAACACGCTGAGTTCAATTCGATATGCGTGTTGTACGTTGCATCAGGCCCTAGAGCAGCCGTTTTTTAATGTGCTTGGTACTTCAGCAGGCAGGACTTGGCTAAAGAGGAATTGAATGCAACCCCCACCCTCTGAACGTGGATTTAATTCTTATGGCCAGAGATTCCAACTGGCGGGCAGGCTGCATGCACGCAACAGTCTGAGCAACCCAGTGTGTTCCTTTCCAGCACAGCACAGCTTCGATGAATGCGGCAGGGAACAATGTAGTGGGCTAGCCGCATCAGGCACAGGTGTCTTTGCCGCAATTAGAGCTTGTGTAGTGCGGACATCAGCTGAAATGAGTCGACTAGATCGGCATTGTGGCAGCTCCCCATATTGAATCGACGTTGACATTCGCCAATTGTAGAAGCTCTTTCACATGACGTAAAAGCTCGAGTGCTGTCAAAAGCAAACCACACTAAATTCGTGCCTGACTAGCTCCAGACCAAAGATCAGAGTCCCCTTGCCTGCTCAACAAAGGCTGCGCTATTGCAGCATACAAGGGTATTAGAAGCCTCAACTTGGTATGACGACACGACTTCTAAGAAATCTCCATGACGACACAGCACAGACAGTTCCACAAGCACAGTGGGCCGGCACTGGAGCTTCTAGTTGCTTCAAAAACGGACAGATTCCTCCTTGGTGCTTCACTCTTTAAGCTTGCCCCGGCATGACCTTGACTTCTAAAGACAGCGCCCCCTATCGAAAGCTGAATCGACTCAAGCTGAAGTTACGAACTCACCAAATTTGAGACAAACACCGCCAAAATGGTTAAGGACGATAAAGATGTCATCGCTGAATTCAATGAATACGTCAACATGACGCCCTCTGAGCTGGAGAAATGGCTCAAATCCGATGAATCCAGCGAGGCTGGGTGGCGCAAAGATGGTGGGGATGGCAAGTCCGTCGGCCAGGATTCCGGCGAGAAGATCATCGAGATTCTGAAAGCCAACCCTAAGAAGGACCCGGAGAAGTATACTGAGGAGCAGATTCAGCACATGCGGAAGGTTGCTTCATACTGCAAGCGGCACTTGGCTCAGGAGTCTGGAAGCCTTGAGGAAAAGGATCCAGAGGACGCCAAGAAGACCAAGTCATATATCAGCCTGAAGAATTGGGGTCATGACCCGCTCAAGGCACAGGGCAAAAGCGAGTCTACTGGCAAGAATGGGAGCAAGTCTGGCTCCAAGAAGAAGGGAGAAGAGGAAGAGGACGACGCACAAGAAGAGCAGGAGGAGAACGGAGAGGAGGAAGAACAAGATGCTGAGGAAGCTGAGAAGAAAGCCGGCGATAAGCGGAAGAAATCTGGTCAGCAGAATGGAGCGAATAAGAAGAGAGAGACCCGTCAGGGAGCTGCATCGAAGAGGAATGGCGAAGGTGAGGCTGATCAGAAAGAGGAGGACGATGAGGGTGGCGAGGAGAATGGCGAGGAGGAAGAAGAAGAGGATGGAGACGATGACTCGGGTGGAAAGAAGTCATCTAAGAATGGACCCAAAAAGGGCGAGAAAGTCAGCTGGAATTGGGGTAGTGGCAACCCCACGGGCAAAGTGCTTGACGTGAAAGAGGATGAGTAAGTCTCAAATCATCAAGGATGAATGGCCTTTACATTGAGAGCTGACCACAACATAGAGCAACCATCACGACAAAGCGGGGCAATGAGGTATCTCGTAAAGGTGACCCCGAGGATCCGGCTGTCATCTTGGACACGGGGAAGTCCAAGGCTATTAAATCAGCTCATGAGTTGAACTGAATATGAACCTTTTCGATTCTGGAAATTTGAGCTACGGAAGTCAATGTCAAAAACAAAGTTCGATATACTATTATAAACTAGTTCAGGCTTATGCGTGCTCTATCTTGCACTTCATGAAAGGTATCCGGTCACAATTCGCATGTTGTTGCTTTACGTAACCGGAAAACAAAGAAGGATTGACGAACCACTCGGTTCTGCTTATGTTGAATTTCAAAAGTGTTTCAAAATAATGTCGTAGCCAAATGATTCTCACTTCCGTGAGAGTGCAAAATAATTACTTGACCTCAAATCGGAGTTTAAAGCATCCTGAAAGATCTCGCCATGAAAGTTCTCAATAACACTTTTCGAATACTAGGTTCCTACGAACGTGAAAATAACCATAGCCTCCTGCACCTCGAATGGACAACATCAAGCGGTATCTAGAAACTAATGTGATGTTGTCAACAGACCCTGGCGTTTCAACGATTTACAATCACATAGAAGACATGACAAGAGGATCGATACTAAAGTGTGGTCTGAAATAGGAATTTGATTTCGAAAATAGAATATGTACTTAGACACTGCTCGACCAATTTACACCAGCGTAGTAAATAGACGGTAAGAATCGAATAAGAGGGTAAGTCCGTAAAGAAACGAAGAGAAATATCATTGAATGAAGTCAAATATGCCCTTGTGTCTATGCAATATTACTGACACAATTGCACCATCTACTCCTTCGCGCAGTGAAAGCATTCCGCTTTGGTGCCGTCGCCACACGTGGCGTTGAAGGTAGTCTTTAGAGGGAGGGGACACACGATGCGGTTATAGGTCTCGTTCTTCGCGTTCGTGAAGCTGACAGGGAGCGTCTCGGGTACAGTTCCGTTCTCAACCCAGGCACGCATCTGGTCGAAGATAGTGGTCGGCTGCCCGCCGCTGCCTCCAGAACAATGCTCAAGCCCGGGGACCTCGAAGACGCGGAAGAAGTCGTTGACTTCGGGAAGGACCTTAGCAACAGACTCATAGTAGTCTCTTGTGCCTTTGGGCGGGATGTTCTGGTCGGCCTGGGAGAAGACACGTTAGCCCATTGACTGGTGCTTACTATCTATTGAACATCGGTAGGCACAACATGGAACTTACAAGTCCATGGTAAGTCAGTATCTTGCCGCCTATGTTGCGGTAGGCGGACAGATCCGGCTCGTTCGTGCTCCACAGGGACTTCCATTCCGTCTCACTGGTGTGCATCAACCAGGAGTATGCGTCCAAGGTCAAATTCGACGAATCGAAGTAGGGGTCCTTGACGGCGCTGTATGCTAGCCACCCCTCTCCTGCGTTACCGACCATACCGGCGCAAGTCCCGTTGCTGCTGCATTCAGTATTGGCGATATCAAGGGGAGCTCCTTTCTCCATGCCGTACCACAGTCGTGTCCCGTCAGCAGATATCGGCCCAGCCCACGTTGCGTTCGCAACAAGGGCGGCGCCATGGCTAATCTGCATGCGCGAACCTGTGTCTGAGCAGTTGAAGGACTCACCTACCATAGAGAACGGGTCGAAATCGCAACCGTCCGTGTCAGAGATTATTCCGTCTGTGACACCGTCTTTTGAATCGCAATATGCTATAGCGGCAGCTGTGAGCGCCCTGACCTCGCAGATGCGTGGATATTCGCCGTGCAAATTCATGACCAGCTGTGGCCAGTACAAGCTGGGTGTGAACAAGGGGATGTTGATGGCCGGCGCGGAAGCCACGATGCCGTCGTATGCTGTCGGGTAACGCTGGGCTAGCATGAGCCCCTGTCGACCACCTTGGGAGCAACCGCTCCAGTACGAGTACTTAGGCTTGCGGCCGTAAAAGCTCGCAACCAAATCCTTGGCGATGATTGACTGTGGATGTCAGTACACATAGGCGGACCTTTCAGACAATCGGTGGGGGAGATGATACCTCGTCATTTAAGGCTCTGGAGCCGAAGTTTTGTATTGCATTCCAGTCCATGTTGCCAGGCCCGAGCAAAAATTCAGTCATGCCAGCTGTTGGGAAAGTCGAAGTGCCAGCATCAGTGGTTACCGCCGCATAACCTTGACCAATCGCTCCAGACATGAAGAAATATGACAGGACGAAACGGCCGGCGACTAGACCACCTCCGCCCACCGCCATCAGTCTTTCATTCCATTCCAAGGGGAGCCAGGCTTCGACATTGATTTTGTCGTTCTGGCCAAGATGAGTGTATGTGACAGTGATATTGCAGTAATCGACGTTCTCGACGTTAACCGAGGGATGATTGTAGTTGTATGCCTCCGGAACATAGGTGCTGTAGTTGGAGACCAGGTTGCTGGAGAGTGAAATGATCTCGGCGCCAAAAAGCGTTGGGCTCGGGATATTACCCGAAGAGCACAGGGAAGCGAGTGAGGAATTAGACATCTTGAGCTTTAAACATACCGAAGCAGTCGAACGAGATGTTGTTTACAAAACCAAATGATTAGGCGGGCATAATCAGAACCTATATAGTGAGACGTCTGTTGATAGCCCTTCTCAGCTCGTTGGCCAAAAACAGCAAATATCCGTAAGCGTATTCAATATCAGGGACTCCGGCCCCATGGTGGCCAGTGCTCGGCTTCCTACCGATGCCCATGACCCGTTTCGGCGTGTCCGGACACCTGAACCAGTCCAACAGACCTTGAAAAGGCATTACCTGAGAGAATAGATTTGCTTGAGAAAATTTTGTCTCACCCAGCTATGTGTTGCCGCGATAATTACATACTTACTCGAGAATTCGCCGTCGTGGAAGCCCGATTCGGTCTAGCAGGGCTGCCATTTTCTGGGCCTCACAGAGCCAGGGTGACCAGCCAGGTACTCAGTACCTCCTACGCTCATACTTTTGGCATCGCCCCAGAACTTGATAATCCAACTTATGCCACCACAGTCTTCTGAAAACCGTGATACGAAAATATACCGTATTTGGATATGTACTTCTGGTAGTCTTCAGGGTAGATTCTTGGTTTAGGTCTATCCAGATTACCCAGGGTACCGATGGCTTTTCACCCGCTGAAGACATTCTGAATGTAGCTATGAATTTAGATCTGCTCCTGATGCCCATGAGATGGGTGTAATGCATACATGTGTAGTTTAATATAGGTCCACCAAATTACTAAGAAATGCTAAGACACTAGAAGGGGTAAAACAAATCAAATCCCACTCACTATGACATTACGCTGCCGTGCTATGAGGTTACGAATTATTAAAATGGCCATGTGGGTTAACGGCTATCCAGAGGTTGAACGTTATAGCAGCTCTGCATGCTGCAAGAGAGATAACCAAGTTCGTAGGAATATTTGCAAAAAGCAGTCATATACAACCACGCAATGACTATGTACATTGAAACAACTGATCTCCATCACGAAAGCTTTTTCAAATTCCGGTCTTGTCTTTTAGCTTGCCCAGCCATCATCACTCCAGACGGGACCACCAGGAGGGGTGTATGGATTAGTGGCTGAGATATCACGGTACTCCAAGAAGATCTAGACGCGCTGTTATCAGCACAGGGAAGAACACGAGATCGGAGAAATACATACAGAAGTGGTGTCATCTGGCTGGTAAGCACCCGGCAAAGCAATTCCATCCGGTAATTTGGTTGTGCCGCTGCCAGTGACAGTGATTTGGTGGCAGTTAGGATAGAATTGAGCTAGCGAACCGTTTGTGTTTGTCCGTTGCAGCCCGAGAATTTCATGTCTGTATAAGATGGCTGTTAGCTATCATGCATGTGGATAAGCCTGAATCGGACAAAGCAGATGCCGATGTCAAACACACCTCAGAAGATATTCACCGGAAGCGATAGATGATGGCAGCGTCACAGTCCATGTGCTGTTCTGCTCCGGCAACCTCTTGCTAGCCCAGGGAATGGACTCGGACGCGTCGTAACCAGCCTGGTCAATTTTGACCCAGACATTGCCGGTGCTTCCCGAAAACTTGTTGCACGAGCCATCACAGCTCGCTAGATATGTCATGACTGGATTTGCCATCAGCATTTAGAATCGGTACGAAGAAAAGCAGGCACGCATACCGGGACCAGGATGGTCGCTCTTCCACTCAGTCCACATAAACTTGACTGTGCTGCCTGCAGCAACCTCGGCTGTTGTGTTCGCTGGCACATTGTTCTCACCGTCGATGCCGATGTTGCATGTAATCGCGTCGGTCTTCATCTTCAGTCAGCCAGGGGCCACGACACCGTCTGGGTTTAACCCATTGCTTACAGTAAACAGGCCGTCTGTCACGGGTCCATTGTCCTTGAACTTGCGGGTGATCTTGTTAACTCCCGCTTTCTGCGGGTCCTTGTAGGGGTTCCAGGCATCAACAAGGTTCTCGCCTAACCAGATCTGTTGAACAAATCCATGGGCAGATGCTAAGGCCGAGAAGCTCAATACAGCAGTGGCGGTGGCAGTCCTCATTGTGATCGAACGAGTGATGGAGACGGTTGACGAGAATATTTAGTTCCTGGAACAGCACTTGAGAACGTCGAAGAATTCGGACCCGGCTGATGATGGATGAATGTACAGATATGCAGAGGGCAATGGGCACGATCTCTGATGTTCAATATACGCTAGAGTTCAGCAGTATTCAGAAAAATGGAAGTAGCCCCCAAAAATGCTCCTTTATACACAATCACGTAAGGAGTCGACGAACTTCGCCAAGATCAAGACCGCCAAGGGCGTTGGCGAAGGAGAAGGTACTCCGTAGCAATATATTCGCGGAACAATTATGGAGAAAACCATCGCACCAATGGTCTGACACCCAAGTACAGCGTCGACAATCACGCCCAGAATGGCTCTCTGATCTACGAGAATTTATCGCTTCACCAATGCAACCTTTCTGCCACCTACCTGCACTATGTAGAGATAAAGCATGGCGTGCCAAAAGTCGTGATGGGTCGTCGAAAAGTTCCAAGATGGCTCCGGAGTGCCTTTTCTACCTAGGTACGTAGTACGCATCCTCTTTGCTGAGGTACCTAGAGTAGTGTAACGTGGAGTACACTTCAGACTGCAACAAGAAAGTCGCACCAATCATTGGTATATGACGCATTGAGTGATTCGTCTTGTAACTCATGTCAGATATTGCAGGAGCTTCTCTATCTCCATGATGCTCTACTCCAGGATACTGCAGTGTGGGCCCAAGTCGAACGTTTCCGCCAGCTTGAAACATCGTTATCAAGACTGTAGCTGAGCATGACCACGGCAAAGCCATGTTAACATGACTCGCTGACCAGAGAAACACGAAAGATTGAAACAAGTAACCCCTTTACGCACCTTTGTTTAACGGCAACACGTATCACTCCAACTCCGCTATTCCAACAAAATAATTCTCTTTATTTGGAGTTGTTCACCTTTAAGAATCCAGTTGCCACTGCCTTGCTGCATTGCTTGATAGTCCTGTGGTGTCCGCCGAGGGTCTACAGGGGACAGCCAGTGTCTTTCTATGGGTTGTCCATCGTGCAACCGCACTTCGTCACCACCTAATTTGGTCTCGTTTGGGGCCGACTGAGCGTTGTCTATTCTATTAATACTGCTTAAATACGGGAATGCTACAGGGGGTTTTGCGTACCACCTTGAAGGATACTCGCCACACTCAGCGTTCTCGCCAGATGATGCGTGCGGAACGAGAGCCAGGACCTCCTCAGCAAGGACCACAGCGGTCGCATCCGCATACTTCGGTCTTGTGCTAGGTACCACATTCGCGGATCCCGCGCACACCTACGGGCACAACGATGCAAGAAAGTTTGTTGTCAGTAGAAGTTTCCATTCGAAGCAGATACACTCATTGTCGAGTCCTTTAGTGGTGTCACTAGCTCCTTCGTCTTTGACGAACATGTTTCCGGGCGCGAACCAACCGTGATGCAACACAGAATCAAGTGTTTCGCGCTCCTCTCGAGCTACCTTCCGTGCTGGGTCGCACCTATCGCTTTGCCCTCGCCACGTACATATGCCGGTGCCCAAAAGTTATCGTGCTGCCGTCCTCGGAATCCATAACCCGGCTTTCCGAATCATTTATTGCCGTTTCACGGCAGCTCTGCATTGTGTCTGTCAATATCCTAGGTTGAATAACTATCCTTTTAGTCACATAGGTATGATTTGAATATTAAGAGAGTATTCAATCGAGGTTGGACCATTGATTAGAGTCCTACTGGACGCTGGCCAACATTGGCAGGCTAAGCTTAACCTTACAAGACTCTCCCGCTGAGACAGCCGATCAGCATTTCATAAGCCGGTAACCCTTCCGCCAAATGAGGGTGTTCACACCAGTATACTCCCAACTGTAGGCAAGATGGAGAGAAAAGAAAGAGGTTTGGGGGGGGGGGGGTTGGAGTGTCGTCGCTGTATCTTGCATGGTGGGATTAATAAGAATAACGGCTAGACCAAGGGCCAAGACGACCCAAAATCGGGGCCTACATCCGTGTAGGATAAAGTGGGGCCGGCCATGGACGGAGGGAGGCTTAGGGCCTTTGACAGATACGCATACGGAAAATCGCTTCTTTCGGCTTCGTGAGATTGGGGTGACAGCGTCCAAACCATGCAAATTGTATCCACACAGAAGTACGGTACACAATCTACTCGCCCTGTCCTACCGGGGCACAATTCCCACATCACGCATCTCATCATGCGTTCTAGTCCAATACCGCTCAAAGCAAAATTTTAAGCACTTTTGGGCGGTGCGCTGTGCGTACATGGCTCACCAAATCAAAAGGTACACGCGGAATGTGGCGGTATGGAAACAAGGCGGTGGACAGTACAAGAATAGAGTTTGTTTTGCAAGCAGAATTATCTAACATGCGCTATTGAAATACGTGTCAAATTGTTCAGAGACAGGCCATTACCTCTCTTTTATGTGTTCCTGGTGGATTGATCTTCACTTCTGCGCCTCTGTTCTCTCTCGGTCCATCCTTGCCGTCTGCTCGATCGGCCATTCCAGCCAGACTCGATGATAATCATCGATGAATCTTTGAGCACCGTCGATGAGATGCTCACTCCATCCTTGCAGAAACCAGATGGAAAATCCGAATACTCTGAGCAACACTGCAAAATGAGCCAGAATCACCAAGGCCGTTTGGTCTCTACCTTGTAGAGCGTCCGTGAATTCATCCTCAAGCTGGTATGGCCAAATGAAGAAATTTTGATGGTTCGCGTCACCTTGATACTCGCCGTTCTCTCCGCCGTAAGTCGCCCAGTAGCACATGCGAAGTTGCTCGAGAGCTTTTGCGTTCACCGCGGCATCTGCTACACTTGGCGATGTGTGTGTCATTTCCCTGAGACGTTCAAATTGACTGATCCAGTCGAGCCGGGTACACCGAAGGGAGAAAGCAGTCATTGCCGGTTCGGTCGCTTTTGGAGAGGAGTCCACAGGCCTGTCGCCCTGCGGCCGGCTGGCAACCGTGTGTACTCCGATCATATCAACCAACGTCCGGACCCCCCTTAGTAGAGGAAGCCATTGCGGAGATCCATGCTCGCTGAAAAGAAGATAATCACCAGGTTGAGGCCCTCGAGCAAAGGTGTTAATGCAGGCAAAAACAGCAGCGGTATAGACGGCATGGCAGTTCTGTGCGTCAATCTGGGGCAGCATCTCAGTTACTTTATGTAGCCCAAGCGTTGAGTAATGAGAAGCCAGCGCCTGGTAATGCTGTTTTTTCTCAGGCGGTTGTACGCGTGCAAAAGACAACGCGGCGAACTCGTAGACCATGTGAAGGACGAATGGATATGCAAATCCTAGCGTAGGAGCCTGAAGACGGAGGGCGTCGAAGGTGGGCGGCTGGTCAGCGGAGCCCTTGAATTCTAGCTCAAGGTAGTGATGAAGCAGCCGCAATTCATCGGCATACTGGGGCAGCTCGGGCTCGTCAGGGCGCACCAGCACCTGCTCTGGCCTGGAGGAAGAGTCAGGCGCAGGACAGGGAGAGACAGAGTTGGAGCCACTGCCCGGGGGCGTTGCAAGCTGAATTTGCGATGCAGGCTCATCTGACACCGCGGGCTCAACTTCCCAGCGTGTTCTCGGCCGGCCACGCTTTCCACGTGGTCGAGAGCCCCCACGAGTGTTGAGAAAAAGACGACGCTCCAGAGCAGCCTCTCGGATTGTGGCCGCGCCAGCCACGTAGTCGCAATTCACACCAAAGGCACCACAGTTGCTACATTCCGGTTTTCCTTCGTCACACTAGAACCAAGTCTGGCTTAGTTCCGAAGTCCGAGCTCAGCCCAGTGTTGACCAATATGGGAGACCTATGTGCTAACCTTGATTCTTCGTTTCTTGCAATTTCCGCATCCATTGCGAGACTTGTGGTGGGATCGCCTGGAGCGATTTCGAGACCCATGGGGCTGAGCATCTTCATCTTGGGACATTTCTGGCGGGCCTGGGTCCATGGGAAGCAAGGCAAAGTGAATCTGTGGGATGAGATGGGATACGGAAATTCACCGCATCAAGGGAGCCGGGTGATGCAGCTGCGTCTTTATAGTTTGTATTTACGGGAACATGGGTCTAGGATTCCACAAAATACTCCCATCTTGGCAGAGTTGCGCACCAAATCCAAAGTAGATCTCCACTATGCTCCAACATGCGAAACCATTGGCTCCTCTTGTTTTGAGCGCCGATTTTGCATACCCCTGTCCTTGATTTCCGTATTTCAGCACCTGCATTTCCGGATACATCAATTCTGCCTACGGCGCTCAGGGTAGGGTGATACGACTTCCACGGCGTTTATTCCCGAACATTGCTACATGCAGAACGACGATGGATACCTCATGAGTGGATCTGTGATTGATGTTCGCCGGCGAGCTCACACTCTAATAGGAATAGCCTTGTTATTCACACAGAGCCGCTCTCCCACACCATGGGGCCCGGGACCTCCCAGCTCTGTAGTCACAGCCTGTTCGGCGCAGTATCATAGCGACCAGCAAGTATTCTCAGATTGCAGTCATAGGCAATTCAATTTTGGCTTCAGGCGAGTCGAGGCCGCCCTTCAAGGTGGAGATCTGGTCCATACTTACCCCACGACGAGGCAAAATTTGATCGTTGATGAGGAACCGCTGTACTTAGCTACTAGTGTATATATATATGCAGATGTGCTACAGTCGGGCATTGTTTCCCATGTTTCAATAGCTATCCTTTTCTAAACTCATATTTTCCTTCATGTCACTCCTTCAATCATCGACTTCCGTTGTTCTTATTCTGCTACCAGCGTTCTCAGTATTAGAGACTGTCGAACTATCAACTTCCAGCACGACCAAAATCTAGCCCCAAAAAATGGCATCCTCACAGGGCAGCAAGGAGTGGGAGAACAGCCTCATGGACTGTTCACCCTCCAGCTCTTGTCTACTAGCAACGTTCCTGCCTTGCATACGTGGGTCACCTTATTTATACAAAGTGATGTGACTAAGTCTCTACCGCTAACATTGATAACAAGTCTTCGGACGGACGTCTCATCGCATGAGGGATCCTAGCACCGTCCCTGAAAACCTGAACGGCGATTGCATGTTATTTTGTGGTATTCAAAGCTTGACTGCGAGCGGCTGGATGTAAGGCCATACGAATTTTCCGCTCCATTCTGTTGAACTGGGAGACTAACCAATTCAACGAAGTTTCAACACGATGAAACGGGGCGAGATCCGAGAACAGTTTGGAATTGAGGGAAGCGGCTGTGGCGACTGTTGCACATCGTTCTGGTGTCCATGCTGCGCCCTGATTCAACAAGACAACGAGGTCAAGGGCCGTCAGGCCCGAGAGAGCATCAACACGCAAGGGTACCAGGCTGTCACCCAGTCCATGCAAGTTCCGCCACCAAATTATAACACGAAGGATTAGGGATGAGTATCTACTCAACACTGAGCTGAATTTGGTCTCCAATCACGGAAGAGGTTTCTCGTCGAAGGGCAAGGCTCATGGGTTACTACATAGTGATTTTGTGTCTACGCAACTGACGCCCTGTAACGAGCTTTTTCATACATGAATCGTGAGCAGGGACCTCGTGCATATTCTGAACCCACGAATCTAATTCAAATGGCAGAATCTATGTAAATCATCAACTCCCGGATGCTGTGTGTCGTCATCCTCACCGGCCAACAAAAGTCAGCGTTGCATAGCTACCATGTCAATGCACCGTCTTCACTGGTGAAAGTTGCAGTTGGTCCATTCTCACCCAACAAGGCCATTTCCACAATCTTCTTAGCTCCCTGCTCAGGCGTAACTCCCCCGTCAGCAAAGTCGGTAAGCTTCGTCTTGACAAAGCCCGGGCACACGGCGTTGACCAGCCCTCTTGCGTCAGATAGAACGCGGGCGTAATGGACGACAAGCCTATTCAAAGCGGCTTTGCTGCTGCTGTACCCCTTGGCATCGTACTCGTACCAAAAGGACGTCTTGTCACAAGACAGACTGATGGAAGCCAGGCGTGACGAGACGAAAACCACCCGAGGCGCCGTGGACTTGCGGAGCAGGGGCAGGAGAGCGTCTGTGAGAATTGCCGTGCCGGTGACGTTAAGGTCGAAGTTCCGAGTGAATATTTCGCGCGTGGTCAGGCCCGGCACCTGGTCAAAACCGCCGCCGGCATTGTTGACGAGAATGTCTAGCTTGCCGTGAGCGTCTTGGATCTGCTTAACAGCTTTCGTGATGGAATCATCTGAGGTAAGATCCAACTGGACTGAAGATGCTGAGTGACCCGCGGTTACGAGATCCGCCGCAACCTTGGAACCGGCCTCTGGGCTTCGTGCAGCAATGATGATGTGGTGGTTGGGTTGTTTGGCCAGCTGATTGGCTACCGCCTCGCCAATGCCGGAGTTAGCGCCAGTAATCAGTATCACGGCCATAGTGAAGTAATTGTGCTGCTGGAAATATGGAAATTTGATGAAAGTATTCAAAGTCAAGTAATGTTCGGAATGATCAGCATTCATCAAGGCTTGGTTCAGACTGGCAGCATGGATTTTCACGAATTCTTATACTTTTTCACATGCGACCGCAAACGCCGCAGCATCCAATATCACACTTGTGAGCATGGAATTAGGAGATTAAGCCCTTCAATTTTCACTTTTCCGTAAATACTGAGGCCTCGAGGCGCCCGAGAGGCCGAGGCTGGAGCTAAGGTCTGAAAGTCTCCGAGAGCAACAAAACCTCGGGCCGGGTGTCTAGAGAAGCATAATTCGTGATGTCTCCGAGCGGCTTGATTTTCGTCCGCGAATCTAGAAGCACTGAATCATTCTAGCACCAAATCCACATAGCTGAGACTCATACAGCCCATTTTTACGTTATGCGACAATTATCCTGGAATCCAGACGCGCATTCACTAAAGCTAAAGGGTGCCACGCCAGTCCCCGCGTGTATTTACCGTGGGCCGTGTACAGACCACACTCATTGCTGTCTGTAGTATTTATAGTGAGGGTAGATGCAAACATTCTGCTTCCTCCAATCTTTCCTTCTGCAATCGAATGCACCCTTTCTACCAACATCTTCCCTACTCATACACAAAGGCTATGATTTGCCCATTGGCCGGTCTATGACAGAATCTACCACCGTTGCAGCACCTCTAATCCCTCAATAGCTATCGCTTTATCGATTCAGCCCTTTCAGCCCTAATATTCTGTTAAGCCCTTGTGCCAACGTCAGCATGGCACCAATCTACAACTCCGAGACCAAGGCCAGCGAGCTTGTGGCACACTACGCATCTGAGATCGCCGGGAAAATCATTCTTATTACAGGTGCCTCTGCTGGTAGCCTCGGCGAGAGCTTCGTCAAGCAGGTCGCCGTAGGAAAACCAGCCATCTTGATTCTAGCCGGCCGCTCTGTCTCCAAGATGCAGGGCCTCATTGATGAGCTCAATGCCTCGCATCCCACGGTCAATGTCAAGCCCCTGCCGCTGAACCTGCTCTCTTTCACCGACGTTCGCAAAGCTGCCGATACACTAAATTCCTGGGCTGACGTGCCTCAAATCGACATCTTGATCAACAATGCAGGCATCATGGCCGTGCCTTACAAGCTGACTGAAGACGGTTTCGAAACTCAATTCCAGACCAATCACCTCAGTCATTTCCTCTTCACCAACCTCATTATGGACAAGTTACTCGCCTCAAATGCCCCGCGAGTAATCTTCGTCTCCAGCGGCGTCCATCGCATCGGCCATATCCGTTGGTCGGACTACAACTTCAACGAGGGCAAGCATTACCAGAGATGGCTGGCGTACGGTCAGTCAAAGACTGCAAATGCCCTGACGGCGCTCGCACTCGCCGAGAGGCTCGGCTCCAAGGGGGTCCTCAGTTTCTCTCTATGCCCTGGAACGATCTACACGAATCTGGCAGCACATGGACTCGATGACCAGGCTTCCTTTGCCGCAGACCTCACTGAAATGGACAATATATACGGAAACAAATGGTTGTGGGGGATGGCCGATATGAAGTTCAAGACCTTGGATCAGGGCGCAGCGACCCATGTTTTTGCTGCGTTCGATAACAGCATCAAAGAGCACAATGGCGCATTTCTGTCTGATTGCCATGTTGCCGATCCGTTCTTGGAAGAAGTCTATTCCTGGGCGACGAGCAAGGTCGATGCGGAGAGGCTGTGGAAGCTAAGTGAGAAGCTTGTTGGGCAAGAGTTTAAGTTTTAAGGAGGACGTTGTGCCAGATGGTGGCCTCTCGGAGGGCTCAACATCACACAGATTTCTTGTGAACGTTTTGAATGTTCCGTAGCAATGTTCAGTCAATTTTCCGCTTCTCGTTTTGTGCCACAAGAAACATATCCCATATCCGTTCGTGCGTCTTTGAGAACAAATTGAGGCTCAGAGACGGCATCAACATATTGACTTTGGTTGTGCTTTGAGCTGGCCGATTTGACTTGCCATGACCCATCGTCCGGCTGGGGACAAGCATCGATGTGAAAGGTGAATTCAAGGATTGAGCGCAGGTATCGCAGGTGAATAAGAATCTAACCCCAGCAATCGACGAGACATTTCTCCAGCAAAAACCTTTTGATCCTTTGGGTGGCCATACTTGTGAAGGCAGTGACTCGAGGATACTAGCCTTTGAAACAACTACTACAATTCTTAAAAATCGCTCAGCCCTATGCAAATAAATGGTAGCTCGTACGTGTTTATCATGCTGGTTGGCCGGCTGGCTGGAGGCACCGCTATTCAAGGTTTACGCGCAATGGTACGCAACTATCGGCACAGGCGTCTGCCGAGATGATGGGCCATGCACCAGTGGCGCTCGAATCTTGTAAAGGTTTGGCGGGCAGGGTTGAAGGCGCTAATCCGTTTTAGCCGCAACAATGCAGTCTACTCATGGTCTTGGAAGGGGATATACACTACACCGTGGTCTCAAAAACACCACGGCTTCGAGACGCGATTGTACTCCCTGACGCTCAACAGTTGCAGCATCTGAGGATACTGGCATGCTATCTTCGCCCAGCGTACTTATTGCCGAGCCATGGCCACCATCTGAGCGTCGAACATGCTGGCAAAGTAAACTGGAGCGCGAAGTCGTGGCAAATCGTAGGCCTTTCCCCACTCACTGAAAACATATGCGTCTCACGTGAGACGGTCAAGAAGTTTTCCGCACCCTCCAAAGCTGGGTGTGCCAACGTCGTTCCGAGGAAGACACCGGCAACTTAGCAATTTATTTCCAGACTGCGAGGCTGAGAATTTTAATTTGAAGATGGAGCTAGCAACGAGTGAGCCAATGGGCACGCAAGCACCCGCGGCCAGGACTCAGTATCCGGGGCGGACGCGAAGCTTCTCGACCGAAGCTCAGTGGGCGACACAGCAGCCGATGATCAAGAAGCTTTACGTGGATGAAGGTCGCACTCTTCAGGAGGTCATGGATACTATGAAGAGGGACTTTGGCTTCGATGCAACGTGAGTGCCACGGATGATCCACATGCTTGCTCGTACACCGGGTATGCGCGGAGCACTTGAGAAGGCTGACAAGTTTTCGCAGGAGCAAAATGTACAAGAAAAGACTCAAAATGTGGGGTTATAGGAAGAACATCAGTCTGAGACACGGCGAAGACAATAACCTCATTCAAATACTAAACAACCGCACTCAACTTTCTGAACACTCTAAAACTCCAAGCCACAGTCTCCGCTTGCGCAACGGCCAGCTCGTCTCACAAGAACGTCTAGCAACATATCTGCGGCGCCGGGAAGAGGGTCGGGCCAGAGCCAACAAACCTCCGCTAATCAAGGCAGTCAGATCTCCAGATTCCGTATACGTGCCCGAGGCTGTATTTTTCCAAGTCCGCACTTATATCCACGGCCAGTGGAAAGGTATCGTTACATCGGGAGAACAGCTCGATACCTTGCGAGAGGAGCGTCCCGCGAATGGAGAATGGAACGCTCTAGCTCACGGCGTCAGGTACGCCTTAGAACAGAAGAGACTGAACGACGCTCTGGTCCTCATGCGCCGGGCACCTGTTATTTTGACGAATTTGATCGAACGGCAGCCTGTCAATATGTTACAAGTGCTCTTCATGTCTCTGTCATACTTCACTTTCGGGGGCCACCTCGAAAGACCCGAGACTGACCAGCTTTTGATTGTGGTCAAACATCTCATCAAGTATGCTGCAGTATTTGCTACCCAGGACAAGGGATTGCCCGGCAACCACCCACTCCGCCAACTACTCACAATGCTCACCCACGTGGATGAGAATGACCTTCACCAGCTGGTGATGGAGGCCTGGCGGGTCAATTGTCAGTCATGGGATGTTTTAATGGACCGCCCGAGGAGCACCCATGCCATTGCCTCGTGGATCGCTCACGGCGAATTCGCGGGCTTTAATGCAATGCCATCGAATCTTGGAAATATTATTGAACTTACTCTGAACAACAATGCGGTCATATACGGAGAGTACCAGTAAGTGTTCACGTCTGCCTTGTTCCATACAACTTTTAAGAAGAATTGGAGCGCCCGCTGAAGGTGCCTAACAGCCGACGCACTACTCACACATTGCAAATGTACTCGATGTACCTCACTTACAAGGATCGGGCGAACGGACGAGACCCCTATTTCAACAAGGAAATTGTGGCAGTGTTCGAAGATCTCGTGCGGCGCGGACCGCAAGGTCTTCTGAAGGCCGACGCCCTTAGCTGGCTTGCCCGGGCGTGCAGGGCCCGTGGGGAACGGGAACAGTCTGAGAGATATATGCGTGACCTAATTGAGTTTCTGCTTGAGGACGCTGTTCACAGAGAATCTTTAGCCAGAGGCTTCATGAATGACCTAGAGACGTGGTTTGTCGAGTGGGGAGAGAAGCAGAAGGCTGCGGAATTGGCTACGTGGCGGGAACAGGAACTAGGTGCGGAAGTCACTGCGTAACTTGAAGTGATTGCCCACAATATGAAAGCGAGACAGCCGCGGTGCGGCTTTATCAATATCGAGGATTCATTGATGCAAAAGTCTCAAGAAGTAGTCCGCTTGAAACAATTAGATGCTGCTGTGTCAAGACGTCGACTAATGCGGTACTTCAGACTCGTCCGCGCCACGAAGCTGTTCCAAGTCATAACTAATCACATAGATCCAATTTGCAGTTGCAGAGAAAATCAATGCCTTGGCTAGCACGTGGAATAGGGCTGCCTTGCTCTATCGGTATTCAGGATGAGTGCCGCGGCAGCGGATTCCTTGTCGCATCTGAATGATCACTACACCCAGCATCAATTTGTCCATTTTATTTTTTTCATTCAACAGCGCACCCCTTTCCTTAGCTAACATCTCTAAAGAGCAGTGACCGTCAAAGTACTGTTTTATCACATGGCCGAGCCCGCAGCTGTTCAGAATGCCAAATGCATCTCAGATGTCGGCTGTGTTGTCTCAGACTTTCGTCAGTGGCACACCTGACCACAATGCGTCTATGATACCACGTTTCCTGATCGAACAATTTCTAACTGATTTGAATGATCGATACTACTCCTCTACTGGGACCACCTATACAGAACCGTCTACTGAGAGCCGAAAAATGAGCGCATTCCCATTACATCGCATGCATCTCTAATCGACGATGCGTGTCGATAGTCATTACACCCTCACGTCTTCAGAGTTTCGAACAACAAATTGGTACCAATATCATTACGAGCGGGACGCCTCTGCCCTGCAATCACGACACGTGTCTCATCTCTGTCTACAGCTCTCGAGAGCAGTTGGCAGCACGGACTCGCCATGTCTCCTTCTGAAGTTCATACATCCGAATGTTCAAGATGCGCCCGGGTTCGACAATCGCAATTTTTCCCAACGGCCCAGGACATACAAAGGAGTATGCGCCTTCTCGCGACCGCAGGCATTCCCTTGGATGCTCTGTGGCACCACTATCTCCGTCGGTTCTACATTGGGCCCCCAAGGACCGTGAGTACATTTGGAGTTTACACATTCTGGGCGGGCGTCTGGTACTGCGCTTCTCATTCAGGATCTTGGACCTATGCAGCCATCGCCAGGGACAGAGCGATTATGCAAGCGGCGACATCGCCGCCCGACGCCGCGTTCAGTGATGACGGCGCACCCGCCCTTCCAGCCCAGGGCAAGGAGGTGCCACTCGCACGCCAGCGAATCCACTTAGCATGCTATGGGGGGCTCACTACCATCCCCATTTTTGCGCGTCTGACTTTCAGTTATCGCCCATGGTTTTGGCATCGACAACTTCCTTCCAAAGCTGATTTGGTGTAGCATGGCGGCTATGACCCTCAAAACCTCCGCTTACTGGGCAGCCAGTATTGAAATATCTCGGTCATGCTTCTGCGAGAGATGTGGCTCGAAGCCGCAGAAGATTGAGTAGAGTGTGGTGCACAGTTCTATGGGTGGTCTCTAACTCGGTCTGACGGGCGCTCTTGATTTGACAATCTGTGGCTGCATGCAGCGCAAGAGTTTAGCAGACAAGTTTCATAAGTGCATTTCAGGCAAGGACAGGCGAGTTGGACGGGGGGAACATGGACTATTGAACGTCTATTGGGCTTACTGGAATAAAGGAATAAGCATCTCGGAACCTCAGATAACGATAGGAAACCTCGTTCTCCCTTGGGCCGGCTTACCCGACCAGTTTCCGCCGACATACTCCCTCGCTGCAACTTGATCGCGTTCAGTTTTTGATTTGACACACACTTTCGGCCTGCATCGAGTATCCGCTACTGAAACTAGTGTGAATTGTTGAGTCATAGCAGCGATTGGATTGATTAGGGAGGAAAGAAGCCGAGGAAACAGGGCTCCAGGGGAGCACTGTTTATATATACAGAAGCAGAGAATAGTCCTGAACGTCACTTCCAACATATATATGGCCGACGATTCTCGTCTAGGGTCTCATCTTGTTGACACGTTCGATTTCACCATCGTCTCCGAACAAACTATCCTTCCTATACTTCCGTCAGCAGTATTCCTCTCAGCAATACTCGTGCGGTTGCACACCTTTGCAGGTTGTCCTGTTCAAGTAAGGTTAGGAGCCCGACTGTTGGGGAAGCTGGTACGATTCCACTCCGCTATGACCGCTGGTGTGCACAAGCTGACATGAACCAGCAACTTCGTGTGCATCTGAATGGCTTGTCCATGCTTTACGAGGCAGATCCATCACGTCAAGGCTGTCAAGCCCAGGGTGCATGTTTAGTAATCCGGGGACGGAAAATGTTAAGCTACAGAGAAAAATAGTTGCATCCACACGTTTTGAGTGTGGCACTGAGTTACATGGCCAGGGACAGCAGAAAGGTGAGAGGTCAAGGCGGATAATATCATTCGCCGTTGCTCGGATGGCAGTGAATCAAATAGAAGCGGCAAGGGAACATGTTCAGCTACAAGGCTGGGGCATGGACAGTTGTGATAATGAAACCAGTCTGGAGCGGCACAATGATCGAGGCCAATATTCGGATCTCACTAACAGATGCACGACATCGCAGGCACAAGCAGGCATGGCTCGAGTGACAGAGAATGATGTTGTGGATTAGAAAAGCGGTGGGTTAGAAGATTAGCAGCGCAAGAAGTTGAACTAATCCAAAGCCAGCATAGCATGCCTACGTGATCATAACGGCGTAGTCTAGGGAAGTAACCCGAGCCCTTTCTTACTCTAGTAGATGCGGAAGTCTCTCTGTCGTGACGGTCCATTGACTGCCACGACAGGCTCGACTTCTGAAAATTCGACTTGGGACGGGTATACGTCAACCCAGTGGAGAAAGATAAGAAGGCGCCAGCAACTCCCAGGAATCGTCAAACCTGTCCTCTGGTAGAACACAAAGAAGAATGTAACACCACCACTCCTATATCCTTGAATCACTTGGGTATCCCAACAGTTCATCACTACGCGTCGCCGTTCTCGTCCTCGCGCTTCAGCTGCTGTCGGCGGTTATACAGGTCCCGGCTGAGAACATTCTTGAAACCCCGGTTCTTAAGCTCGGTCATGATCTTGCTGACCTGCCAGCCCTGCCTCAGCCAGCCGTCGACCTCGGAAGCGACGGCGGGGGGCAGCTTCCGGCTGCGCGGGTCCTCGCTAGGGTCCGAGGGCGGGTGGTTGTGGGTTGTGGTGCCGGGGGTGATGTGGTGGTGGACGACCCACATGTTGGAGTCGCGGAAGGTCTCGACGCACTCGAACTTGAAGGGGCAGTTGCACTTCTTGGAGCTGCGCTCGGGCATGCCGGCGGCCTTGGAGGCCTCGCTGTAGCGCGCCTCGCCCGCGCGGAAGCAGATCCAGCGGATCTTGCGCTTTCCCTTGCCCATGTCGCGTGTACCGCTCATGCGCATCGAGTAGCCGCGCGGGATGGTGAACTGGTCGAGCTCGAGCTGCATTGTGGCTCGGCTGGAGATGGGGAAGCCCTCGGGAGGGATCTCCATTGCCACGATGGGGGGCATGGCGTGTAGGACAGCCGAGGGCGGCGGCGCCATCTGTGGTGTTTGTTGCTGCTGTTGCTGTTGCTGCTGCTGTTGCTGCTGCTGCTGTTGTTGTTGCTGCTGTTGTTGCTGTTGGTGTTGTTGCTGCTGCGGGACAGGCGGCGCAGGGTGGGCTGTCATGGCGGCAGCCTGGTTGGCACTGGCAAGGGCCAGGACGGGGTCGGTATTGTCGACGACATTCTGATTGTGGTGGCTCTGGGGCTGAGGAGGTGGAGGAGGGTTCACGTTTGGTTGGAATTGAGGTTGGTGGTGTTGCTGCTGATGATGCTGGACTTGGGCGCGCAGCGGGCTCTGGCGGGGTGGAGCCAGGCGGCCCTCGGCTCTGAGGACAGCCTCGACATTGTCAAGGCGCTGCTCGATGTCCTGGAATCGCTGGTCGACGATGGCATTGACGCGTTGGTCAATGATGGAGGCGATGGTGTTGGGCAGGGTTGCCAGCAGATCGGGAACAAAGAACCCCTGCTGGGATGGATTCGCCATCTTATCTGATGGGGATGGGTATGGACCGTCTCCCTGGGTCTGGGGCTGCTTGAAGTGAGGATTGGCAGGCTGTGGGTGTCGCGGACAGACGAGGATGGTTGATTGATGCCGACACAAAACACGTCTGCACAAATAAGGATTTGTGGCCCGTGCGCATACGCTTTTCAAGGGCGGGCGGGCAGATTTGCAGTGGCTGGCACGACTGCGTGCGGGCCGCTGCAGACCGGACCACTTACTCCGTGGGCCTCCCATGATGACTAACCCCAGCGGTACGTGGGTACCCGTGACGCTCGCCTCCAGAAGAAGCATTGGATGGTCTGCTCTACAACACTATACACTTTACGAGAGCTAGACACCGCCTTCTGGGGCAGCATCAACCATGTTGAGCACTGACAGGTTTATACTCTACGCATCACTGCCTCAGCCTCAGATGGGTACGTGTGACTATAATCTCTGAATACGTGCCACCTCCTGGATCCGCCACTGAGGCCTCTGACAGTCACCAGGACTACCAATGTCATGCGTTTGGAACACGGGCATGAGCCAGCTGGACTCACCAAATGGTTTCTTGGAAATAAATGACACACATGAGATCTAGGATATGCAACCAGTGTGACGAAAAGGTGAATGGCCGCAAGTGATGACCGTAAGGTGTTGGTGTGGCCATTTGGCATCACGCAGCATCACAATTGTAGTCTTGAGTTTAGATCTGAACAATGTCTGCTACACTAAACAGTGACCATCATTAACACGCCAACTTGTAATTAAGGCGCTGGAAGTGTTGATGATCTTTTAGCGAGGCATTGTGGGGGCAAACTCTGCAAAAGGCAATGCTGAAAACAGTGACACGTTATGCTTGCCGTGTATGAAGTGAAGTTACTCGATTTTTCTGTAATGTTCAAGTTAAAAAGATCATGTTCCGGGTCACGCTCAGACTTCCTATCTCCTGCTCAAATCCAACAAATTCGCGGTAAAAAGGCATTGAGTCTGCTTATCATACCATGGCATACAAGTGTGTCACTCGTAAGACGTCAAATCTCGTCACAATCATAGTCATCCATAAGCACCTGGTTCGGAGATGATTTCTGTATTCCATTTCCAAGCCAACCTATCGATGAGGAGCTGAAGTGAAAACTTTGAGCTCGTCATCGGGTCCATGGTTGAAAGCATGACAACTGTACGAACACGACAGCACACTCAGCCTTCGCAGCCTTCTGTTCCCCGGACCGCGTCCACTTTGAACCCCCAGCAACCCCCGAGGCATGTCTCAAAGGTAGATCTCAGATCGCGGAACACCACGGAAAACCTCAGCAGGATTGTCTTTGATACAAAAGTGGCGAAGCAGCCCGGTATCTCTTGGCAAACGGCCGCAGTGCGACTTTTGCCTCTCGCCAGATGAACGCATCCGAGGGGCCCATGAAACCAGCGAGCAAGTCCTGACTGAGTGACTGACCTGTGCGCATACGCGGTGAATTGCATCATATAGGTGGCTGGAATTACTAGCATAACGAATACGCGACGCGTCTTTCAAGACGGCTGCTAAGTTTTGCACTTAGTCGTGCTAGGCATGAACGTGGCGACGGAAGGCCAACTCGGTTGTAGCTGAATCGCAGCAGCTGCGACCCCGTGGCTGTGCCCTTTCGAAGGACGCGCCAGAGCTACTTTTGCGTGAGATTGTGACGACGAGATTTGCACTAGTGATGACTGAGTTTTCGGGTTCTGGTGAGCGGTGAGGCTCTACCTGACCTATCTAGGCAGGTAAGGGGCTAATGAGGAGTTGAAGCGAGTGTCAATGGTGCACACTTGTGAGCCGCCAAGACTTCACAGCCTGTGCGACAACGGCTAACTTCTGACCCGAGAACCTTTTCGCGTTGGTAGCTTTTGCGGATATATGAAATTGCGTCTTGCATAGAATCAGATTATGAAGGTCATGTTCAACAACTACCAGTGGCCGATGGACAGTAATTGAGTGTTTCTGAAGCTAGGTGCATGTAACTCTCGACGTCAAAGCATCGTGAACCAGGTTGAATAACATCAACATCTCGAATGGAATTGTAGCGTATGATCAACTTGGCTAGCTCTTGTGTGTAGCTCATAGCTTATCAGTACCTTTGAGACCATAAGCACCCTTAACTTTGAGCAACCACATCCGTGGGCATAGCCGAGTTTGTGCGTATGCACGCATCCCATGTCTTGCTGCGCCAGGAACACTCTGCGCAACTGGCACGCAGTTCGGAGAATATTTCGATGCCGATATGATCCCATCAAAAACGCCTTGGTCTGATCAAGTTTATGGGACATGGTCTAGCCAAGCCAAGGCAGACTGATCACATCGTCGGAGAAATATCCGGGAGTCTCAGACCCGCCGCCGTGTCAAGGGATCGCATTATCTTATTCAGGTGATATCAATAACATATGGAGACGATCACGACCGTGAGATCGGCGCAAAAGTCTCGTGTGTACAAGATGAGACTGCACAGCCGCAGTCTCGGCCCCGGTCATCGCACCACGTTCCTGCTCTGGTCACAGCTGGTTGGTGTTGTGCCGTGGGTAATTAGAGAGTTCGTGATGGCTTCCCGTGGGTTCGCCCCCGAGACCGAGACGCCGCACCTAGGCTCGGCTTGGCTCTCATTCGCTCCGCCAAGGGACGAAAGCTTCCCGCTCCCCCGGGAGAGCGATACTTGACTGCCGCGAGCGAGGGTACGGATCGGGGAAACAACAATCAGGAAAACTCTCCAGCCCAGGTGCTCAGCCTTACTTGGCAAACGCAGTGGTAGGCAGCGGTGTTCACTAGAGAGCTCCGGCAAAAGATACCAATTTAATGCTCGCTAATGGAATTTGTTTCTGGCTTGGCCACCCATCGGGCGAGAGGGAAGGGCACGCAAACAGTATTGAAACATTTTTGGGGCATTGGATGATCGCCCGCCGTCCCAACGCGGCGGGCGAGCATATCTGAAACTGTGCCAGGAAGCAGTGACTTGTGTAAAAGTCTTTGCCCAGGAGTCTGGTAGAATTGGCTCGGAGATGAGACATTGGCACGGTTCCTCAACTCCCAAGCACAGACTTAAGAGCTCTCTGGCAGACTGGCAGGCAGTTCCGAGGCACTTGTGATGATCTGCGAGCTCGTCGCATCTTTGAACCGACGTGCCTAGCTTACCATACAATCGGCACCGTGGCCGGGCTGGTGCAATTCTACACTTGACTGACTTCTTTTCTGTCTTTATCTTGCGCCTTTGATACAGGTTCCTGCACGTGGGTAGGTAAGACGTGTGAGAAGGTTGAGCGGAATGAAGTTGTTCCTGGAGACTGTTCCTCTATATAACGCTAGTCATTTGGATTATCACAATGCATTGAAGCAATCTATGCCGAGTCATCATGAGTTTACTGAACTCGCCAAGAAGGGAGTCGCGGTGAGGAGGTGTAGGTGTACGTCTGTGGGTAGGGTAGCAAAGTAGCCAACACCAATAAACAACTTTAAAGTCGTCCATGTACATCGCAATTCTCATTGGCGTGGAATGCTCCAAATGACGCAATTCGGCCGCTGATGCACGATGAAATACCATCAGCCTGTGGGTGATGTTTCGTTAAGCCAAGGGCCTAAAAGGTAATAGTGCCCGATCTCTAGCAGAACGGGCGGCAATCCAGGGTAGAAGGTGAGATTTGTTAAGTTTTGCCGATGTGTGCATGTGCGTTGTGGTGCAGCTTGGTGCAGCAAGGTGGAGGACAAGAGCTTTGTCAAACATGGCATTCGCGCAAGATGCATTTCGCTCGCGGCAAACAAGACCCAAGACCCGCCCACATGGCAGCGATGGGCGGCGGATCGTTACCTGCCCAGTGACTTGGCGGATGGGGATTTTCAGAGCACAGCCTCCCTCTCTGCACTACAGGCTCCTTGGCGTGCAAGGAGGGATGAAGTTTGTTTTATGGCTCTTCAAAAAACAACGCATCTCTCTCTCTCCGGCCTGTCAAATGACCGTATGAAAGCGAATCCGGCCAGCCATCGAGTTGGCCACCGACGGCCCAGAGTCCCTGTCTGGTAAGATATTGTTGGTTGGCTCAATGTTGTTGTCCTCGTTCTGAGCTGGCGTGCACTCGCTCACTTTGCACGGGGCATACTGTCTGAGTAATGCAAGCGTGGCAGCCACGATAGACTAGGTCATGGGAGAAACAGTAGGATCTAGGATCTTAGACTACGGGAGTGAGTGCAGACTAGCAAACTACTGTAGATGTGACTAGGTGACATATCATGTACATACAATACCTAGACTACCCTGAGTGGGGTGGCTTACCTAACAGATGTCAGCTCAAGGGTCGTCTCGAGTTGCCGTGAGCCGAAAGAGGAGTAACGATATGTCCCAAAAGTAAGTGATGGAGAGAAGCACAGAGAGCGTTTCGCTTGTATCATGGCAGACACGCGACGCAGATCAGGATAGCGGCAGCCAGGCGGTAAGGGAAGCAAGAATTAGAATCAGGTATAGCAGGGACCAGAGCAACACATGGACACACGGCCAGGCGGGCTCGGTAGCAAGAGAAAAGGAAGCTTGGAGGGGAAAGAGGGCTTGGCTGGTCAGGGCCAAACTCACTTATAAGGTGCTCCGTCTCGAGCCGGCGCTGGTTGGCGGCTCGGCAGCTCGGCAGGCCTCCTCATCGTGCCCATCTGGCTGGTTCTGGCCGGCCTGCAGCTGCACAGCCTCACTGCGAATCTCCGGCCAAGCTTGCTGGGGCTCTAGGCACGGGTCTGACCTGCCACTTCGAACCTGCAGCGTCACACCCGCCCTCGCTCTGCCTCTGGTCTCTCGCTTTTCTACACATTGCCTAAAGGGCTGGGGAGTCGGGGAGGGAGCTGGGGGGGCCATGGAATCGAGAGCAAGCGCAATGTCCCGTTGATATGAGCCTTCAATCTTTGTACTTTGTACCTCAAAGTATTTCCAAGACATTTGCCCCGCCCATGGCCAGGCAGACCGCACTCCGCCCCAGTTGGTTCGGTTTGGCTCATTCATTGCCTTTTGTACACACATCTCATACCGATCCCATATTCACCTACCTTCATCCTGCCATCCATCCACTTGCCATAGTGCAAAGCCCCTAGATACAGCTCAGTCTCCCTCTCACACCTTTTATATACCCCAGCTCCCCTCCAGCCACATCAGCTCTCCGAATGTCTATCAACCTTTGTGTAACAGTAAATACACTACGCATATACCACACACACCTTGGTTTATACAGATTACCCACACTTTCTTGACCGAGGGCTAGGTGTGCCCGAAAGTCCTCGCTATTTACCCCTCTTATATCGACTGCCTCACCATCACCCCCGGCCTAAATACAAGCGGATATACACACATTCATACCTTACATACATGCAAATGACAACTGAAGCATAGCTTCTGCGCAGACTCCCTCACCAGCCATGGCGAGCAACAACAATAACAGCAACACCCTGGCGCCGCCATCACTTTCGGTGAACACACGTGTTCGCAAGGACTCTGGTGCTAGTACGCTTGGAGTCTCTCCCTCAGGAGTTTCTACCACATCAAACCCCTTCCTGACGCCAGCAGGTTCAGAAGACCCCTTCCTCACCCCAAACAACAGAAGCCGATCCACCAGCGTCACCACTCATGTCGTCGACAGGGAGGAAGCCCTCCGCCCGGACCCCGGCACCGAGGGCGATTTCAAAGTCGACGACAATCCTTTCGCCTTCAGCCCGGGCCAGCTCAACAAGCTGCTTAACCCAAAGTCTCTTTCTGCTTACAGGGCACTTGGTGGACTCAAGGGAATAGCCAGGGGTCTTCAGACGGATCTTGACGCTGGCCTGAGTATCGATGAGACCAGTGTGCGGAGGAAGATTGCCTTCCAGGAGGCGGTTGACGGGACCGAATCTAAGGCAGAAACCTCATCAACACCCGGTGGAGAGGCTTTTGTCGACCGGACTAGAGTATACGGCCGGAATGTTCTCCCGCCCAAAAAGGCAACACCCCTGTGGAAACTCATGTGGAACGCCTACAACGATAAGGTCCTGATCCTCCTGACTGTCGCCGCTGTTATCTCCCTCGCCCTCGGGTTGTACGAGACATTCGGCGTCGACCACCCGGAAGGCGCCCCACCGGCCGTGGACTGGATCGAGGGTGTCGCTATCTGTGTTGCCATTATTATCGTCGTCGGTGTCGGCTCGATTAATGACTGGCAGAAGGAAAAGGCCTTCGTGCGACTCAACGAAAAGAAGGAAGACCGAGAGATCAAGGTCATTCGCAGCGGCAAAGCGGTCATCATCAACGTACATGACCTCCTAGTCGGAGACGTCGTCAACCTTGAACCTGGCGACCTTATTCCTGTGGACGGTATTTTCATTAGCGGCCACGATCTAAAGTGTGATGAGTCCTCAGCCACCGGAGAGTCTGACGCCCTGAAGAAGACTCCCGGCGAACAGGTTTTCAGGATGCTCGAAAACGGCGAGAAGGCAAAGTCTGGTGATCTGGACCCCTTCATCATTTCTGGAGCCAAGGTCCTCGAGGGCATGGGCACATTCGTCTGCACCTCGGTCGGCCCCTATTCCAGCTTCGGCAAGATTATGATGTCCGTCCGGACTGAGGTTGAGGCCACTCCCCTCCAGAAGAAGCTCGAGGGTCTGGCTGGTGCTATTGCTAAGCTCGGCGGAAGCGCTGCTCTCTTATTGTTCTTCGTCCTTCTGATCCGCTTCCTGGCCAACCTGCCCAACGACAACCGTGACGGCCCGACGAAGGCATCAACCTTTATGGTGAGTTTGACTTACAGCTGGGCAGTACTTCTACTGGAAGCTGACAAATTTCACTAGGATATCTTGATTGTCGCCATCACAATCATCGTCGTGGCTGTTCCAGAGGGTCTCCCATTGGCCGTGACACTCGCTCTAGCTTTCGCAACCACTCGTATGCTCAAGGAGAACAATCTTGTGCGAGTCCTGCGCGCTTGCGAGACCATGGGAAACGCCACGACGGTATGTTCCGACAAGACTGGCACATTGACCACCAACAAAATGACTGTCGTCGCCGGCACGTTCGGATCCACCAGCTTCTCCAAGGCCGGAAGCGACAGCTCAAGCGTGACCGTCTCCCAATGGGCGTCCAAGCTATCTCCAGCAGCTAAGGAGGCAATTGTCCAGTCCGTTGCCGTCAACTCAACAGCGTTCGAGGGTGAGGACCAAGGCCAATTTGCGTTCATCGGGTCCAAGACCGAGACAGCCCTCCTGCAGCTGGCCAAGGACCATCTGGGCATGCAATCGCTTCCTCAGGTCCGCGCCAACGAGCAGGTGGTACAGATGTTCCCCTTTGACTCGGGCAAGAAGTGCATGGGCGCGGTCATCAAGTTGCGCGACGGCGGGTACCGGCTGCTAGTCAAGGGCGCCTCCGAGATCCTGCTGGGGTACTGCTCTTCCAAGGCCGACATCACAGACCTCTCCGTCTCCGGCATGGGCCAGTCCGACAAGGACGAGCTCCTGAAAACCATCGACAGCTATGCGCGCCAGTCCCTCCGCACCATCGGCATCGTATACTGCGACTATCAGCAGTGGCCACCCCTGCGCGCAAACATGCAGGACGGCTCGGTCGAGTTTGCGTCCGTGCTGAAGGACCTCGTCTTCCTTGGTGTCGTCGGTATCCAAGACCCCGTGCGTCCCGGTGTCCCCGAGTCGGTCAAGAAGGCCCAGCACGCCGGTGTGGTCATTCGCATGGTCACTGGCGACAATGCAGTGACCGCCCGCGCGATCGCTATGGAGTGTGGCATACTGACCGAGGGTGGTGTCGTCATGGAAGGCCCCGTCTTCAGGACCCTCAGCGATGAAGACATGGATCGCACCCTGCCGAAGCTGCAGGTGCTTGCTCGATCTTCGCCCGAGGACAAGAGGATCCTGGTAACCCGGCTGAAGCGTCTCGGCGAGACCGTTGCTGTGACCGGTGACGGCACCAACGATGCGCCCGCACTCAAGGCTGCTGATGTTGGTTTCTCCATGGGCATCTCTGGAACAGAGGTCGCTAAGGAGGCATCAGCGATCGTGCTGATGGACGATAACTTCTCGTCTATCATCATGGCTCTCAAGTGGGGACGTGCTGTGAATGACGCGGTCCAGAAGTTCCTTCAGGTATGTCCTCACCGACCTGACTATCACCTCAATTGTTCAAACTGACTAACAAAATCTAGTTCCAAATCACCGTCAACATCACAGCCGTCCTCTTGGCCTTTGTCTCAGCTGTCTCAGACCCAGAGATGCGATCCGTCCTCACAGCCGTGCAGCTCCTGTGGGTGAACCTGATCATGGACACCTTCGCAGCCCTGGCACTAGCCACGGACCCGCCGACGGAGAAGATCCTCAACCGGCCGCCGCAGGGCAAGAAGGCGCCGCTGATCACGACCAACATGTGGAAGATGATCATCGGGCAGGCCATCTTCCAGCTGGCGGTGACGTTCACACTGTACTTTGGCGGGTCGCGCATCTTCCCGTCGTACAGCGACAGCGAGCTGCGCACGGTGGTCTTCAACACCTTCGTCTGGATGCAGATCTTCAACGAGTTCAACAACCGCCGCCTCGACAACCGCTTCAACATCTTCGAAGGCCTGCACCGCAATCAATTCTTCATCGTCATCAACATCCTCATGGTCGGCCTCCAGGTCGCCATCATCTTCGTCGGCGGCCGTGTCTTCTCTGTCAATGAGGGCGGGCTCAATGGGCCGCAGTGGGCCGTCTCTATTGTCCTAGCCCTGCTTTGCATGCCTTGGGCTGTCGTAGTGCGCCTCTTCCCCGACGCGTGGTTCGGCCGCATCGCGAATGTTGTGGGATACCCCGTGGTTGTTGCTTACCGCTTCCTGGGTCGTTTTTTCAGCCGCGTCGGCAGGCTTTTCAAGCGCAACAAGAAAAATGCCGATGAGGAGGCTACCGGCAATGAGGAGGGAGACTCGCAAATGCGTCAGAGGAGCAACTCAGCCTCTGCCGATTCGCCTGTGGTCGTCGTTTCTGACACTGATGGGCTTAATAACAACAATACTGCCCCGGAGATCATGGTTGAGGACCCCGAGGGCCGAACGGGGCATTAGCGTGGGTACATATGCGTGTGGGCAATTTTGTATTAATATATAAATGGCGTTTCGGTGGGTGCGGAGGTGGGGGTCGGTGGGCCTTTGGGTTTACGATGATACCGATGAGATGACGTTAGAATACCTCTTGTATATACCAGATACTAGTACATCACGAAGCACATGTTCACCTTATTCTTAACATCTCATGATCTAGAAGACCTGTGTATGTCGTCAGTCACCGTTCACGTCGTTCCACATCTCTGATTGGCCGCCCGCATCAGTCTCCGATATCTTCAAGGTTTGGGGTCTGTCCTAAGAGAGCGATGCCAAGTCTGGGCAAGCACGATACTATGGGCCGATCTACCCATTCAATGTAGTCTGTCGCGTATCCCCTGACGCGTAATTACCAAATGTGGTGCTGCTTCAGCTGCAAAGACAGCATGAACGGAATTCATTTTTGCACACATTTCATGCGTGGAACTTGGATTGAGCAAAAGCCTGGATGAGGTTCCAATTCAGATGCGTCGGTGCCCATCACATGATATTTGTCAGAGAAAGGGACAGCCGCGAATTATTACATACAGCGGGAGAAGGATATTATAAGTATACCATACAGAATCATGACTCAAGCCGCAAATCAAAGTCCAAACGCGTACAGAGCACCGACAGCGACGGCGCCGTAAGCAGCAAAGTCGGCAACGGCGGTGGGCGCCGCGTTCGCAGCCTAAAGAGAGAAAACCCCGACATCAGTCTCAACAGTTTCTCTTATATCCAGGATACCGGGCACTGGGAAGCGAGACCAAAACTTACAGAAGAGGCAGTACCAGATGCAGACGCAGACTCAGTGGCCGACGCAGAACCGGAAGCGGAGGCGGAAGCAGAGGCAGAGGCAGAGGCACCAGTGGCCGAGGCAGATGCGGAGGACGACGCAGCACCAGCCGCAGCAGCCTCGCAGGCCGAGGTGCTGTTGCTAGCCTCGATAGCAGTGCCGACAGCGTCCTGTTCGCCGGAGAGCGGCTCCGTGTCCAGGCCGCACGAGGCGGCGGCGGTCTCGATGGAGTTGCCGTAGTACTGCCAGATGTCCTCGTTGTCGGGACCGGCGCACTGGAGGCAGTTTTCGTAGTTCGTCTTGAAGATCTCGTCGTCGCAGATAGTGGCATTGCAATTGCGAACTTCAATGATTGCTTGGCCTGGATTGCTTGTGTCAGTGGCAGGTGTATGAAAGGAGGCGCAGGGTGATGGTGGCATCACTAACCGCAATTGTCGTGACAGTTGTACGATGGGGAGCCGGCTGACTCGTTCTGACGTTTTGCGAGGATGGGGTGGATGAATACTCCGGCAGGGGCGAAGTCACTCGCTGCCGCCAGTGTGGTAGAGGCTGCGAGAGCTGCGCTGATGATCCATCTGAGGGCGACCATTTTGGCGGACTTTCAGCTAAGAGGCGACAAATTGTGACTGATGTTGGATGGTTGGCTAGTGAACACACAACTGAAGATGCGTGGAAAGGAGTGAATCGAAGCTAGATCCCGACATGTGAAAAGAGAATTGGCTTTTTAATGTGGACGGGACAGGTCACCCAGTGCATACGATTCCAGCCCACCGAGGAGACGCAGGCCCCTTGGTGATCCACGGGGAAAAGACTTGGCGCGAGCGTACACCGAATCGGTCGATCCGGGCTCTGCCGAGCAAATTGTTCTGGACAGCCCTGTCAAGAGCAGGGTGCAGGATTTTCTCGACGTATCTGGGCCGTCAGACCGGCTCATCGGAAAAGAAAGACTCCGGACAGCGAGCCTGTCCTACAGAGGAGAGTGAGCTCGGCCAAGTTACGTATATCCGTGGTGGACTCTTCCACGTACTCCACCCATATATGGACGAATTCGCGAGAGTTGCGGCCACAACTTCCGGGAATAGTTAGCATATCTGCCAATATTGAGTCTCGCCAAGTTGACTGCTGATGGATAGACATGGCAGTTCTGAAGAAGAATAGGCTGCAGCTCGGATCCGAGCCCTGCTCGCTAAGAACGGCCAAGGTCCAAAGGCGCTCTTGCAGCGAAAGCATAGACCGAAACGACGCCGATTGGGCAGAACGAGGGCGACGATGCCACCATCGGATGATCTGATAAGATTAGATCAAAGTTCTGGTCTCCACTTGTGTGCATCGAGCTCGGACACTAGATGTGACTAGCGCGATCAGATAAGAAGAGGGAGAAAAAGCTGAAAGGTAAACTTGTTTGTCCCCTGTTGCTGATCCACACCTGTGTCAAACATCCGGAGACTGCTCTCCATATGGTCACTTGCCACCGATTCCAGTCACGATCACATGGAATATCTCTTTTCTTGAGGAGTGAGAGTGGATAGACTTAAAGGGCTTCTTTCGTCCTGACCGCCGAAAAACCCACGAACGATTTGTCTGATGTGACCGGAGTCAAACCTTTCAACAGGCTAAAGCGGAGACTTTGAAAAATTGTTGTCACACTTGGTTGGGTAGCCATCCAATGGTGGTCAGAGACTCAAATGTGCTCGGCACGAATCCCCGGACCCGTTTATTACTGTCCGCGATCCATTCATATGCAAGCAATGACTGCCCACCTGTAACCCACATGATTCCACCCATCTTCTCATCGGCTGCCTTACAAACCGATCGCTCACAGACACACCGTATTGTGGCTCTATTCTCAGCCGAGGTGAGATCCCTACACTGCACCCATCTTGAAACTATACTCGACGCGAACAAGGAGATGTGATCCGCAAAATGGACACGCGTATTGTACTTTTCTCTGTCTAGGCAGTCGGCAAACACCCGCCTGTTACAAGAGTGCCGTCTGAGTAAGTGACAAGACGCCAAGGTCCAAGATTTGCCTGCTGTAACTATCGATGGAGGAGGTGATAACGTCCGACTTGGCAGGCCACAACACCGAATCCGCGGAAAGCGATGTCGGTATGGTGTCTGACGGGTCACGCCTGTCAAGGCTCGAAAGGCATCCTCCCACCTCCACTCCATCAACAGCCACTCACATGCGGTGGGCCAGATACCCTTGGCCCTTGACTTGCATACACTCAGTAGGATCCACCCAAGACGGAGCTTGGCTTGGCCATTAACAGATAGATCGCCCCATTGACTGGTCTAGCCAACTCGTGTCCGACGGGTTGTTGGTCAGGGCTCGACCAGTTCCATTTGATCCTGCCTTCCAACGTCCGTTAGATTCTTCCTGGGCCTGTTCCCCACCCGCCACCACATGTCCATCCTCAACTCGTGCCGTAGCTTCCTTGGGTCACTCACCTTGCAATCGAGCGCCGACAGCAGCCCTTGCCGCCCACCGAATACTTATCAACCAGGACACCCATTCGCCTCAGGCAGCCTTGCAACCTGAATATCTTCCAGCTCTCCAACTCAGACGACTGATCGAAAAGGCTACCATTGTGTCAATCCTCGTGTGGTCCGTCACCATCCAAGCTCAAGTCCCTGCGACTCAGTGGTCTTCAATATGCGTTTCACAACCACCCTTGCGACTGTTGCCTCGCTCGCCATGAGCGCCAGAGCTGAAGTCCACGGCGCGAGCGCCGAGGGCACCGTCATGGGCCCTGTTGCTTTCCTCTGGCCCGATGACAGACCATGGAGTGCTTCCAACGATAACAGCGGCCCTTGTGGCTCTGCCGAAGGTGTCACGAACCGGACAGAGTTCCCTCTCAGTATGTGCCCGTTCGAGATAATCACGTCTATCCTTTACTGACACACTCTACTAGGCCAGGGTCAGGTAGCCTTGTCGATTGCCGATGATGCCTACAAGGTTGCGTTCTACATCGCCTTTGACAATGGTCCGTCCAAATACTCCCTTCGCATCCGCTCACGTTGGTAGTGTCTTGTAAACTGACAATCTCATATAGAGCCCACCACCCAGAGTGATTTCACTGAGCAGATCGTCCAAAACATCACAGAGGTCGAGCCAGGCCACCAGTGCTACAAGATCGCCTCGCTCCCCAGCACCGCCACCGCGGGCACGAACGCCACAATTCAGCTGGCGTACTGGGCCGACTATGAGGGCGAGAATGGCGGCAAGAACGAGACATTCTACGCCTGCGCCGACATCGTAAGCCACACCATCCCCAATTCCCAGCAGTCACGCATCCAAATTGTCATGACTAACCTCATCGTCTATCCCGACAGACCCTCGTTGAGGCCGCCGATTTCTCAGCCCAGGTCCCCTGCTTCAACGTGACGGCCGCGGACTTCGACTCGGGCGACGCTACAGCCACTGAGACCGTGGCCAGCGCGACCGTGACGCCGACGTCCGCGACCGCCTCATCGTCTGGGTCTGGCGGCCTGAGCAAGGGCGCCGTCGCCGGCATTGCCGTGGGCACCATCGTTGGATCCCTGGCTGTCGTGGGCGCCTTTGCGTTCATGCTGCTCAAGAGGAGACGGTCTTCTGCTGCTGCGGCATCTACGCTGCCGACACAGGCGGCCCCGATGAAGCAGAGGGAGGGCGACGTTGCTAGTGTGTCTACCGGGCATTAAGGCTTTACTTTGTACCGTTAGATTTGGAGGTGGTCGGTGGATTGCAGTCAAACTTGGGGTTGGTCGTGAGTCCATGAAGGCCCCTCGTAGCATGTGAAGGACATTTGGCATGCGTCCGATATGGATCTGTTAGTCCGTGGTGGGAAATGTGGTGGTTGGTTACAGGTTTATGATAATGATAAGAAGATGAGATAACCAGGTCCTTTCCTTTTGAATTGATCGTTGCGTATCCCGGACGCACATTGTGTATGATTAGAGCATCCGAGAATGAGTTTGCTGGCAAATCAAACATTGAAGGAGCGTCCATGGGTGCTCAATCCCTGCCGCCCGTGTTGCAAGAATCTCCGACGGCTTCTTCGTGGCGAGTGAGCGTTCAACCTACTCAGGGAAAGACCTTGGCTCATCCTTGGCATCTTACTCCTGTCGTCTCCCTCAATGCCGACCGTCTTTGCTGGAGACATCAGAAGTAGGATGCAGGCCGAGGACAACAGATGGTGAAACCCACCGTAGCCCGAAACGTAGCGCTGTGGTCTACATCCCACCGTATCCTTTATTGTGACCTAGCCGGTCGTGTGAAGGGACTGAACGAGGCCGTAGGAGAAGGATTGGCTTGGGACAGGATTGATTCGAGGTGGTTGGCCATCTCTAGTGGAAGCCTATGTTCGCAGGCTTAATACGTCATGACGGCCTGAAGCAGGTCGCTGTACTATTGCAACCCCACCATAGATTCCTTCACCATTGAATTGAGGTTTTCAGGTGCCGCATTGTATTTTGATGTCAATTCCGACTATACCAATTACACAAGCGCACGTAACCTTGGTTTGCATAAATCTCGAGCTGAGATACTCACTCGTCCTGCATACCAGGAAATTTGTTTCTGAATATATGCGGATGGCAATTGACGACGATCATTCCATAAATAATGTTAGAACTCCACTATCGCGGGAAGGCTTAGTGCTTACTATCCATTTCAGATTGTCTCCATAACTAGACTGTATAGTTCGTACTAAAACCTAGCCTCGATCCTGTGGGTTTGGCCAAATAATCCACCTGGTCGTTGGCGCGGCCCGCCAAACTCATGAGGCTCAACATTCCAGTTTCACCCAATTTTAGCGATGGATTTGACACCCAGAGAGCTGATACAAGGTGATGTAGACATTTGATCGAGGACAGCAGTTTCATAAATAGAATTCGCGTCGCGTCGAAACTTACTTGAAAGACATGCATCTAAACACCAGCATTGAGACAGCGTTGAATTGAATTTTAGTGCTGGTATTTCTCCCAAGTATCCTCATATTCAATCCCTTCGATATTATTCCAGTTTTCAAACCTCCAGCTTCCGGACTCATCCACCAAAATGGCAAAAGATATTAGGCCAGATGACATTGGACACGGACGAGATGCCCAAAGTCCTGAAGATGCAGAAAAAAGAACCAAGCAGTATCTTTCTAACTCGACCTTGTACCCCAATGGAAAACTCAAGCTGGATGGAAAGATGGACATCGTTAAACAGCGTTTTGAAGACTTCCGTGTCAAGGCCAAAGGGATCCCCCCAAAGCCGCATTTCTTCCTCGCCCATCAGATCCATCTCGCGGAAGATAAACGTTTCTGGCTCATCGGAAGACGAGATGGATTCGATCAAGTCCAGTACATCAATCCCAACGGCAAGGAACGGGACGGCCACGCGGGCATGTCCATGATTCATATTATGGGTATCCCTAGGAACGACCCCAAGAGAGACGGCTCGCTGAGCCGCGAGCCGATTTACAACGGCGTCTCCTTGCATGCCAAGAACGCCGACGTCCTCGAGCACATGAAGAAGACATTCAAATTCTGGTGGGAGAAGGAGCCCAACAAGCGCACGCGCAAGAACATCATCGGCGCGCAGGCGCGGGCGATCGTGTGGAAGTTCAAGGAGGACGTCAAGGCGCTGGGCAACAAGGACGGGGTGGACGCGCAGACCAAGGCTGACAACGCCAAGAAGGGCGTGCAGGGCGAGTACCAGGGCGGCGCCGAGCTGCTGGACCAGGTCGAGGAGATCCAGGAGAAGAGCTGCATCTCGACGGCCGAGTTCCGGTACGAGGACCTGCACCGCTGGGACCGCTTCCTCGGCCTGCTGTGCATGCACCTCCGCGGCCGCGCGCAGGTCAAGAAGAACCCCAAGTTGAGCCCGTCGGTGCTGGGCTGGCAGCACCCCGTCAATCGCCTGCTCAAGGCCCACGAGAGCTACAAGCTGCTGAGCAAGTACGAGGAGGAGAATGTGATCCGGTTCGAGGACTTTGACTTTGCGCTGCACCTCCGGCCGGACAACAGCGTCGATTATCTCCACATGCACATCTTCCTCTGGCCTGCTCGGTACCGCATCTACAGCTGTGTCATCTGGGATCCTCTGTACAAGAGCATTGTTGAGGTTGCCAAGGTCGCTATGCAGTACCCAGGCCCTGTGGGAGAGACGGCTGGATCGTCTGGCTCGAACAAGCAGCAGCAGTCTGGGCAAGCCAAACAACTGCCATGGGGATTTGAGGAGCCCGACAACAAAGACGCGTAAGTAACACGTTGCTCCCAAGTCGCAATTTCAGAACAGCATACTGATACTTTCAAACAGCCAGATCAAGGCGCTGAAGCACCGTATCGAGCTCCTGGAACAGTACTGCAAGGCGAAGGGAATCGGCCTGCCCCAGGACCAAGCCGCTGCCAAAGCTCAGCCACAACAGGCTCGAATAGTGGCCCCCAGTGCCGCAAAGACAGTTGCTCAGCCGGGACACGGCAATGCCCCAGCGAAGGGGTCGCAGCAGCAGATAGCAGTGAGATCTGACGCCAAGAAGGCAACGCATACGACGAAGGCGGCAGGACAAGCTGGCAGTGCAACTGCCACTCGATAGACGCAAGAAACGTTACACTTATAAGTACATGATCTAAGATGCTCGTGTGGAAGCAGCGACGAAGGGAAGAGAAAAGGCTTGTCCAGGCGACGGAACAGCAAGGCGCCTCGGTTTGGCAATCATCGTATGTAACTAGATTATGAGATTGTTAAGAATCGTCTAGTCGAAAGTATATTAATACTATATTGTAGTCCACTTCTGCCTGGCATACGTATTCCTTATTCCAAAGTTAACGTAGTAGACATGGACATTAGAACACTTTCCAATAAATGATCCCTCTTCAAATCCCCCAAATACCTATTTATTCCACGGATACATCGGCGTTCTAGATAACTAGCTGATTGTGAATAAGAATACCGTTCTAACGAGACCAAAACCAGGGTGTTGGGCGTGCTTGGCCTTGTACGCTCAGCCCAATGGGCTCTTTCCATTAAGCCAGTAGACCAAACTATCTATTACCTGGATATTCCAATTACAACTTGATGATCAATATGAGGCCACACGAGACTCCTATGTCAGTATGAGGCCGGCTACAGGACATAATAACCTCGGGATAAGTCTGCGTCAGCTCAGATAGTCGTTTCGCATCGCCGTAGTTGAGTCAACAAACGCGCGGACGTTGCTTGGTTCCTGGACTAAGTCCCCAATTATCAGGTCCGGCGAGCTTGTCTGGACTAAGGTTGAGGTTGACCAAGCCACAGACAGTCTAGTCTACTGAAAACAATCAATCTAGCGTGCCTCTATAATACATGATCTGTTTGAGCGCAAGCAAGTGCTCATCTAAATACTAGGTACGTAGGCAGTATTATGAGATAGCAAACCACCAACCTACGATCAAGCATCATGCTTACTACATCTTGCTCGTAGGTCCCTATCCACAGGTTTGCACTAAAGGCGACGGATGCATTTGGACGTATCGCTGGATTCATCAAGCCTTGAACCGTTTCAAACGATTCGTATTCTGGTAATCTTTCGGGTGGTACTTCCCTTACCCCAAGTCTCGCAGATGTCAAAAGTATCTTAGCTACGGAAGTGACATTCCTTACCGACTTTACTGGTACTGCGCACAGTGTAAACCATCTTAGGATCATTTCCGAGCTCCCACAAGCTCATTTCCTTGCAACTTGAATGCTGATATTTACTTCAAGCGCGAGGCACTTATAGAAGTTCTCCTGTCTGCGCGTGGTTTGTATTCCATCAACATTTGAACATGAGTGTGGATGTAACGGCCGCGTCCGTCAGGCCACTCCACATCAACTTTTCAGATTTAAGTCTATCACAGCAGAACGTGCAGTACCAAAGGCCAACGGCCAACGGCCAACGGCAAAAATATTTTGTCTTCGTCTTCCCCGAAGACCATTCTTGTATTCACTCCTTGTGCTCCAGCTCACCACATGCATTACTGCCAGGCAGTACCTGGGTACCTTTGTAGTAACCTAATCCAGACATTAGGCAACAACGCTAAACAGCCCACCACCATCTGCAGCCCTGCAGCCCATCGATACACAGACACAAACACAAACACACACGCACCACAGGCTTCACCTATTTGCGTGAATCTCAACACGAAATATTATTCGGCTGCCTGCAGCTTGTCAACTTCGAAGTCGACAACATCAATATCCATGCAGCGTGTCTTTTCCCTTCATTTGTCAGAAAGTTCATCATCGATACATCGGAGTCATGTCTTTCAACGACGGCAAGCAGCTGCTGGTCTTTGGCCTGAGTTTTGTCCAGCATGACAATCGCAAGATGCAACAGCTCCTCCGTCATTACGACAAACTTCCCGACAACCCAGGCAACCGCGCCATCCTGTTTTTCGAGCTCAACAAGGTTGCCAAGGACTTGATGGCCGACGAGGGTGCCCAGGACCAGATCCAACAGTTGACCGACTGGATGACCAAGGGCGGCGACTTTCCACTCACCATCGAACCAACCCCAGCTGGCGCTGGAGTGCAGCCTCAAACGACACAGGATATGACCAGGAATGACATGGATTTTATCCGCAATCGCTCGCTTTTCGCAGGTCAACAAGGCTACCACGGTCCAGGTCGCACTCTTAGCGGACAACAGATCACTCCTACCCAAGTACCTTGGCATCAGCCTCACCCTCTGAACCTGGATCACCAATATGGCCGAGGTCGTACAGTGGACGGTGAATGGGAAGAAAATGAGAATGAGGATGAGGAAGAGGATGTGAATGCTTCGATGGAGGAAGACGAAGACGACGATGAGATGCATCATCCAATGGTGGACCCTCGACACGTGGATCGACGAAATTGGCTTGATGATTCGGCACGGCGCGACCTATTCGCAGGACCCGGTCGCACATTAAGCGATCCTCCTGCAAACATGGGTGAGACCATTGCTGCGAATGAGGATGACAGGACCGAATCTTTGAATGTCGATGGACAGGTCGTCGAAGGGCCACAGAATCAGTCTGCCGAAATCGATCATGGTCAGCCCGACAGTGATGCCCCTGGCCTTCAGCATCCTTCCCGGTTGCCTCAAGCAGCTGAAAACTACGAGGCTCGTGCAGCTCCTTGGATCCAGGAGCGTGTCGACGAAGTGACCTATGAAAACGGACCATTCATGCACCCAGACGAGCCTGACGATGTGGAAGAAATCGAGTGCCCCATCTGCCTCGAGGACTACCCCCGATCCAGATTTCCCAAGCGCCAAACCATCACGGAGCTCTGTGATCACCCTGACAAGGCCTGTTTGAACTGCCTCGACTCTTCCATTACAGCAATCATCGAGCGCGGAGCCCTCCACTTACTCGCCTGCCCGATCTGCCCGCAGAAGCTTTCTCCGCGGGACGTCAAGGAGTACGCTAATCAAGCAGTCTACGAGAGGTACAAGTACCTGAAGCAGCAGTCCGAGATCCCAGGCCACTACATCTCCTGTACAAACACATTATGCGGTGGTAGCCAGCCACACGAGAGCGAGGACCCGATGATGATTTGCAATCACTGCAAGTCCGCCACATGCGCCAAGCACAGGCGTCCATGGCATGAGGGCCAGACTTGTGAGGAGTTTGATCTGGACGATGCCCAGATCGAGCGCCTGGAAGAGGAAGAAGCCACCGCCAAGCTGCTGTCACGGGAAGACATGAGCATCTGCCCTAAGTGTGGCCAGGGAGTGACCAAGACCGAGGGCTGTGACCACATGCGTTGCCAATGTGGGCAGGAGTGGTGCTATGTTGTGAGTGATTCCCCGACCTCCCATGCCAAAAAAATCAGTTATTGTACAGTTCACTGACCCACAACTTCCGTGGCATAGTGCTCATGCTCGTACGAGAACATCATCCGCCTCGGCCCAACAGCCCACGCAACCTTCTGCACCTACCACCCCAACAAGGTCAACCTGACCAAGACCCAGCAAGAAGCCGCGCGCAAACGCATCATGGGCCTCGTCCACGGCGGCGAGGTCAGCGCCGAGCTCTCCCGGGCCCGAGAGGACCTGCGCCGCCGCCGCCGCGAGGAGATCCGGCCCAAAGCTGCCGAGGCTGCCGAAGCCAGGTTGAGGGCCCAGCTGGAGCAGAATAAGGGCCAGCCGCAGCCTAACGGCCCGCCTGAGAAGAAGAAGCGGAAGGTCAAGCTGTTTGCGCCTTGGGAGGAGGGCGGTTGGACTAAGAAGGCTCTTTGAGGGGTGGGCGATTTGTGTCTGGGTCTCATGCCTAGGAATTGACCACGATGAAAGTCAGTCCGGGGTGCCCAGAATGGACGCTTGGCAATGCTTAATCCATCTGGGTGCCACAGGCTCGGTGTCGGTTTTCTTGAGATCTCCCTGCACACAGTTGTGTCCAAAGTGACAACGGTGATTGTGAGCCATTCATGACACCTGCTCGACGGGACTGAATGGGGAAAAGAGGAGTCCAACTTTGTTGTGCAGCATTCTTCTTATGAGGCAAGAGGTGCTGCTCGAAGACTAAGCACAGATTTTTACAACGTATTGGATGCAAATTGGTTGATCGCCTTTCTGATTAAGCTGAGGGCATATCACCAAAATCCAGGCTACATTCTGCGCTTTCACTCGGCTGGTCATGGAAGAATAGCGACTTGGTAAAACAACTTTGGAAATGACTTATTCCGGACTATCGCGTTAGAGGGATTACCCGGACTACTATTCATAGTTAGTTTTCATTTCACACCTCATAGCCTTCTTTCATAGCTGATTTTGAATCATTCTTAACCTGCCCTAAGCGACGCTTCGTCTTGGTGACACCAGTGTGTAGACAGAAAGGGATTTTGCTCGACACCAATGAACAGCCACGGACTCATCACTCTCCAAGTGTCGCGGAGACTTGGGGCTCACTGCACCGTCGGCACCAATGAAATCTCTAAATGAAAGCCTTCATAAACTCCGAACAACAGTCGTGTCTCCCCTTCAAGGCGACAACGCTCACATATCAGTCAGTCAGTCATACATCCGATCATACGTGATGGAAATCCCGTTCAGCTTGAACTTTTGAATTCTAATTCACTCGGATTGGCAGACAAGCCCGGTTCTGATAGTTATAATCGAACGCAGCAAGCAATCCGACCAATTGCGTCACGGTGGCCAGAACGACAAGGAGATGGAATATCTGATGCGATGATCCGTAGATGTCGAACTTCCCCGGCCAGACGGACTCGGGAAATCGGGTCTTGATGAAGAAGAGGTGCATGAGCAGAAGAGTTCAAGTAGCACAGGATTTGTTCATGAGTAATCAGGAAAGAAACCCGTGGCGTCCCACTCACCGCATATACGGAAACACCAAGGCACAGAAGCCCGCCCTCGGCAAGATAATACGGCATGCCAGACTGTCGCATCATCGTCGGCAGTCCGAACAGGTAGAGGCCGTGTGCGAGCGGCGCGAGGCCCGACATGCCGGTGCCGACGAAGCAGGCGATCCGGAAACCTCGCCAACGCGGTCCTTGGAACCTAGGGTGGACCACGACGAGGACAGTCAAGGAGCCCAGCGACAGAATCTGGACGGACAGCACGTCAGTCACTCGGCCAGTCAGTCACAGCCAGAGACTGGTGGCCGCTTCCCTCGCATCACAAGCGGCACAGGACACGTACCATGGCCCAGTAGATCCACCGCTGCAACGGCTCACACCAAAAGACCATGTACACCCCCGAGACCAGGTCCCCAACAGTGAGCAGGACGATGCCAACGAGATCAAGGCGGAGCCACATGCGCTCCATGGCCTGGGAATGGTTGATGAGTGTGTGGTAAGCAGCTGACAGCCCAAGGCACACCGCCGCGGCGAGCAAGAAGGCAGCGAAGACCAGTTTGTCGGCCAGCGCGACTGCCGCGTAGCGGGCGTGTAGGTGCTGCAGGACGTACCACTCGCCCAAGAGGAAGGCTGCGCACGGCACGAGGTGCGTGTGGATGTTGATGGTCTCGTTGTGTACGTGGCGCCAGCTCGCGATGGAGGCCCTTGTTGAGCCCGAGACGGGCCGGTAGCCGTGGTGGATGTGCGGGTTATCTTGATACCATTCTGGGAGCTCGTCGAAGAGTATGAGCTTGGGCTTGGGTGGCTTGGTCATTGCTCTGGTTGGCGTGTTATGAAATGTGATTGGTAGTTCAGCTCTGAGAAAGGTCACACTGGATGAGAGAATGAGACGGCGATGGGAGGCCATGGACTTCAGGAGAGTGTCAAGTAGAGAAAGCAGGAGGAGGAATAAATCAGGCCGTTGCTAGTTCGTAAAAGGGGTTATGGATCTGTCAACTTGAGTGAGAGCCTGGATCCATTTTCCCGGGCGCATGCGGAGGTTCGGAGGTGGGAGGACGGACAAGGATGTGGCTCGGTTGGCGTGGAGGGTGTACATGCAGTTGGTTCAATGACATTCTATTTATGTATATGTAGCCAGGGACCAACTCTACATTCGAATGGCGATTCACAGCGTAGATGACGTGCGAGTTCTGAATGAACCTCCAAACAGCGTCTCCGCCTCCTCCGTCATGCCAATATATTGTGGGTGACGAGAATTATCACTTGTCACCAAAAGTTTGCATGGACTTGATAATACTATTGGGCAATAATGTATGGTAGGGTCCGTCAGACCACTTATGGAAGGCTGTCCGCCCAGGCCTTGACCGGCGGCCAAGGTTGTTAGGCTGGGAACGCTTGATCTTCAAGGGAGAGGATGGCTGCATGAATCCTGACTACCTATGGCATTCATTATCATGAATTGAGACCAAGAGACCCCATCAGCTTCTCCAATATATCATCTCGCCGTACGCAATACTTTGAAGGACAATACAGTGCTACAAAATATCATTCCGCCTAATGTGTCCTGCCCTCATAAAGCCTTTGAACAAGCTTGACTCAATCGATAGCAGTTCCCTTGGGTTCCCGGGCTCAGCAATTTCTCCATTCCTCATCACCACGACGATGTCACAGCCCATAACCGAGTCCAACCGGTGCGAAACTCCAATGACAGTAGCGTCTTTAAATTGTTCTCTGATGAAACCTCGCATTTTTCGTCGGTTGTCTGATCGACACCACTGATCGCTTCATCTAGGAGCATCACCCTAGATTTGTGAAGCGCGGCCCTGGCTAAGCAGGAGAGCTGCTTTTGCCCGGCCGAGAAGCCCAACGAGCTATAGTAGTCTGCGTCGAGGCCACCACGCGCCGAAACGACACTCCAAACATCCACCTTAGCCAGCATGGTCTCGAGGTCTGGGCTGTCGTGCGCGAGCCTGCACTCCAGATCGAGGTTCTGCCGCACGGTTCCGGAAAGCGTAACAGGATCCTGGGACAGGTATAGTGAAGCATCGGCGAATAGTCTGCCTGGGCAGGGATCATATGTCTACTCCATCAACCCGGATAGTTCCTTGCTTAAGCTCCAGCATTTAGAGCAGGGCGAGAATCAGAGATGACGTACAAGCTGTCACTACATGGGCCATTATGGTGGTATTATGCTTTGGTAGAGACTCACCTTTCAGTGCGGCCACAAAAAAAGACCATTTCCCCGGGTCTGATTGTAAAAGTCAAATTTTGGAGACCAATTCTGAAAAAGGACTATTTGAAGCGTCGTGAGGCTATAATCACCTAGATTGATTTGCAGTACGTACAAACAGGGATTCGTAGTTTTTCAGAACTCACCTGTAAGCCGCAGTTACATTTTCAAATACGACCCCCCCCCGGTGGGTTGCTCTGACAGGCTTCTTCGCGTCGAGTCTCCTGGGGTGTTCGAACCATGAACGACCTCAGTCTAGCATGGTCGGGCAGGCCCATTACCCCCTTGCTCGTGCTTCCGGGCAAATCGAGCGCAACGGCCACCAAGAGTATCGCCAATCCGGCCGCGAACAAGTCCAGTACCACGTTTAGCCACCTCTGAAGGCAGAGCATTAGGTAATACGCTTTTTGACTTGTGTCCAGGAGCTTGAGATGCCTCGACATGAGGGCGTTCTGCCACATAAATGCACGCACGGTAGCGAGACCAGCCAGTGTCTCCGTGAAGGCCGTGTATAAGGGCGCCTTGCATTCGAGGTCAAGATGCCGAACTTGGTGCGAGGTACTCAAGTAACATCTCTGCAGAACACAGAGAGCAGCAAAGACAAAGGACAACGCAATAGCCACATACCAAGAGCCTGACGCGACAAGGCCGAGCTGGGCCAGGACACCCAGGGCCGCGAAGCATGTTTGGAATGTAGCCACTGGCAGTACCTGGTCAACTTGCGTCATGCCCTGACGAAACCTGTTCAGTATCGTCCCGCTGTCCGTTTGCAAGAAGAAGTAAAGAGTGCTGCTAGAACATGCTTTAGCAACAGCATGCGTAGGTTTTGTGTCGACTTGGGAATGACAAGGATCAGGAAGAATACGATGGCCGCAGCAGCGCGTACAATACCGGAGATGAAGAGAACAGCATAGACTCCGGCGTACATCTCATATTGGGCATTTGTACCATGCTGGGTCCAAAATCGTAGCTAGACCTGAGGTACTGTCGACCGGCTAGCGTAAAGAATCGATAACAAGTCAGATCGTGTAGAAAATCGCTCCGATGAACTTCGCGTAAGACACATATAGTGTCTAGTCATCCGTTGGTTTGATATCCAAACCTTCATCAGTCTCGAGCTGAGTGGTCGAAGAAGCCTTCTTTGCGTTGTTCTGGACGCTAAAATCCACTACTGAAGCGGCGTTGGAAGCCTCATCCTTTCCGTTTGCAAAAGTCTCATCTTCAATGACGCCCCAGACCGAGGGGTCGGTAGAATCGGTGTGAATCTGGTTGCATTGCACTCTGCCATCACTCAAAACAGTAATGTGATCAACCTTTCGCGCAAATTTCACCGTCGACACACTAGATTTCTGAGACCATTTCCAACCAGGCTCCAAGGATCAGCTCAACATCCTACTAGAATGTGTAGCCACGATGGCAGTGATCGATTCCTCGCGTAGAAGACCGCACTGTCCGAATAGGTTGTCGAAGATAACAACGGCAGTGCGGTTATGCAGCCAGCTAAAGCAACCATCCACGATGAAGACTGCCTCCCTGGAATAGACTGCCCTCGCCAAAGGATGTAAAGAATAAGAACAAGCCTTAATACTCAGAATTAGCCACGGAGTATTACATACTAGGATACTTACCACTCTCTGCTTTTGGCCGCCACTGAAAGAGACTCCGCCGCTCCCTACTCTTGTCTCATCAGCTTCAGGGAGGTTCGCGTAGTCGTATGTGAATTGGAGGCCACGTTCGATCCCATCAATATCGGTACCCATGAGAGTGACAGGCGCCGATACGTCGACAGATTCCTCTTCTCGACATTCTCAATGTGGCCACGATGATCTACAGAAAAAGCTACCTGTGATGATCAAATGTCCGTAATCGATACCACTATATAGGCCATGCCCAACATGAGTAATTGAAACTTTATTGAAACCTTTGCATAGCGGGTGCAGACCTGTCAGTTGTGTTTGCTGCTGAATCACTTTCCATCGTGGCGGGCCTATAAAGGGATTTTCTTTTCACCGCCGCTAGAATACGACTTTTCTTCACCCTTCTGCCAATCTTTCAAGCCGAAAGGTTCAGCTATATTACACCTCAATTGCCGACATTCCAAATCAACGTATCGTGCTGTTTTCTTCTCTTTTGTTCTAGTTCTTTCCGTGCTGAAAACTTAAAGCAGGGGTGTAAAGTATCAGTGCCTGTGATGTCTGCTTCCATACTTCCCGGCTAAAAATAACCTTGTCTAAGTTCATCCTATTCCAATGGCACTTGGGCATCTAGAACATGAAGCATCTGTATTCATCGTTTTCCCTCGGGTTGGAAGATACGAATTGCGGCTGACATTAGCAATTTTGCTGGAACATCATCTGCATAAATGCTGCGGTGTTCCCCGCCTGCAGACAAACGAGAAGATGTACAGACTGACAGACAATTCAATTCACCAACACCGTCATAGTCAACAGCAAGACAAGGAATTCTGGCAATGCTCCTCTTAAAGCTAAGCATTCTGGCTATAGCCATCGCCACCGGCGCCCAGGCTGCCGCCACCCCCGAAAACGGCATCATCAGCGCCCGGGATGCCAGTGCCCCGGAATATCATCCTAACGTGAAAGACCCGGGCGGCCTCCCCCCGTGTCACGGCACAGCCGTCGCTCGCCGTCTCGCCCGGGACGACCCTCGCTCTCCCGATCTCGAAATCCGGGACGGCAACGATGCGTCCTCGGGCCCAATCGTCCGTACTGGCAAGCGTGCTACTTACCCGTCCAACTACATTCCCGCCAAGTGCAACCAGCAGGGCTTCAACTGCGTCTAGTGAGTCCCGCGCCCTCCCCCCTCCCTCCTCCCTGCTCCCTGCTCCCTGCTCCCGAACACGTACTTACCATGCCGTTCCCTCTCCCCAGTGCCCAACCGGGCGTTTCGTTCGCCGGCGGCCCAAGCCCCGTAGAATCATACAAGCGTGAAGACAAAAGTAAGAACCCTCTAGACCCGCCACAAAGACCACCGGGTCACTAGCACGCGCTGACGGCCTCCCGAAACAGCCCAAGTCCTAGTCTTCAAATACTGGCAGCAGGAGGTCATGTTCACGGCCAACGGCGGCACGACCGTGGCCTACCTGGCCCACGACACCATCTGGACCTGCGCGAAGGGGCTGATGCACGCCAAGACCATCGTCGCGGGAGGGGACGTCAGAGGTCCTAGCGACACAGACCTGTACAACTGCGTCTGCACTTATGTGTTGAGCGATGACCTGGTCATCTGGCCGAGCTGATGAGGCTGGGCCAGCCACTTGTGTGCCGCGGGGATGGAAGCGGGGCCCTTGTAAAACTCCCAAGAAGACAGGTGAACTGCGCAAGCGGTAGTCCTGCCGCAGCACAGCAACCACATCCGAATAAGATCAAGGCAATATTTGCATTCAACGTCGCGATTCGCGCCTCGGGAATGCTCAGAGCGATTCGTTCTCCTCGTGACTTGCATGTACTCAATGTGTGCGTTGGCTCCGCTCCCATCCTGTCAACCGCATCCCTCCTATCGTCCAACCATCACGTCAGCAGCAACTTTCCCAACCGGCGTCAGCTGCTTTTAGCCCAATTCAAGGTAAATTGGGGCTGGCTCTCCTCCCGACGAGCTCCGCAATTGCGCATCATCGAAGCACATGTCACATCAAGTCAAGTGCCTCTCACAAGAATCTTCGGCAGAGGAAAGCGTGTCTGCATTTGGTCAGTTTCATGGCTAGGCCGGCCTCCCTCCCAGAACCATGTACCCATCCCAGTCCTATTTACACAACTTTTGGCGGCGTGGTCCCTAGGACTCCCATTCAAAATCACTCCTCCCTCCAGAGCCGTTGCATTGGCTATGTACTCCTTGAATAAACAACATGCCCACTCGATTTTGTTACCAACTGGTAGTTTTCTTTGTTCGATGTCCTGAAAATTTGATATTTCCTGTTCCTCCCCTTGCCTGCGCCGGTGATATCTTAAAGCATGTGGTTCATTTTAAAGTTTCTTATTTTTTCAATCCTCCCCAGGTCGTGTCCAGACCTTGCGAGTCAATTCATTTGCTTATCCCATTCGTTCATGTGCAGTGTCATTCAGTGCGTGGCGGTGTTGAGTCGTAATCGAAACAGAAGTGTACTTCGTGTATACGTCCACCAGAAAAGGGGTTGAGAAGTAGTCGTCGGTCCTCGTTAACAGGGTAAACAACATATGGTGTCGATTCTCGAACATGTTTGAAATCGAAAAAAATATGGACAGTGAATCCAAACACGTGTGGCCTCTTGCAGCTGAAAAATTAGGAGACATCAAGTTCTGTCGTGTCGTTCGTAGTGCCCGGGAAACAACAGGGGACGCCGTTTCCGCTCTCGTTCGGAGGGGTGCATTGCCAAGCCAAAGCGTTCGATGTCGTGAGGCAGGTTGTACGAGCGTACGTAGGCTTTCGCATGATTAGTTGCGACGCCTTTGACGCGGATGGGGGCCGTCAGAATTTTCGGAAGAAATTTTCGAAGCAGTGGCACAGAATCTACTCGACGGGTCTGACTGATCTCTCCGCTCGGGCCTTGATGTGATTCGCGTGGGTTTCGAGACATTGAATCATCAATCGAGAGACTGCGAGTCAAATTAGTATTCTCGATTCGTGAACACAACCAGAGACGATAAAGAGTGAGAACAACTTACCAGGCCACCCAGTACTCTTTGCCATAATGTGGGCTGTGGCTCTCAATATCTTGACTGCGTAACCGCCTGCAATGCCTTGGAGAAATTCCATCCCCATCTTCTTTTCCAAGCCCTCGAGGACATCTTGAATCTTCCGTAATAGCTGAACGTCCTCATCTTCCAGAAGCATGATGGCGGGAACCTGGAAGAGCTCGACCTCGTCTTGACCCAAAATGCCTAAATATTGACCAACCCTATCCTGTAGTGTTGCTACCCACTCAGCCAAGACCTGTGCGCAGTCAAATGCACAGAGTGCAGACTGCGGAGGCAGTTCCAGCCGAGTGAAATCGGCAAATGTCACGTCCAATCTGTCAGATGTTGACAAAGAGTCGGCCGCAAAGTAAGCCGCTTTCCGCAAATGCTTCTCCCGTCGTGATGTGGTCCGATTAGCCAAGGACGGCTGCATGGGAGATTGGCCCGAGTGATTATCCAGCAAACCAGCAGCGGCACCCGTAGTGTCCATATGATCAAGATTGTCAGTCACACCAGGCTCCGGGCCTAAGAAAGGCTGTTCGGCGTGCTGGACAATCTCACTTCCGCGAGCCAGTTCTTCCGCCATACCGTCCCAATCACGTTCCCAAAACTGACCCTTGGAGCGGGAGAGATTCACAAAAAGACGCACGTAAGCCAAATCTAGCAGGGGTATGCAATCTGCAGACAAAGGACCCTTGCCGGAAGGGTTGGGGCGCTTTGCAGAATGGTGAGGATTGCTCGACCATGCTGCGTGCCAGGCCTTGAGAGCAGGCTCGATGTGTCGATGCATCTTTTCCGTTTCCTCATTGGTCCAGACGTTGCTATGGTGCCTCTGCCGCGTTTCCCAGATGTAGTTGTGAAGGGCGTTGATCAAAATAAGACAGCCAAAAGTGCTGGGCTTGAGCGTCGATGGTGGGAGGTCGCTAGCACCGAAAATGTTCCCAGACAGGTGTCCGCTGTGCATGGAAAGCCTGCGCTGTTTCTCGTTTGTACGCAGCAAGTCCCCTAAAGCGTCATGGAAAGTGACGCGATTGTGGTTCGCTCCGCTAACACCCCCACGAGCATTGAAAACCGCACTTGTTTCGGCTTCGAAAAATTCCTCGTCGCACGGCAATTCCAGTAAAATCTCCGAGTTGGTGAGCGCGGGAGAGTGATTGTAAGCAGATACCAACAGACTGGAAAGGATGAAAATAGTGTACAGGGTACGCTTTCGCTCCTCCGCAGCTTTCCACCTCAACCATTCTGCATGCTCGTCAGAGCCATCACTCATCTGGATATCTTGCTCGGCACGGGATTGTGGTTGACGCAGTAGATCAGCTCCCTGGGCCAAGCTGACAAGCGCAGCACAGTGTGTTTCAGCAATCTTACCCACCAACTGGTCTCCGCAACTGTGGCCGTAGACGACGTTGAGAAGCATTGATTGAACGAGCCACACAGGAGTATCTGTCGAACCGTCTTGGGATCCTTGTACGTCTTGCTCAGACGAGGATCCTCGGAACCCGGCTTTTCGGACGTTAGCTTTCCTTCGCTGCTCCAAGTAAGTCTGAATCATCTTCTTGGCCATCTCAAACAGTTCTCGAGCGCGCTCATGCTCTTTCTCGTACAAGGCGCCAATTGCAGCCATGGAGAGCACCAGGCATGCAGATCCACCAATACTGCCCAAGTCATTCTTTGCCGGTCGGGCTGGGATCTCGAAGGACAAGGTCGCGATGTGAAGGAACGGTAGATGCGGATGGAAATAAGTTAGGTAGGCGGCGACGTATCGTTGCAGATTCTGCGTGCTGGGCAGGTTGTTGGCGGGGTCCGGCGAACCCTTGGCATGCGCGGATGAAGGCGAGGGATGAACCGAGAACGAGGATCTGCGGTTGGCGAGAGACGAGCCCAGCGAGGCTGTGGACAGGGCACCTAGGATGGCGTTTCTTGTTGAATCAGTTATTGTCGAGACGGGTGAGGTGCCATGAGTACTACCATTGATCGAAGTCGGCGTCTCCGGGCCGTGACCAAAATTCAACGTTTGGTTCATGTTCTGAGCATTCAGGCCCGTCATCACCGAGGGCGAGCCCGAGTTCATCGACGAGGGTGGTGGCGTGAAATAGGCGTCGTTCAACATGCCGTGCTGCATTGGATGCGGGGACACCGGGGCCCCAGTCATGAGGTCAGGGAAAACATGGCTGGGAAAGTCGATGTTGAAAGGGTTTCCCATCTGAGGGGAGACCATGGCCGGTGCCCATGCCGAGGATGTACCCGGCGCTGTTGAAGCGGGATTATTGGAACCATCGATCATAGCGTCGCTCATGCCACCAGGGCTTGCCGTGCTGATGGCAGAGGAAGATGAGCCATCGACAGCATTGTCATTCAAATTGTTGAAGGTCAGCTGCTGCCCAAAATCTGTGATCAAGAAGTCCTCCAACCCAAAAGGAGCGGCGTGAGACGACAAATCCGGCAGGCCATGGAAAACGGGTGAGAGAGGATCGACACCGATTGACTGTGGAGACTCCATGCCCACATGGAGAGCCTGGGGATCAATTGTTGGGGCGGCACTAAATAGGTTGTCCATGAAGTCGTGGCGGAAAATAGCATGAGGTGGTGCTGTGCGAAGGCCCTGGTCGTAGTTCAGGCCGTTTGTTTCCAGCTTGGGAAGTCCGTGCTGCACGCCCCGGTGGCCCATAACCGAAGACATGCCCGGAAATTGGTTGTGGGAGTAATGGAAAGGCAGGCCGATAAGACTGTCGTGACGACTGTGGGTCGGCGGCATCCGGGCAACTGGTCCTCCGTTGGCAGCACCGGCCATCATCTGTATGGCAGCGCCATCAACAACACTAATGGTATTGGCCCTCGGTCTCATCGAGGCCGGGTTCGGAGGGGCGCTCTGGACCGGACCAGCGACGCTGTTTTTGCGAGCACGGCTCTGGCCAATAGTCACACCACTTGCGCTCTCACGACGGTTGCGAGGACGGGCCGAGGGGGCTGTGGACTGGTGCAGCTTCTGCTGGTGGCGGAGAAGCAGGTCACGCCTGGCGAAGCACCGTTTGCATTCTGGGCATTCGAATGGCTTCTCCTTGGTGTGGGACCTTTCGTGTCTCTTCAGGTGCTCCAACCGAGCAAAGGCGCGGCCGCAAGTTGTACATCCATGGGGACGGGGCTTGTCAGTCTTTGGAGGAGGGAAACTGGCAGTCGGGGTCTTGGTGTTGACAGTAATAGTTGAGGCCTCTATTTGTATGGATTTCACAGATTAGCCGACCGCATAAGGCTTTTTATGCATGGGATTCGTGGGGAGAGGTTGGGTCCAAGAAGCAGAGAGCATTATTGCATGGCACAATACAACATGGGGGTGGACATTTGGCATACCAGTGTCATCGCCCTGGGGAGCAGTAACATCTGGGTCGGCGGAGGGAGGAGAGTTGGATATGTTTGCAGTCGACATGGTAGCGGACTCGAGCTTTGGCCCAGCGTCGTTGCCCATAGTGCTTGTTTGAGTGAAAGTGTTTGGGTTGGCTTCGGCAAGTATGGCTGGCGCAAGGCAAACAGGGCGGTGTCGCTTGCAAGTCACAGGTGTGTGCGTCGAGCGAGCGAGCGAGGAATTGCGCTTGGAATCTGACTTGATTGGATTTGCTTCTCTGGCAGAAGTAACCCACGAATACCAGGCAAACGGCGCAGCGAAGGCAGACAGTCAAGGCAGTCAAGTCGCGATTTGGCGGCGGCGAGGTGAGGCGAGGCGACACGAGGTGGGTGGGGTGAAGATGGCGAGGAGGGGAGAAGAGAGTAGATTGGGAGGAGTAACGAATCGTGATTACGATCTCATGTCCCTTTCCGAAGAAGCGATCCAGGAGAGCAACTGGAGGGATTGCTCGGGAGCTCGTACAGAAAGACTCAACCAAGTGTTGCAACAGGTCGAGCAATTGGGCGAGACGAGGCGACGAGAGGTGTAGTGTTGAGGGAGCAAGAGGAGGAAGAAGAGGGTAATTGGTGAAGAAGAAGCACGGACACGGCCAGGACAAGAGCATCTAGCAGCACCAGCAGCATCCTTGGTACTAAACAGGACAAGACGAAGAGAGGTGACTTGCCCTCGCACTGCGCCTGCACCTGCACTCGGGCCTAGCCACTGGGAGAGATTGGAAAGGCAGCGCGTACCGTCGACGTACCTCCTGCAGGCCAGCAGGACCCGGCCAGCCTTCTCTTGCCTCTGTGCCTCTCAGTTCCCCATCACCTATTGCCAGGGGGGTAGAGGAGGGATGGTCAAGGGCCCAGGGCCCAGGGCCCTCCAGGGCTCGGACAAGGTGTCTGGATTGGCACTGTGTGGGCTCAGGTACTGCGGTACCTGGCCATTGGGGGATTGCCTGGGGCTTTTCGTACCCAGATGCGGGCCTGGTACCCTGGTCCCTGCAAGTCACGCCGCACTTGCCTCTGCAGTCCTGACGACGACCAAGTCATACAGACCTTCCGCCTGGGCGAATAAGAGCACGATTAAAGATGGGTTGGAACTAGGCAGAGAAAGAGGCATGAGGTGAAGTGAGTCGAGTCGAGTCGAGTCGAGGCAACGGGCCAGCGTTTCCCTCCGCTGGCCCAACGTGATGCTGTAGAAACATATCGTAGCCACAGACGGGCAGAGAGACACACGAGGTGGGTGAACACCAGAGCAGGAGCAACACACTTAGTCAGTCAGTCAGCGGAACAAGGGAAAGTACCGCACGCAGTATTGAGTACATTCTCACATGGAGGCAGCATGCAGCATGAGCAGGGGCATTTGTGGCCTCAGCGCTAGGCACAAGACTGTGGTTGGTTGGTTTGTCTGGCGTGGGAAGGTACAAGGTACTTCGGAAGGTGGATGCGAGCCCTGCCTGAGCCTGAGCCTGAGCCTGAGCCTGAGCCTGAGCCTGAGCCTGAGCCTGAGCCTGAGCCTTCCTGTTCTTCCTGCCTTCCTGCCTCCTGCCTTCTCTCTCCCTGGGCACGGCTGAGCTTACATAACTCTCTCAAAAAGGTCAGCAGGACACGACAAGACAGGGCAAGGGCAGGGGCATGGATGGATCGATGGACCTCTCGACATGGAGACTCCTTCCTTCATTCCTTCCCTCGACTGACCGACTGACTGGTTGACTGCCCAGGTGGCAGGTGGTTAAGCTGAGTGAGTGAGTGAGTGCATTGCAACAGGAGTCAGGACGGGAAAGACGGTCTGCTTCATCGCAACTGGCCAACTCAGCAATATGAGAAACAGATATTAGTCTACCAGCTACCAGATGGGCAGACAACCAACCCATAGCCTGTCCATCGATAAAAATTCCCGACGCACGCTTCCTAGCAATGTCAGGCAACTAGAGGAGATCAAACAACGGATGACGCACCGAGAACTGCCAGCCTCGAACCACACAAACTGCAAACTGCATACTGCAAACTGCACATCACGCACGCATTTGTGCTCTTCACTGCTCTGCTTTGCACTGCTCTGCTCGCTGTCCTGCACAGAAATGCACCCAAACGCCACAGGCACAGGCCGACAAGCTCATCGGCCGACCATCAGCAAAGGAATACGCCAAAACCTGGATACGAGCGACAATAAGAATAAGTTGCTCGTATGCTCTTTCACTTGCAGTCAACGTTTTCTTTAGCATGTGCTGCACGGAGTACAGTTTACCTACCTTGTCTGCAACGTTGCCGCCCAAAGAGAACAAAAAAAACCCACTCAGAGTTTCGCTCTCATGCAGACGGCCTCGCGAGCCTGGAAGATCCCTCCATCCCGGTCGCAACCAGCGGCCCAGCACATCAATTCCAACCTTATTGCCATGAAAAGACCCTCTTCCTGCCTCTGCTTTTGGCCCTGTCAGACCATACGGTGAAGCAGCAGCACTTGACCTTGCCAGAGACGAGAATTTTAAAACACACCTCGGGCTTGTCGGCCACCGCCGCGGTGCTTGCTTTCGAATCACGGCAATCTAGCAATATATCTTGGTGTGCGCACAGATGTGTCGTTCGCATCCACACATCTTCAGCAGCGGCTTTGGCCTGCTCCCCCTTTGGGGCATCCACGACAGCAGGATGCCTTCATGGGCCCTGTCCTTCTCCCCTGCACACGTCAACAACTTTCTATCTGACAACCTCGGTCGCCAACCTGATCCTCGCCCACCAGTCGGTTCCGCACAATGCTCAAGCAAGCTGTCCGTCACTATGACTACCGCTACCACAAAAGATGCCACCCTAATCGACGCACACTGAATCCTTGGTGTCCGCAGTGCATGCGGGAACCGGACACCCTCGGCACACACCCAACCTGGCCAGCAGTTGATTGATCAGCTCACCACGGCGCCGGTCTCTTCTTAGCCTAGCTGTGCTGCAACTGGCTGCTGCACATCGTGCCGTCTCTTTTGTGGCGCACAGTGCTCGGCGCCAGGGTCTTCTTGATCACTGGTGCTTCCATCCTTGACCTGTTACCACCCCAAGCTTCGTCTGGTATTAGCTTTCTAAATCTTTGGTAAGCGAGGCCTGATGCACGAGGCTCCAGAGCGCGCAGCATCTCCTCGACGGCACTGTTGCAGCTCGGACTGTATCACATCCGGCCGTGTCTTCCAATAAGTAAGCTGCTAAGAAAAGCTTCAGAGCCTCAGCAAACTGCACCCATGTGGCATGCTCAAGGGGACAGGGACAATCAAGAGGACAGCTACAGAAGAAAGGCCAGCCTCGACCACAAAAGCGATCTAGCGAGCTTTTATCCGGTCCAGTGCCTGAGAGGCTGAATTGTAGCGGTGGTTGTCGTCGCTTCCTAATTTGCCTTATTCGGCAACCCGATCGTTTGCCTGGGGTGAAGGATTGACGCTCGTCCAGGCCGCCCTGCTGACTCCCAACCAGCGTGCCTCATTCCTCTCGAGACAGTGGCAGTTCTCGATGCAGAATCGCTCGCCATCCGACGTCACTAATGAGCCGCAACAAATGGGCCAGCTCTGGTACAAGCGTTACGAGCTGCGAAGGTCGCAGCTATTCGCTGCTCTCCGGTTTTAGTGCGGCAAACGGTCAATGAGATGAATGGCGAACACTGGTCCCTTGGTCCCTTGAGTCCCCAGGCCGCCTCACAGGCTGCAGGTCATGGCTAGCACCGCGCCGCGAGCACAGTGCGTGCTTTACAACTCGGCTAGGCGAGGTCTTGTAATGTCACCTGCAGGAAAATGGCTAATCCGCAGTGTCGCATCCCATCCAGCACTCCAACTTGCCGGCCAGCCCAGCGAGAACCCTGCCAAGTCACTGGGCCCGAGGGATAGCCGTCTCTGCCTTGTTGTTGGCGAAGAACCCGCCCATCAACTTATTAGGATGCAAAGCTTCAGCCAAGTGATGGCTTTGCGGCCTAAGGCTATTCACGTCCTCGACCGGGGTCGCTTGGACAGAGTTCCGACCTTGGTGTGCGCCTTGCGCTGTTCCTGGCTCTGAGCACCAGTATCACTGCAACTGCACTTGCTTTCGTCAACCTCAATAAACAAGCGTAACATCCGGAAGGTAAGCTGCTTGAAAAGCATCTTCAGGATTGGCTACTCTTGTCGTTGGACAGATCAGACATGACGCTGGCCTAGGCACACGGTGCGCACACTAGCACCCGTGGTCCTTGCACACTCATGCCGCTGGCCAGGCTGGGCGGGCACTACCTCACTAATGTGAGTAGGCTATCAGACTGCAGCTGACATTGAATGATCTGATCCAAATAGCAGCTCCAGTGCGATGACGTCGAAAACGTTTCTGAAGCTCTGGAACACGGCTAATCCGTCGAAAGTCGGGGGAAAAAATGAAGTGATCGTCCGTGGTGCTACTCACGGCGAGGCCTTCCCAACACCTGACTGTAGGCGGTCAACGTCGCTCACGCCGCTCGCGTGCGACGACAGACGGACTTCGATGGTTTGTGTCTCCGGAACTGACAAGACACCTCGGGCAAGAAGCTTCAAAGACGATCACAGTCCCATCAGCGATTCTGAAATCTGAAGTGTCAATTACGGCTTTCTACTGAGACGGGAGGGTGGCAGGACAGGTCGCTATGGGTCGTCTCACTGGGATGTCAGCGGCCTTGCTCCACATATGCACGCTCCACAAACTCGCAATGCTTCAGCTGGTCGTAAGCGCTACAGTGGCCCAAAAGTCTCGCGGCAGCCAGGCTCGTCATCCCTTCTCCCAAGGCGCCCAATGAAGTGGCCACATCCTGCAGCAAGATCGGTGAAGACAAGGGATGCAAGTCAATGTTTTAAAGCACTCGTCAAGCTTTGCCAAAGTCCACCAACAGATGAGCTCGAAAAACCTACGATCGGAGCTAGAGGGCACGCGATGCAAAGCTGTGATATGCAACACTCGATGCACATCGCTATGAATAGGTCGAGTAGCAACGCTCGGTGGATGCAGCCTCAACCGTGGAAGGTGATACATGCGACCGCGCCAGCCTAAGAGCCCGAAATACTGCGCAGCCGGACATGATGCAATTTGTCTGATGGAAATCTCTCAAACTGATCTGTCTGCTCTGCGCTCGTAATGGGCAAGGCTGGGCCGCCATCTTCGGGCCGCTCCCATCTCCTAGGCCCACCTCATCGTCACGGTCCCAGTTTACCATTGCTCATAGCGGCTCCTCATCAGGAGACCTGAGACTCGAGAGGCCGTAGCCTCCCAATCCAAGTCCTGGGCTCGTCCATGCAGCATGCGGATACCCACAGCGGGCGCTTATCGGAGAGTGAGGTCGAGAGCTCGCCTGGGAATCTGCGTCTGCCCCTTATGCCCCGCCATCCGGAGGGGTATTTCACAGCTTTGGAGTAGCTTGCTCTCACATGGAGGGGCAGTACTTCTGATTGATTCCACGAGCGGACTACGCCAGGCACAAGCTTCCGGGCATTGATTTGGAAGGTCTCGGAGCTGGCGGCGGAAAAGTATCAATGCGCGCCCGGGCGAAGGAAACACACCGACTTTATGAGCAATTGAGCAGGCTGGTCGTCCCAATTCCGTGGCTCAAAGGATGCGACATTTTACACTCAGCGGATCCCCGCCAGATGAGCCAGCCATCCAATCTGGAGCTGGCAGCAGCTGCCCCTCCATCTATCTGAGGTTGACAGGGTGCTTGATAAGCCAGAGCTTCCAAAACACCTCGACCCCTCCATGCCCCTCCAAGACCTTGATGCCTGGGACCCTAGAGCCTGTTGGGGATCCCCTGCGCACCCCAAGGAAGTGAGAAAGCACAAGCCCACACAGTGCCTCCGAACGTGCCGCGCCTTGTCAGTCGAAGTCACTGGTCACACGGCACACACCTGATTTCTGAAGGATCGCGCGAAGAGAGGCCCAGCCGGTCTCATTGAACGTCCCGCTAACGCACCTCCCCTGGAAAGGCGCCTTTGCACAGCCTCAACGTCGATGGACACTTCCCAAAGTCGCCAGATCTCCGATATGTGGACGGCAATGCAATGTCCATCACTATCAGTTTCAGAGTTGGCATGCCCCGTGACGCGGATCCCCGTCAAGAGCTCCCTGGACTGGGCGGGCTGGTGGAGGACTGGACCTGCCAGCCTCGCTCGCATTCGTCGATGACCAAGGGCTGAAGTGCACAAGATAATGGAGTCGCGGATGAGACATTTTTGGTCTGGAAAATATTGCCAGAAGATAACATTCCTTGTGCAGGCCAACATCCAGGCAAACAAGCCCAGGAGATGAGCTGCCCGGTGCCTGCAGGTTTACGAACCAGGCAGTCAGTCAGGCAGCCAGTCATCTTCAAGTGGCCCTTATTACCGCGCTGGTCTGTTCGAGGCTCGGGCCAAGACCTGCGAGATGACCGCCGAAAGTTTCGACACACAGACTCGCTTCATCTTGTCCGCCTGCCAGATCCTGACGTGCAAACATGCGGTCTGCGGTCCCTTCTGTCGTCCGATAGTACCACTGCAACATGGTGTCGTTCTGCAACTCTTGGCATATCTATCCAGGACAACTCTGATATACCCGGCCCCCCAGGGAGTTCGAACTGAACAAAGCTTCGCATTTGTGCCTTTCAATAGCAGAAGCCGAAGTAAACTTTCTTGGCAGTAGAGATTTTAGACATCGACCGGATCGCTCTCGTTTCCCTCGCGAACGGGATCGGCGAGGGTCACAGACCGACCTACAATTCATGCCACCAAGACGGGATGAAGGTCAGGTGCGCACATCTGAGGCATGTGTTAGCCCCGGGCAGGACGGCACAGCCGTCTCACAACTGTCTGCAAGCCACTTCAGCGGCGTCCGCCAGAGGTCTAACGCCACCTCACTATTCGCCGATGTTGTCTATTCCCGTGTGGAAGGTCGAGCCATCTCTGCAGTTCCCCTGTCGTCTCGCTCGTTCTGGCCCACGCCTCGATCGTCGAGGTTTGCTTGGCTTGGTTCATGACAGGTTTCTCGATATCTCCGACGCATCGTCAGCAGCATACGACATTGCAAACCCATCGTCAAACACCGCGAACGGCACGACGGCTATGGCCCGACGGGCTCGGGCAATTCTCACGTGGTAGTTAGCAGGCCATCAAGCCACAACTGAAGGACAATGCCGAGCGTTTCCTTCTCTTTGTCGCAATTCCCGGTTCTCGGCTAGAGAAGAAGCAAACAGTGTCACCATGATTTTGTTTCCCTTCAACACGATTTACTCTTGTCACACCCGGAATCGTACAATGGACCGACCTGCGGCTTATTCTGGGTTCCGGGTACCCATGCAGGAGAGCCTATGTAGCGGTCCAGCTAGCTCGTGAGATCGCCATCGTCTCCTAGGCGCATGCGGCCGTGGCCTTGCCGCGATATATCATGTTGGAAAACCCACTCCCACATTCAGAGCATTGTCGAATCACATAGCTCCACAACTTGCATCTGCATGGCCGAACATACTCCGAATCTTGATATCGGTGTTGGCAGATGCAACCAGTCACACAATGCTACTCCTTTCGGAGTCGGCGGCCGCTCTTGCATCTTGTCTGCGTTGTACCCCAAGCCTCGATGGCGGCAACCCCAATAACCTTTGACACGAATGGACCTTGGACTCCAATATTGAAAAGCACTTGGAGATGGACCCCCTTTCCCTTCTCTCTGTCTCCAACCTAAGCCAAGGAGCGTCATGTGGTCCCTTTTGGAGATGGGAGAATCCCTGTGGGCCCTCCACACCCGGAGCCCATGAGGAAAACCCCTGTGCCCCTGTCTTCCCCAGACTTTTACAGAATTTGGAAAAGTTTCGGGGCCCCCTACTTACCCGCCCTCATCTCCGAAGAGGGTAGCGATGGTCGACAGTGTGGCACCCAGACTTAGATGGTCTTACGGGAGTCATTTCTCCAAATGGCGACACCCAATATATCACACATAAAAGGAAAGATTACTCCAATGCGAGGCTCCCTCTGAAGGCATATATGGGTATTAAAGATAGGGGTTGGTGACATCTGATCACAAAGGTCCGAATGGAGGTTTCGTCACCATTGAGTTTTTGCGCTGGTCTTCGCTCGAATTGGGTCGAGCATCGCCTGAATTGTAACCCTCCCTAGGCATGCGATGCTCATCCTGGGACGGACATCGGGCAGCCGAGAGTGAGCTTTGGTCTCGTCCTGGTCTGTGTTGACCTTGGATCCTCCCTCCACGATGCCTCGTTCTGGGATCCGGGATCAAGACACACCCACAGCGAAGATCACCACACCACCGCGGTACTGTACTGTACTGCTGCGGTGCGACTTCGTGATCGTCAATGCTCATCGAACTTTTGCCCAACTTTTTTTTTTATTTGTCTGTGCCATTTTCCCTTCGCGTGCTGCGAAGCATGCTGCGCTGATGTGGATTGAAGGTTTGCCCGCCAGCTATAGTTCGTGCTAAGCTTACTGTTCAGGGCACGGCGAGGGCGCCTTTCTACCAAATAACTCTCGAGGAGCATGCCTCTTCCAGGCAGGTCTTCCCCAATTTCGCCACCACGCGCGCACACACCACAGGGAAGAGGCTTTGGGGAAAGCAGAATCTTCTGACACGGCGGTTTCGTTTGTCAGTGATTACACAAGGGACGTCATTTAGAATCCTCCCAGCGTCATTGGCTCGCCCTCTCTGGTATGGGGGTAAACAGCCTTCCCGCTATTCTTTTGACTACCGCTGGAGCGAGTGGGTGTGCGTCTGTGTCCGTGTGGGATAGCCAACGGCGTGTTTCTCGGTACGGGGGCCCTGCCTATAGTACTTTTACCCCAGAAAAAGGGGGCCCCAGGCCTGACTTGTCTAGGATGCGGGATGTGGGGATTGAGTCTGCTAAACGAACTGACGAACCACTCCCAGCTAGGGCCCTAGTAGACGGCGTACTTTTCATTACGCAGCATGTGGTGTCCCATCGGACATGATCCGCTGCCTTTTGCTGTGCGGCTAGTGCTGATGCGTCGCAACTTTACTAGACTACCGTGTCAGTGCCGGATGCTTGGGGACGGCGCCCATCAAAGGGACTGGGCTTCCGTTGGGAACTAGGAACTACCTGCCTTGCGCTTCGTCAACTACCACCCTTTGACTACCGGCTCTCGGCGTCTGGCTGGCTGCTGGTCTGGGGGGCTCCCAGAGCCCTAGACGGGCAAGTACCGCGGCGCCAGCAGCACTGGGTTGTGTCGAGATTCCGGGGGGCGTCATTGACCTCATCCGATGGTGATGGAGATCTGATATACCCACCACTATTCCCGTGGCTTCGGCAGGACGGAGGCATTGCCATTCTCTCCCTCCAACGTGGCAGGCGTGGCAAGCCGCACCGGATCCGCTTCCCCACGCAGCTCTTGACTTCTGCGCGGCGTGTCGGGAGACGTTCACAAGCTGCGAGCCGGCTGGTTCTCTCATCCTGCGTAAGCCGAGCTCGGGCCCCCTCGTCGCCGGCTTTCCTCTTACAGCAAACGGGCACACGGGCAGCTGGGCAAGTAGCTACAGTGTAAGTGGTTGGCCGGGGCTGGCGAGCCGTTCACGCATCAGGTGAACGAGGCCCACCCTAACCGGCAGCCAACCAGCGCGGGCACCGGTCTGGACATACTCCCGCGTCGGGGCTGCACCGAGCGCCGATGATCTTGGGCGGAAGGGGGAAAGCCATGGGACGACTTTTTCTTTAATTATTTATTTCGCGCAGAGCCGCAGTCAAGCAAGCTAACTGCTGCTGCCGCCGTCGGAAAAGGAAAGTGATATGCCCCCTTCCTGCACCGGGGGGAGGGTGGCATGGTAAGGTGCCAGGCCCTCTTTTTCCTTTCCCGTTCCTGGCTCTCCGTACAGTATGGGGAGGGACAGGGTCTGGGCGACGTGATCGTCAAGAGACGGTTCGTGATTGGGAAGGTCTCCCCGTCCCTGCAGAGACACGAGGAATATGACAGCTCATATTCTAGACGTCCTCGACAACAGAAATAGCATCATCGGTTTTTGTGCGCTGGCCAGTGGCAGCCCTCGGTTGGGTATCTCCGGGGGCTGGCACTGGGGCACCCACCGCACAGTACAGTATATACAGCAGGGCCCTATTACGCGGATCAAAGAAAAGGCCCGCTGTAGGAATGGGTCCCCGATGATATCCCGGGGGAACAGTCTAGGGCTTGGCTTACCTGCTGCTTGCTGCTGGTTTGCTGCCGCTACCAACGGTTGTAGCTTAGCCCGCGTCGCCGCCGGCGCGCTCATGGGGTGATTTCGGGGCGACGGAAGGCCGGATTTGGGGGTCGTTGGTGCTAGGGAGCTGCCGGGCACCCGCACTGTGAGGTGAATGCCAGCTTCTGGCAAGCACAGTATCACATTCTGTTCGTTATTTTCGCCCTCATTGTCGCTGTAGCGGGGCCTCTCTGCCCTGTTGGAAGGACCCACGGGCAGCGAAGAATGACGATGGTAACTGAGTGAGTGGAGCTGCGTGCACAGCTCGCAGCAGCTCGCATGCTACGGGGCAGTAGGTGCATTCCTGCTTGCTGCAGCAGAGTGGGCGTTGCAGCAGTGGCGAAACAATGGTGCATGCGGGTTGGCAGGCGAGGAGGGCTGGGCAGAAAGACCCGTTGTTCGATTGTGTCACTCAACCACTCGGCGGCCCTGCGAGGCGAGACACCTCGCGATCGAGGACTTGCCTATCTGCTTGTTGTGAAACTTGCATGGCTGGGGTGGTTTGGGTCGCCGGCTGCCTGCCTGCTGGCTGGCTGGCAACTGGGTGAAGAAGAGCCAGGCCTAGTGTGCAGTGCCTGAAGCTCTGGAGAGCAATGCACCAGACTCAGTGAAAGCCACCGGAAGCACCAATTTGGCAACGACGGTTTTAACTGCACCCTTAGGAGAATAACTTGTCTGATTGGCCGCTTGCGTCAGCGGAATTGGATGGCTTCAACGACGCAACAAGTAACGGCGGGATCCAGCGGACCCTTATTTCTTGGGTCCCCGGCCCCCCGGTCTTGGTCTTGTTCGAAGGCCTGGAGGCAAATCACACCGCACTTGCATTGGTGCCAGCGCCGGCGTGGTCTTGTGCGTGTGAGCGAAGGGACGCTACAGTGGCCAACACGTCCCACACGTTCATCAAGACCTTGATTGATCGAGCGCAAATCACCACCGTTTCCAGAAGAGTGGTTAATAATAACAATAAATAATGACGACCGTTGGATTGGACAGTTTTACCCGACGGCAATGGCAGCATGGTTTCTGTTCATTCGCTGGCTGCTGTCGGACTGTCGGACTGTGTACGCTACACACTTCGCGCCATCAACGCTCGAGCCCCCGGAACCAGCTCGTCGGTGCATGTCGATCAACAAGAGACATGCCATCGGAGAAATGGGACCAGAACATCGATCGCTAGGGAATAGAAGGATACAGGAAAAAACCCTTTCCCATGAGCCAGCGGCGATCCCCCAAACTTTGACGGATGGCGCGCCACCTGCCACGGCGGATGACGGCACTTAGAAAAAGGCACGAGATGATCAACGGGTTGGCGATGCAGAAAAGAAGCAATAGATTGTCGCCGCGCATACTTCGCTTCGCATCGCTTCGCTTTCGCGTGCTGTCTGGCTGTCTAGGCGGGCTGGCACATTTCTAGTGCTTCTGTGACTGCTTCCAAGATCGCCGCCCTGCAGAACACCAGAGTTTATCTGGCCACTATGCAGTCATTACGAACGCCGGCGCATCAATGGAGCAGCATCTGCTTACAGCGGTATCGTCTTTACCCTGGAGCGAGGTTTTGCACTCCGGCGAACCAGAACAACGAAGCCACGACTGCCACACCACCACCCATCTATCTATCCCCCCTCCATCCGTCTTACCTACAGCACAGTACCTAGACCAGGTAGTGCCTAGGTATCCCACTCCATCATATCCCACACACACATACACACCACCCGATTGATATCTCTCGGATGCATACGTACGTACGTACATACATACACATACAGGACGTGCGCGCATGCATATCCTCAACTCCACGACTCCAGAACGACGTTAGACCCTTCCCCACACAATCTTGGCGCCTCTGCGCAGCTGTCCAGGGGTCCTCTGAAGAAAGAAACCTCCCGAGGGTGGTGGTCCAGAGGCTAGTCTTGCAGTCCTGCAGTCCTTCCTTGCTGCAGCGGTCCTGGTTCGCAACGGCTGAACGGTCGGGGACAGGCCCCAGCCCCCAGCCAGCCTTGAGGGCAGAAACGGCTCGGGCACGGTTTAACCGTACGTCATGGCAACTGGCAACTGTGGCTGCCATTGGGGACCTGGGCCTACTTGTCTAGCGCTGGCGGCTGCCCTCCCCCTGTCGACCTGAGCGATGGCCGGATCGCCCGGCCTATTTCACTTATTCACTCCATCTCACCAACGAGACGAACGAGCGGCTTGAGATGGATGGGAAGTGTGTGGTTTCACGCATTGGGCCCCACTGCTGGACTGGACTAGGCATGGTGACGGGATTGCGTTCGGGCCTGCTTAGTATTATCCATGTGCTGATGCTGATGCTCGGTTTGTATCGGGGCGAAGCACACGTGCCAGAGCATAAGCTCCTGCTTGTGCTGATGGCGAGCTGCTGCTATGTTTTTGGCAACGCTCGTGTGTAAGCCTGTCTTTAGACTGTGTCTGTGTGTGTAGTCTGTGTGTACACTGGTGCCGTCGGGTACGGTAGCATCGCATCCTAGGGCTGGCTGACTGTCTGCGACCTCAACCGCCACTACGACCGCCCGGCTTCACACTCTTTCAAGCGCCTACAGATCTTGACGATCCATGGCTTGCTGACCATGCACACGCAGAAGTCAATCCAACTAGCTCACTTCCTAACCCAACAGTACCGGACGATCAGCGGCGAGACGAAAAGACATCGGCGAGAATATTAACAACAGATCACGGCGAGCCACACAGCACGGCGCAGGCAAGCCAGCTAGTCTGCAGGGCGTCCTAAGCTTTTGTGCTGCACGCCACCACCAACACCCCAACCTAACTCATCCTTTTCCTGGGGGGCCATCTACGGGGGCCATCTACTACTGCACGTTCAGGCCAACCGGTCAGCGACGCTGTGCGATGCAAGTAAGCGGTGCAGGGCCGATCGAGCTGGTCGATTTCGCCCAAGTGAGTGATTGAGTGCTCACTCGCCCGCTCGCTCGCCTGCTCGCTTTGCTAGCTAGCTTGCTTTGCGCGCGTCACATTATGGCTTGAATTGTGTGAGCCCGGATGCCCCAGCGCCATTGATCGATCACTTAATTATCAGACCTACCTCCGCCGAGTACTACTGTCCCCCCTTGTGCCTTGCCCAGTCACCCGCATAGTGGCCCGCCCACACACCACCCTGGCTTCCCCGAGGGTGTCGTGCTACCCGCGTACCTTGGTCTGGCTTCGGGAGGGCGGGCGGTGCGGGTTTTTGGAGGGACATGGCATGACAGCCAGGGCGGTCCTTCGGGGTTAAGGTAAGCGAGAGCGACGTCTGCGATGTGGCTTGTGAATCGCCACTCTGGTGTGTATCCTGGCTTGAACTCTGTAGGGCGACTTGATGCCATGTTCCGGTGAAGGGTTCCAATGTCACGACGAAGGTGTGCGTGCCTTTTTGGTGACTCAATGGTGTATTCCCAGTGACCGAGCCTGCGAGTGATGATGCTCTCGAGAGTCTCCTCAGTGACCTGGCGAGGTGTAGGGATATCACAAGGGTGAGCTGTTTTAGCTTCAGATCTTCTGGGCACAGAGGACGAAGTAGAGGGCTGAGTACCGGAGCCACACACCTCCTTGGAATCTCAGTTTATGTAACCTCAACTAGATGATCTAGGGGTAAATTGTGTATGTGGGCGCCGCCGCCGCACACTGCTGTTGTATGACCGCAGCAGCCCAGACTGTAGTGTGTGTCGTGCAACTTGAAAGTGTCGAGGAACATGTGATTCTGGTGCCCTCACGACAAGTTGCATGTGTACTCTGACTCCTGCGGCTTGCGCCTTATGGAGTTTTCTGGGCTGTACATGGATACATGCATGTGGGACTTGGGACGGGGTCTGGGTGTGGAGCTTGCGCGGCATCTCATGTCTTTGAAGTCTGACGGAGGCTCGTTACTCGCGTCGTGTGTCTGCTCATGTGATTGCTGAGCTCGGATGAACGACATGGTAACGACTTGGGGACTTTCGAACTAGGCAAATTGTCACTTGGGGATGTGTGGACTGGGCGAGGAAGCACATGTCAACTAAAGAAATGACACACTGGCTACAAAGATACCGTATACCTGCTTGCCGTCGACGGTGGGGTATATTGAGATCAAATAATTGAGCATTGATAATGCTGAAAGCGTGACCATGTTTCTGTTGGAAATCAATGTCGTTTTCTAAGTATTATCCAATAGGCGACTGGATTCTCTGAGCAAGGCATGAATTGCCTTGCGAATACAAAGAAGTCAAACCCGGTCGAGCTACAACTAGTTCAGGTCTTCATTCTTGCTCGAAGATCTTTGGACAGCCGGTATCAGGTTTAGAAGGCTCGTAGTAGTTCTGGTCTACCTCGTAATCCGCCCATGACAGTTGTACTAGCAGACACTGTTATGGTGTACCCAGAGGCGGTGCCAGCCCGGAGCTGGAAGCAAGAGACGACTTCGTTGCCAATACGAGCGAGCCTCTCCTCTTGAGTGAGCGTAGTTTAGTTCAGGTCCGTCATGGACACCACTCAGCCGCTCCTCAAGCTAGGCTAGGAACTTTTCCTTGTTCCTCTAGACGTCTTCAAATGGTAGCGGAATGACCTCCTTGACATCTCAGAGAAGGAGAGCTGTGACCTTCTCCATGAGAACCGTTTCGAAACTCATGATTCGCGTCTAACAAGCTGGGTATAAAGGCGCTAGCACTTCTCAAAGATGAAGTTGAAACAAAGCTCCTGCTGCTCAACAAAGTATCTCATGCTGCCCCGTCCTCGCCAGATCGTCAAAGATAGACATGCCGTCAAGCAGCCCAGAATCTAGTTTGTCAGAGCGTGACCTTGCTGCTGGCAGATGGGGCTCTCGACTTGCCTCGCGACAAAGCCGCGTCAAAGAGGTCCATCGCCCCGATCCCGTCCACCTTTTTTTTTTCTTTTCTTTTTTTTGGCAACGCACTTTCACCAATCGGAAATTACAATTATACCGTTCTTGCTCGAGCTCGACGATGTGATCCATCACCTCAACCTTCTCCTGTTCCTCACCGAACGCCACGATCGTCTCGCCCGCGACGAGCGCGCCGTCCTCGCCCTTCGAGAAACACTCTATAGAGGCTTTGTCGTTATGAAATGCTGAGAGCCACTGGACTGTACGGAAGTCACATATCGTGCCAACGTGCCCAACTGCGCAAGAGATTTGAAGAATTATTGATGGTACTCCAGATTTGCTTTGTCTTTGAGTACAGTGGCGACGAAGGGGTAAATAATGCATTTGTATGAGCAGATCATGGTGGCATTGTGCCTTAGTATCATGTGAATTGCGAGGTAGGGTGACGTTGTAGAGAGGCGTGAAGATGACTTGCAAATCCGGCGCATTCATGCCTGTTATATCATTACTCCTTTTTTTAAGGTATCCGATAATATGTCTTGCGCAATAGTACATCGCATTAGACAAATATGAAGACAATCACTCAAGGTCAGTCGTAGCTGAAATTGATCATGCTAATTGCTGGGTTCTACCTAGCAAGAGAGCAGTCCGACGACAGTCCTTGTTGAAGGATATGATCTGCCTTGAATACCGCAACATCAACGAGAAGGGGACGAATTCCTAGTTGATCGGGAATTAAATGGAGTGCGTGACGACTTAAGAGTTGATTAGCATGTCAAGCAATTTGTTCAAATACGAACAGAATGCATGGAAGGGCGTTAGACGAAAGCTGAAGTCGTCAGATAACTTGCATTTATCTAATCATAAATTGATTGAAAAAGTGAAAAGACGTAGAAAAACGATGACCCAATTCTAATGTATCCAATGCATAACGGAATGACTTTTCGCATCACAACGCCTTCTCTAGATCCTTGGGCTCCACTGATGACTCTCCTTTCAACCAGCCCTGGGCAGCATTCCTCGTGGGTTCATAGTAGTAATACCACCCCACAGCCACCGCAAATGTGATTATGGTCAGCGGAATGGTAACCTCGAACCACCGCTCGAGTGCGAGACCCGAATACGATGTATAAGAGTAGTCTGCTGGCCCGTCGCCGTCTTGCTGGTACTTGACCACATCAGTGCTGAAGAATGTCTGGGGAACCAATCATCGTTAGAGAATCAGGCATTTCAACTTTGGTCACATGTTAATGGCGGTCCCTTACCGAGGAGAATGTTGCTGGTAGATAGATCAATGTCATTACAGCAATAACTCTCATGATCTTAGCCTCTTTCTGCTGCTGGAAGGTCAACTGCTCGACTCGATCAGTAGCACGGGCCTGGAAATGTTGTTGGATCTGCGAACACCAGTCAGCCAACTTTGATTCTTGTTGCTTTCGATGTGTCTGATTCTTTTGGCAAATGAGAAAGAAACGTATTCTTACAAGACTTTTCCTGTCCGCAGTGATTTTCGCCAGAGTGCTGGCTCGGTCAGAGAACATCTTCGTGTCGTAGATAAAATCACGGAGCTGGACGGTAAAGTCTGCAGTAGCCCGCTTGCATGCGGCGTTGGTCCCAAGCTCGAAATCCTCGTTCTTGACAAGACTTGCGTAGAAGCAATTCAGGGACTCGAGGACTTTGGCATTGGCATCGAGGGTCATGACAGCTTTGTTTATTTTGTCCTCTAACATTTGGACGTACGTCAGGTCAAATGTTGTTGGGTCGTAGTTTTCGTCGACGAGCGCTGTTTTTGTCTGGCACATTGTTAGCAGCCGTTTCCAGACTCGTGGTATTGAGGTTCAATTAGACCATCATTTACGCTCGTATCATGACTCACCTTTTTTTCTAACATTTGCTCAAGCCACCGCACGTATCCCCTCCAGTCTTCGCTCGCATACTGAGCCAGCATCAGATGGATGGAGAGACTTGCAATGAAGCTGTCTTCAGCTGTGGTGTATTTGCGATCGGCAGGCCTGGACTGAAGCTCGACTTCGTCCTCGCTGCCGTTGGCTTGACCTGTTGCTGGTGGTTTCTTTTCGGTCTGCCCAGTCAGTTTTTGCACCCTCTTTTGTAGGTAATCTCGGGCAGAAGTAATGATCCAGAGACTCGTCCCTTGTTTCATATCGAATTGATGGTGGAAGACAGCCTGACGGACAGACCAATCCCACTTTTCCTTCTTGTTAATCACGGCTGACCATGATGGTTTCTCCTTGCTTTTGTTTGTTACCGATTTCAAATTGTAGTTAAGCTGGAATCCCCGGCCAGATAAGGCGAGGTGAGGCAGACTCAAACCGCATGAAGTTGTAGAGAGCCGGATAGTCTCGCGGAAGCTGCTGAAGCGGAGATCAGACACGTCTTCATCGTCCTGCCTCTTCTTGCAGAATGCGGATACGAAGTCTATGTAACTTGGCATCACTTGAAAGTATGTGAATATTCTTTCTGCATGAGAGAGGGACACATCGAGTTTGGCCTGGCCACTTTCTGCTTGTAAGAAGCTATTTGACGATTAGTACGAATCCAAGTACTCATTTTCATGCGTCAGTACTATAGTTGTTGCGTAGGTCATTAATATCGGGCTTACATGAATCTGCAGCGAACATTGTTTGTGGTGGTTGAGCCGTCTCCTTTTGGTGTGACCAGCCAGGATGAGAAGTCAGCATCCTCGACAAGTTGCCTCAGACTAGCTTTTGACTTCGTCAGTATTTTTTTTGAATCGTGTAGTGTGGTACCAGACTTTGCAATACCAGAATGAAGGGGATTTTCAGCTCCACTAAGTTCTAGAACTTTGACCTTACTCTTCATGTAAAAGAGATCAGGTGCGCTTTCCTTCAGTAGAATCCGGTGGGCAACGAGGCTACCATTGTTGGAGACATGGTAAGATAGGTTCAGTGGGTATTTCTTATAATCTCGACAAGACGCGTTGAATTGAGTTATGGACGATGGTACGCTCATGCTGAGGGTCAGTATTGATATGCTTGGCAAGGGATGAGACTTGATTGATAGCTTTGCTTGAAACCGAGGAGATGAACAACACGGGTTCTCTCGTCGTAGATGAACAAAATTTGCTGATCTGTACTCGAGCAACTACAGGACCCAAGATTCCTTGGGAGATGTCCCATTTTGTTTTACGTAGAAAGGCGCAGCTGCAGGCTGTCCAGGGGGCACAGGCTACCAATCAGCCCTGGGTTGATTTGTGGCCGCTTGCATGTGGGTGACTTAAGCCCTGTCAGCTGAGCTTTGAAGCGCCCCCGGCTACGCCTGGGGTTGGCGAAGCTTTAAGGGAGACCTGCCACGTGTGACAAATTTTCAGCTGCTCCTATGAGTTGGAAGAAGTAGAATAATTCGAGTGCTTGAGACCACGTGGGTTTCCACCGCAGTGGGCAGTGGGGGACGAGGCGCACACCAGTGTCCCAGGCACCATTAATGGATTCCTTCTACGGACGAGCAGTGGATGTCCAACCCGGGCTTGAAAGGCTGACTGATCTATGTGACAAAATTCCGTTCCACTATATACAAACATCTCATATTGGCTATGCAATCTCAATACTTCAAATGCACCTGTGACGATTTCCGATGGCTCTTATCAGGCCCTGATGGCCGACCTATCCGTTGGGTTCCTACTGTCTGCCAAAGCACCTTTATTTATTCTCTGTCGGGATGGTAGTCCCATCTGAGCTTGTATATTTCTTCTTTGTCTTCGGGTGTCAAACGTCGTGGTATTTTAAAAACGTAGGAATCGCCATTTGTGTCCTGTGAAACCAATGATCATCAGTACATATTGCCACCCTTTGGAATTGCCCAGCAAGTACGCTCTTAAATGCATTGGGGGACCTACCGCGACGTCAGTCCCAGAGTGAAAGTCCGGAAAGCTGCTCACAAGCCATTCCCGCAACTTTTCCCACTCCAGGTTGTATATGCTACATGATTCCGTGTAGATCACTCTTCGCTGTGGTCGTCGAGCTTCTCTTTGTAGATCCCGGGCCGCAAAGGGTCGCATGGTAGCTTGACGCGAATCATTGGTATCAGATCGTTTTGCAGACCGGACACTAAATCGACTCGCTACCGTGGAGTTCGTCGGCGTACGGAACTCCACACGCTGGTGCTGCGTTGGCACTGCAGAAGGGCTTTTCAGCGCGGGTGCATACCGATTCGAGGGCGTTGCAACAGGCCCTTGGGTCCCAATGATATCTGCGGACCTAGCAGGAGCTATTACAGAATGTTGAGGTTGGTTTGTAGATGATATCCGCGAGCCTTGAACGTCTGCATCTTGCGAAAGGGGGGCTGGATGGGTCCCGGGAGGGGTTGCAGCTGCGGCAGTAAAAGAGGACGAGGTGGTCACTGGAGACAGGCTGGGAATAGGCTGCGAACCTGCAGGTTGATCTCGGCCCAGGACCCGACGAAGCAGCCTCCGCAAGCCGATCATTTCGAGACACTTTGGCTGGAAGATGGCGACTATATTTCGCAGAATCACTGTCTCATTCGGTCTGGGTGGCAATACGTGTTTAATACAGAGAGGTATCAAGCAACAGATCCACGGTAAATATATGAACGTGTGCAAAAATCGTTTGACACAGCCTCGATGACGTCGGACAGGGGATCGACCAAGTCCTACTGTGATGCAGTATATCTAGGTACGCCTTCAGCGAGGAGATGGCCCCCCGCTGGGTCTTGTGGTGGCTGAATGCCAACGAGCACCGCACTAGCACTTGCACTACCACTCTTCTTCTTATACTTTGGCAGTTTCGAGAGGCCCATACTACTTCCGCCTAGACGTGCATCTTGCTGCGCCTTTCAGTTGTCAGAGGCTCTGCATTGAACGGCATCCAGGCGCCCCTCAAGGGAATGGCGCATGCAAGTATGAGGCGGCCCTGAACAGGGGCACAGAAAGGGCTCTGGATCACAGAATGGGCTCTGAACAGGGGTATAGAATGGGCTCTGGACAGGGGTATAGAATGGGCTCTGGACAGGGGCACAGAAAGGGCTCTGGATCACAGAATGGGCTCTGAACAGGGGCACAGAATGGGCTCTGAACAGGGGCATAGAAAGGGCTCTGGACAGGGGCACAGAAAGGGCTCTGGATCACAGAATGGGCTCTGAACAGGGGCACAGAATGGGCTCTGAA